>NC_052054.1:110792706-111129849 GCF_903992535.2 Arvicola amphibius
ACAGAAGGGACAAGATGAGTTATAAAACACTTCTAAAATAATGAAGCTGCTCCTAATTATGCCTTCACGTATGGCCAAGCAACATTGTACTTAGCAGTGTCTTCTCTCAGCCCTCACGAGGCTGGAATAGATCACCTATATTTTACAGTTGGATAAACAGGAACCCAATCAAGCTTAAAATCACATGGTGGGAGAGCTGGAAGAAAAGCCCAGAAGATCAAATTCCCAGTTAGGGGCCAAAATCATTAGTGTTGCTCTAAATACATTGCTCTCCTTGGCTTCAATGAACTTTGACCCTAGACAGTGGGAAGAGAGAGGAGGGAGGGAGAATGGTAAAGAAGACAGATGGAGGTCAGCTGTGCACTGCATTTTCTATGTGTGTGCAGTGTGGCGAAGACAGCCATGAGTCAGTCTGGCACTGCTTTAGAAGATGAGCTGTAAGCATCACAAACACACTTAACCACATCCTCTCCATCTTGCCCTCCCCCCTTCCCCACTCCACTCCACACAAAAAAATGAAGAAAACACCATTAGTTTTATCATCTCAATACTTGGAACAGTTATTTAAGTTGTTTGGATTCAATTTGCTTATATTTGATCATCAGAAATTATTATAACTCCTTCCACATAGCACTGTTATAGCAGTTTTAAAAAAAGGTTTCTCATGCAAAGAATGCCAGCTTTGCCACTGTTTAGTCCTGTCCAACAATGTGTACTAAAGACGTTCCTGGTTTTGTTGCCATTACCCTGGATGGCAGAGACTTCTCTGTCAGTTCTGGGATCACAACAATGGTTTTCAAAGTAGGCATTACTTATCCAAAAGTTAACATAAAAAGAAGAAATTAGCCAGGCAGAGGAGACACACATCTTTAATCTCAGCACTCAGGAAGCAGGCAGATCTCTGTGAGTTCCAGGACAGCTTGGTCTACAAGAGCTAGTTCCAGGACAGTCTAAGAAGGCAGGCCAACACTGGACCCTCTCTCCTCTGTGATATCCCTGGGGCTCAGGCTCATGGAATCTATCCAAGATCTTCTACCTTCTTCTCCGCTATCTCTGCTTGAACCCAGGTCATTTCCATGCTATTATTTTTAGTGTGAATAATTCAGAAGGTTATTTTACACTGTGTATTAAGTACCTAATTCAATGTCAGTATAAATTAAAGATTTAATAAGGCCTGGATCCTATCCTTCTTCTCTGCTTCTGTCAAATTGGGTCTTTTGAGATTTGGTCTATCCTTTTAGTTCTTTCCATCATTTGCTAAAACTGGGCCACCTACTAAGGAGTGGCTTGGAATCTAAATAGTGTGCTTGCTACCAGGCAATAGTGAGATGCATGCATGAGTCTGTCCACTAATCAGCTCAAAGTTGGTGGAAGAGACACTGAGCTTGACTAACTTCTTTGAAATATTAAAGAAAAAAAACATGAGTGTTTAAAAGTTTCAGGAAAAGAATTTATGAAAAATACCAGCTTGGGTAGAAGAAATATGTTTGAATTTGGCTTTTATGGAGAAATTGTTTTCAAAATAGCGACTGAAGAGATAGGAACATCTAATAGAGTAGGCAGAATAGTCAAGTAGAATGAGAAACATAAAACTACAAGGAAATCATTGCATTAGATCAGAAACGGAGGCAAGGAATGGTAAGAGCCAAGAAGTCTGCCTGTGCTCTTCTCTAAGCTATTCCACGTTGGGAGGAAGAAGAAGGCAATACAGATGATGCCTTCAGGTGTGTTAGCTATTCTACTCAAGCATCTTTTTGCCATGACAAGTGTTGGAGTAAAAGGTATCAATAATTGCTAATGACTCTTCCAATATTCAGAGAATGTGTGAAAATCAGAATGCAAAAGTGATATACAATGTGTGTTCTTGTATCACACTAGCTGAAAATTATGCTTTATCCACCATCCTTGGAAGTAAATTGGTTTATGAAATTAATACCTTAATGTAAATACTTTATTAACAAGGACAACTTTCTTACAAGTAGGAAAAAAATAAATGGTGATTTTTCTCAGTGAGAATTCATAATAACAAGTAAACACTATGATCGTCAGGTCCAGAGAGATAAAAGAGTTTAGCCTTTACCAGATCCCGGCATTCTGATAAGTCACTCATGAAAAGACAGCTGAGCAATTGCTCTATAATGTTGTGACTTGTAGCAACACACAGTATTTATGTCCTAATTCACAAGAATTTATTCAAGCCATATAGACTGTTGACTCTCCAGAGGAGATATTCAGATCATAGGTGGCTCCTTTTTCTTTGTGGCTTTTTATGTCTGGCCCAGAAGCTGTGTTCCATTTGTCACAGAAATTACTCAATGATCCATGATTAATCATGAGATTGATTTTGTTATTTTTATGATACTCTGGCTTCCAAAATCCATTGAAAAATAGAGCTCTTGGACTGTAACACTTAGAAAGGCAGAAGGAAGAAGTAAAATGAGTTGAATGATGTCCTTCAAGGGCTGCTGAGGGTGGATGTGCCCTGTTTTCCCAATCTGCTGTATGCTTATGTTGAGGAAACATTTTGATGCAATTACTTACATCAGAACCCATATGTATGCATATGAACATATTGATCTCTATGGATTGAACAAATTGCAATTAGATAACATACATGCTTCATGTCATGCTGTGTGTGTACATATCTGTGAGATGTGATTCTAGCTGTTACCAAATATACTGTGATTATCATAAATTTTGGTTTTCTGCATTGTCTTTGGCCATCTATGAGTACAATTATGTTTATTGGTATAATGTCCAGTTAGTGGAAAAAACCAAAGAAATGTATTAAAGATAAACAAGCAAGACTTTCTCTAACTTGATTGCTAAACATGGTCGCTGTGGTAAGGACTGCCCATGACTTATTTATACTTTCAGGTGTCTCTATGTTCTTGCTAGAAAACTAATATCCACCCTCATTTTGAACTTTGAACCCACGGGAATTAATGTTTTATAACCAAAAGAACATCTTGCCTGGTCTATAAGCCAATGCAGCATTGCTGGAGAGGTAAGGCACTTCAAAACATATTTAACCGGTGACAAACAAAGAACAGGTAACTTTTCTTGCTTAAGTTGACTCTTTTTTTCTTTTTTTATTAAATTATATAATTTTACAAATTTTCACCTCCTCCACTCCTCCCATTTCTCTTACTCTCCCCCATACCCCCTCCCCCTCCCTCAGTCCAAGGAGCAGTCGGAGTTCCATGTCCTGTGGGATGTCCAATTTCCTCCCCATCCATCCAGGTCTAGGAAGGTGAGCATCCAAACAGACTAGGTTCCCCCAAAGCCAGTACATGCAGTAGAATCAAAACCCAGTGCCATTGACCTTGGATTCTCAGTCAGCCCTCCTTGTCATCCATGTTCAGAGAGTCCGGTTTGATCACATGCTCTATCAGTCCCAGTCCAGTTGGCCTTGGTGCGCTCCCATTAGATCAGTCCCATTGTCTCGGTGAATCGACCCACCCCTCATAGTCCTGACTTCCTTGTTCATGTTCTCCCTCCTTCTGCTCCTCATTTGGACCTTGGTAGCTCAGTCCAATGCTCCAATGTGGGTTTCTGTCTCTATCTTCATCCAATGCCAGATGAAGGTTCTATGGTGATATGCAAGATAATCATCAGTGTGGTTATAATAAAGGGCCAGTCCAGGCCCCCTCTTCTCAACTGCTCAAGGAACAAGCTGGGGGCATCTCCTTGGACACCTGGGAACCCTTCTAGAGTCCAATCTCTTGCCTACCTTCAAATGGCTCCCTGAATTAAGATATATACTTCCCTGATTCCATATCCACTCTTCTTCCATCCCAGCTGTCCCATATTCCCAAGCTCTCCCCATCCTCTCCTTCACACTTCTCTCTCCCCATCTCCCCTTACCCCCATTCTGCCCCCACCCCAAGCTCTCAATTTTTGCCTAGCAATCTTGTCTACTTCCAATATCCAGGAGGATAACTACATGTTTTTCTTTGGGTTCACCTTCCTATCTAGCTTCTCTAGGATCATGAAATATAGGCTCAATTCTATGGCTAGAATCCACTAATGAGTGAGTACATACCATATTCATCTTTTTGGGTCTGGGTTACCTCACTCAGGATAGTGTTTTCTATTTCCATCCATTTGCATGCAAAGTTCAAGATGTCATTGCTTTTTACCACTGAGTAGTACTCTAATGTGTATATATTCCACATTTTCTTTATCCATTCTTCCATTAAGGGGCATCTAGGTTGTTTCCAGGATCTGGCTATTACAAATAATGCTGCTATGAACATAATAGAACAAATGCTTTTGTAGTATGATAGGGCATCTCTTGGGTATATTCCCAGGAGTGGTATTGCTGGATCCTGGGGTAAACTGATCCCGAATATCCTGAGAAACTGCCACACTGATTTTCAAAGTGGTTGCACAAGTTTGCATTCCCACCAGCAATGGATGAGTGTACCCCTTACTCCACATCCTCTCTAGCAAAGGCTATCATTGGTGTTTTTGATTTTAGCCATTCTGACAGGTGTAAGATGGTATCTCAAAGTTGTTTTGATTTGCATTTCCCTGATAGCTAAGGAGGTTGAGCATGACCTTAAGTGTCTTTTGGCCATTTGAGAGGACACCAGAAAGTGGAAAAACCTCCCATACTCTTGGATGGGTAGGATTAACATATGTAAAAATGGCAATTCTACCAAAGGCAATCTACAAATTCAATGCAATCCCCATTAAAATCCCAAAAAAATTCTTCACAGATCTTGAGAGAACAATAATCAACTTTATATGGAAAAACAAAAAACCCAGGATAGCCAAAACAATCCTATACAATAAAGGAACTTCTGGAGGCATTACCATCCCTGACTTCAACTCTATTACAGAGCTACAGTAATAAAAACAGCCTGGTACTAGCATAAAAACAGAGAAGTAGATCAATGGAATCAAGTAGAAGACCCGGATATTAACCCACAAACCTATGAACACCTGATTTTTGACAAAAGAGCTAAAAGTATACAATGGAAGAAAGAAAGCATCTTCAATAAGTGGTGCTGGCATAGCTGGATGTCAACCTGTAGAAGAATGAAAGTAGATCCATATCTATCACCATGCACAAAACTCAAGTCCAGATGGATTAAAGATATCAATATCAATGTGAACACACTGAACCTGATAGAAGAGAAAGTGGGAAAGAGTCTACAACATATAAGCACAGGAAACCATTTCCTATGTATAACCCCAGTAGCACAGACAATAAGGGCAACATTGAATAAATGGGACCTCCTAAAACTGAGAAGCTTCTGTAAAGCAAAGGACACTGTCAATAAGACAAAAAGGCAACCTACTGATTGGGAGAAGATCTTCACCAACCCCGCAAGAGACAAAGGTCTGATCTCCAAAATATATAAAGAACTCAAGAAACTAGACTTTAAAATGCTAATTAACCCAATTAAAAAATGGGGTACTGATCTGAACAGAGAATTCTCAACTTAAGTTGACACTTTAGTGTTGTTCCCACTTCTCTGAGTCCCTCCAAACCTTGTACTCCATTTGCCATTGGGGAGGCTAATTTAAGAATTGCATTGGTTTTCTGCATTTTATTCTATCAATTCATCCCTCTCTGATGTTTCTCAATGCTCTCCACCCCAGATAATCTATATTCAAATCTTAGACTCTAGGTTTGCTTCTGGAACAATCTAGAGCAAGTATGTCTGTCTAAAATAGTTCTGTCTATTTTCACTATATGTATGTCCAGATTATGTTTTCTTGAGGGCTTTCAGGGTCAGCCACTCACAAGATTCTGATTTACAGTCCTTAGTTCAGACACATACAGGCATTTTGGCAGACATTCTTCCCAGCCCACCTAGGCTGGTAGCTGAGTTTTGTTATCAAGCAATGTGAAATCAGTCCTTCACTCTGGAAAAAAATTGCTGGCGACATTTATCATTTGATCCATAAAAAGTCTAGTTAAACTCAGATGACTATGTTATCACTGTGTAATTTTGTTTTATATTACATTTATAAAGTGTCTTTTTTCATTGATGGATGAACAAATAAATGATAAAATCAAATTAAGAAAGGGAGGGTCTGTTCTGGCTCGCAGCACATCGTCATAGGCTGAGAAGGCACAGCAAAGTTCATGACAGCTGGAGGAACACATCTCTGGGAAGACTAGGAAGCAGAGTACAAGGTGTGCTGGTACTCATCTCATTTCTTGCATGCTTCATTTTTATTCAGTCCTGGACTACAGACCACATGACACCACCCATATTCTTTGTGAGTCTTCCCTCCTCAGCTAATCCTTTGTATAAACACCCTCCCAGACATGGACAGAGGCCTGATTCCTGGATGATTTTAAGTCTAGTTCAGTTAACAGTGAAAGTTATTCAGCACAATGAATTTGTTGTCACTTAAGAAGCCATTCTGGTTTTGCAAACTTAAATATCCCATGTCCTGGTGGTAGGCATGGAGCCAAAGTTTAATATTGGTAAGCACTGAATTGCAAGATAGTGCATAAGAATGTAAACCTGGAATGCCTTACAAACAGAAGTCATAAACCCATTAGAAATTGTTAGACACCTGAACTGCTCTCCCTCAGAAAAACCAGTAGAACACTTGAGTGCAGGAACTAAGTAATATTGGAGGCACCAGTAAGTGAAACCTTAGGATTAACAAGAGGTCAAAAGAAATTAAAATGAACAAATCACACACACACACACACACACACACACACAAACTCACACATGCATGCACATACATATGAAACCTAAGATACAGACTTGACTTTGAAATCTGTGAGAGTTTTTATTTTTTCCCATGGCTAAACTTGAGTTGAAGGTAGACCTTTCCTACCAGAACATCTCAAAAGAAACTAGTGTGGGAAAGAATGAAAATCATCCATTGTGTGGACTTAGTTGAGATGTGGGAGTTTAGAAGCCAACATGCAATCCTAACATCCTTCACTATTTGGTTAGTGTGTTTTCTTTATTACTCAAGAATATACCTGCTTGTGTATTTTCTCCAAAATATTGTCCTTTGAGAATAAGTAGGGAGTGTTTCTACTGACAAAATGAACTGCCAATTATAAAATGCTTACTATGTGGTTGTTGGTGGAGACTGCTCATTCATTTCTGAGTGCCCTGACTTTAAATAATCACACAGAAACTATATTATTAAAATCACTGCTTGGCCAATCACTTAAGTGTGTTGCTAGCTAGCTCTTATATGTTAAATTTCCTATTTCTATAATTTTATATTTTACCACAAGGCTCATGGCCTACTGGCAAGGTTCCAGCTGGCAGCTCACGTCTTTCTCTTCTGGCAGATAGATGGCATCTCGCTGACTGTGCCTACTCTCTCTCTACCTCTCTGGATTTTTTGCCTGGCTTTACTCTGTTAAGTGATTGGCTGAAAGCAGCTTTTTTTATTAACTAATGGCAATAAAATAAAATACACACAACCTACATCACCTCCCACAACAAGTGGTGTCTCATAATGTGCATATGTGTTTTCAAATACTTGCATCTCAGTAAGTCTATAATCTCCATGTTCTTCAATGACATGACATAACAGAAAAAACTTCTATGACAAAGACACATGTAGTGATGTGACGAGCAGGCCTGCTTTTCATCTCATCTGGATCCCACATGGCTAGTTTTACATCAGAAATAACAACACAAAAATTGTATTCATTTAAACACTGCTTGGTCCATTAGCTCTAGCCTCTTACTGTCTAATTCTCACATCTTGATTAACCCATTTCTATTAACGTGTGTAGCACCACGAGGTGGTGGCTTATGGGGAAGGATCTTAGCCTACATCCGTCCCAGGTTGGAGAATCATGGCAACTGACTCACTTCCCTTCTTCCCAGAATTCTGTTCTGTCTACTCCACCCACCTAAGGGCTGGCCTATCAAATGGCCAAGGCAGTTTCTTTATTAACCAATGAAATCAACACAAAACAGAAGACCCTCACACATCAGACACATATGTGATAAATTTCTATTTAGTGGTTCTGGGGTACAGAACACATCAACCCTCAAAGACTAACTTTGAACTGTGTACACTTGACTCACATGATAACTATAACATGTTCCCAGCATTTGACAAGAGGAAAGCAGGACTGTAACAACCCAGAGATTAATGACACTACCTCTTTCAGTAAACAACCATCTTCACGGATCAAGAATCACTGGCAAATGATCCTTTGTTTATTGTTCTTGGGTGGGGGGCTCTCTCTGTCTGTATAAAATCCTTTTGGAAAACTACATCTGCCTCCAGTTAAGCAGGATGAGATTTTATTATGTAAAAAACCCAAATGAAGTAGAACATCACTTAGGGAAAAATAAAAGAAAATGGAAGGAGATTAGAGTCTTTGGATTTGGCCTTCTTGCTTCATGGTCAGCTTCACAAGTTGTTCTTATTCATATGTTTGAAGTGCCTTCTCTCCTCATTGCCCCTACTATTCAACTGCAAAATTTGTTCAATGCAATATGTCTTCTTCTTGACACCCCTCACACTGTGCACAGATGAGATAGCTCTTTGTGCATTATTCTTTACCATGGAAATAATGAGCTTAGGCACTTACTGTGCAGTCTATGAACTTTATAGAGTAAACCATTTGCAAGTGATATTATGCCCAGCTCTGCCTCATCTGAAAACTAAGTTGTTTGTAGCATTGAAGATTGGAACTGACACTAAAAGCATACAGTGATTTAAGAGGCTAGCTTGATTCATGCACAAGCATTGCCAGTCAATAGATGGGTGGAGATTGAAAGAAAGCTTGGAACATCTTCACGTTTCCACTGCCCTACATCTAAAACAAAGAGTTTTAGATTAAGCTGATGTGTCTCCACTCATACACACCTTCTAATGAGACTACAAGCAATTAACCTCTGGGTTTTCAGCCTTGTCAGAGAGTCTATCCATTTCCCCCCAGTTTTAAAATAATGCAGCAATACTGGCATGGGCTGCAGCGAGTCATGGTGTAAGATGATAGCAGAAACTCCCCCGAGATTGCCTGGACTCTGAAGGACAAGAGTACCTTAGAAAGAAAACGGTGTTTCCTAAACCATGTGAAGGTTCCCACCAAAGCACTTGCTCTGTTCCACCTCTTCAGGTTGGTGGAAGAAGCAGCATCTGTTCTTTGTCCAGGCTTTATTGCAATAGATAGCCTTTTCACTCTGTAACACTTTGACCCCCCCAAAGGACCAAGTCTAAGACTGACCATAAGTAAAATGTTGGAATTAGGAGTCTATTTTTCTCTTCTTCCATCCCCCTCATTTGGAATCTTACCCACTTTTATTCCGAATTTTAGAAGAAAGCTCATTGCTACTTCCTCCCTCCCTTTCTGGTACATCAGAAACCACAAGAATGCTTTCATCCTTTCAGCACATATTAATATTATCTGTTCAATATTCACAAGCCATCCTCTGCTGTCCCTGGAAAGACAATTTAGTAACAGTCGTCACATTTCAGTAGTCTGATGTCAGATATCTAGTGAATGAAAATTATGCCAGCTTGTACCATGGACACTTCATGAAGAATACAAAATTATCCTTACTGTAAACTAGTTAATTCTACAGTATCTGAGGGCAGTTAAGAATGAGAATAGCAGAATAAAATGTATAATAGAGTTGTACAGTTAGTGCAAAAGACACCCAACATACCACAAGGAACCAGGGTTTTCACACATTGAAGTTTTTAGAACAGGGTTTGATCTGAATATTGGTATAAAGTAACTAAATTAATAAAGTGCAAGATGTTGAATACAGAACGAAAGATCTATTTAAAATAGAAGGTGCAAGATTAAGCATGGTAGTTATCTGGAATCAGAAGTAACACTGTTTGAGATTATCAAAAGGAGGGGAACCAGAAGAGGAACCAACTAAGGCTTAATCCTACAGATTATATTAAAGATCAGTCTTACCATATACATCATGGCAGCATCCCAACACTAGTGTGGTGGTAAGATGTGGAAGGGGAGCAGAGAGATAAACGAAGCTGTAGTGAAATCATTTGAAAATGATGTCAGATTAAATAACAAGGGAAGGATGTAGATTCTGGGCATAGTTAAGACTTGGTGATCGATTGAAAATTGAATCATTAAGGGGAGAAAGACATGAGGGAGGGAAGTATTTATGCTTCTTACTTCAGCAGGAACTCAGTCATTCCATAAAAGGAAACAGGAAGTACAGGAAGGAAAAGACAGTGTGGGAAGGAAATGTGAGCTCAGTTGAAGTTTAGAAACTAAAACCATGTAAGTTAAAAAAATATGCTAAGAAGTAGATTATGCACATTACTAACATGGATGTTTTCTGGTGTGATAACTTCCATAAAATCAATAGAATGATAGAGGATAGGACATAAGAATAGGAAAGAATGGCAAATATGTCATTTGCACATCATAGCAGTCTTAGAAGTTCAACATTTCAGAAGAAAAGGAGTGTCAAAGAGCTGTATCTAACAGATATGTAGATTAGAGAAATGTATTAGTTAATGTTCTCTAGAACAGCATTTATAGAATATATATTCTTTAAAATTCCTTTCCATATATAAACATATGCACACATACATGCATACATATATGTATGTATGTATGTATGTATGTATGTATGTATGTATGTTATGGTCCAGGTAGTCTAACAATGGCTGATTGCAAACATTAAGTTTTAATAATCCAGTAGCTATTCAGTTTGAGACTGCATTGCTCAATAAGACTTTATACTAGACTAGTGTACTCTAGAACCCCAAAGAAGTTGTCTCTGATGCCAGTGAAGGAAGGACTTGGCAGCAAGTGCAAGAGCAAACAGAGAGAGCATGCACATAAGAGAGGGGGGAGATGAAAGAGAGAGATTCCTTCTTCCAGATCCTTTATATAGGTTCTCAACAGAATATGTGGTCTAGATAAAAGGTGGACTTTTCCTCCTGAAAGATATGAATTGGGAGTGATCTTCCCACTTCAAATGATTTAATTAAGAAAATACCTCTCATTAGTGTGTTCAGTCTTTTGGGTTTTAGTGAATTTCAGATATAATCAAGCTGACAACCTACAATAGCAAACATAAGAAGTTTCATGAGCTTGGCTGTAGTGGTGCTTCTTTTTAATCCCAGCACTAAAAAGGCAGAGGCAGAAGGATCTCTGTGAGTTTAAGGCCAGCCTGGTTTATAGGGCAAGTTCTAGGATAAGCTCCAAAGCTACACAGAGATACCCCAGATCTTAACCCACAAATCTATGAACACCTGATTTTTGATAAAGGAGCTAAAAGCACACAATGGAAGAAAGAAAGCATCTTCAACAAATGGTGCTGGCATAACTGGATGTCAACCTGTAGAAGAATGAAAGTAGATCCGTGTCTATCACCATGCACAAAACTCAAGTCCAAATGGACTAAAGACCTCAATATCAATCTGAACACGCTGAACCTGTTAGAGGAGAAAGTGGGAAGTACTCTACAACATTTGGGCACAGGAGACCGCTTCCTACGTATATCCCCAGTAGCACAGACATTAAGGGCAACATTGAATAAATGGGACCTCCTGAAGCTGAGCAGCTTCTGTAAAGCAAAGGACACTGTCACTAAGACAAAAAGGCAGCCTACTGACTGGGAAAAGATCTTCACCAAACCCACAACAGACAAAGGTCTGATCTCCAAAATATATAAGGAACTCAAGAGACTAGACTTTAAAACGCTAATTAACCCAATTAAAAAATGGGGCACCGAACTGAACAGAGAATTCTCAACAGAAGAAGTTCAAATGGCCAAAAGACACTTAAGGGCATGCTCAACCTCCTTAGCAATCAGGGAAATGCAAATCAAAACAACTTTGAGATACCATCTTACACCTGTCAGAATGGCTAAAATCAAAAACACCAATGATAGCCTTTGCTGGAGAGGATGTGGAGTAAGGGGTACACTCATACATTGCTGGTGGGAATGCAAACTTGTGCAACCACTTTGGAAAGCAGTGTGGAGGTTTCTCAGGAAATTTGGGATCAACCTACCCCAGGACCCAGCAATCCCACTATTGGGAATTTACCCAAGAGATGCCCAATCATATTACAAAAGCATTTGTTCAACTATGTTTATAGCAGCATTATTTGTAATAGCCAGAACCTGGAAACAACCTAGATGCCCTTCAGTGGAAGAATGGATGAAGAAAGTGTGGAATATATACATATTAGAGTACTACTCGGCGGTAAAAAACAATGACTTCTTGAATTTTGCATGCAAATGGATGGAAATAGAAAACACCATCCTGAGCGAGGTAACCCAGGCCCAAAAAGAGGAACATGGGATGTACTCACTCATAATTGGTTTCTAGCCATAAATAAAGGACATCGAGCCTATAATTCGTAAAAAATCCTAGAGAAGCTATATAAGAAGGTGAACCCAAAGAAAAACATATAGTTATCCTCCTGGATATTGGAAGTAGACAAGATTGCCAGACAAAAAATGTGAACATGGGGGTGGGGTGGGATGGGGGGATGGGGAGAGAAAAGGGTGAAGTGGAGGATGGGAAGAGCTTGGGGGAATAGGATGGTTGGGGTATAGGAAGGGTGGATAAGGGAATAAGGAACTATATATCTTAGTTAAGGGAGCCATTCTAGGGTTGGCAGAGACTTGAATCTAGAGAGGTTCCCAGGTGTCCAGGAAGACGACCCCAGCTAGTTCCTAGGGCAGCTGAGGAGAGGGTGCCAGAAATGTCCAGATCCTATTGTCATACTCATGAATATCTTGCATATCACCATAGAACCTTCACCTGGCATTGGATGGAGAAAATGACAGAGCCCCACATAGGAGCACCAGACTGAGCTCTCAAGGTCCTGATGAGGAGCAAAAGGAGGGAGATCATGAGCAAGGAAGCCAGGACCACGAGGAGTGCTTTTACCCATTGAGACGGTGGAACAGATCTAACGGGAGACCACCAAGTCCAGTCGGAATGGGACTGATGGAACAGGGGACCAAACCGGACTCTCTGAATGTGGCTGACGGAGGAGGAGGACTGAGAAACCAAGGACAATGGCAATGAACATGAACCCTACAGCATGGACGGGCTCACTGTGAGCCTTGTCAGTTTGGTTGCTCACCTTCCTGGACTTAGGGGGAGCTGGGAGGACCTTGGACTTAACATAGTGAAGGGAACCCTGATGGCTCTTTGTCTTTGGAGAGGGGTGGAGTGGGGGTATGGGTGGAAGGGATGGGAGGGAAGGGGGAGGAGATGGAAATCTTGAATAATAAAATGAGAAAAAAAACAAGAAAAAAAGAAGTTTTATGAATGTTGAATTTGGGTAAGCATCTGGAGATTAATAACAATGATCCAAGAGAAGGTGAGTATGTTTGGGTATAAGTAAACATAAAAGAAAGAGAAAATGAAAAATGAATTTGCTCAAAAGGGGAAACCTCTGTCATATGTAGGTAACACACTTTCAAATCTTCACTATAAGTGATAAAAAAAACATCTGGAATTCTTTCTACTCAAAAGAGATTTTAATGTTTTACTATTTTGGTTTGCTTGAATTTTGTTTAATTAAATATGACCAGAGATCCAATGTGGAGGGAGCAGTTATAACAGTGCTGAGAAATCCAAGGATGAAGGAGAGTCAAGAAAAACTGTGGATAGTGGCAGATGGGAGATGTAAAGGCACGAGTTTTAAATAGACTGGGAAGTATATGCTGTGACTGGAAGTTAGAGAGTAAAGTGAGTATCAGTGAAAAAGAAATATGGGTAGAATCTAATCATGAGACTACATCCTCCCCCAAAGTCTTCACTTTTGTGACACTTCTGGTGCCAAGGTTTTCAGCACATATGATGGTGGTGGGATACCATTGTGGGCATAGAGAGAAACCAAAGTCTCAAGGGTTACTCAGTGATGAGGCAATAAATTTGAAGCCAATGTCAACTAGTAGTACTGAGAGAGCGATTAGAGCTTTGTATTTTGAAAGATACCACTCTTTTCACTTGAGCTCTTATTCACAAAAAAGCCTGCAGACAAAAGTGAATGGTACATTGATTTGAGCATTGAAGAACTGTTGGATGAAAAGAAACCCTAAAATGATGGCGGAGACTCTACGGTACATCCATGTCATTGTACTATACCTCCAGACAGAAAAGTGGGAGAAAAGGCCATTTTTCAGAGTGAAAAAATGGAGGATTCATTTAGTAGGCAGGAACTCATAAGACAATCAAGAGTTTTTCATGAACCCCAATTTTAAACTATTTAGATGATGTCATATTGGCTCATAAGAATGACCAAGATTCAATGGGAGTTCATAAAAAGTACTCATCACTTGGCCTATTTTTACAGAGAACCACATAAGCATGGGTTGTCCTAATCCTTTCAAAGTTCTATATCAATTCACCATAGACGATGTAGCTTACAAATGGCAGAAGTTTATTTCCCATGGTTCATCACGGTCAGGTTTACTAAGAGTCCTCTTCTGGATGGTCAAATTATTATTTCATTCTTATATTGAGGACAAACGACTAAGATTTTCTCCAAGACCCTTTTGAAAAATCACTAATGTTATTCATTCAGTTGCTCAGAGTTTCATTCTCCATATATAATCAAATTATGGGGTTCCAATTTCAACATACAAATGTAGAGTGGACAACACAAGCATCCTGAGGAGCAGGAGCAGTGTTGGAGTGGCAATGTGTGCAAGTCAATGTGTGCAGGTCAATGTGTGCAGGTCAATGTGTGCAGGTCAATGTGTGCAGGTCAATGTGTGTGGAATAGAGTCTTACACTTTTCTTCCTTATGCTATGATAAAAATGCCCTGATGAAAGCACCTTAAGGGAGAATGGGTTTTATTCTGGTTCAGAGTTTAAGACTATAGTCCATCATGGCCGGATGTAAGACAGTAGGAGCTTGAAGCCAGGGGTCACCTCCTATCTACAGTCAGGAAACAGATGATGCTGCTTAGGATCCCAGCCAGGGAATGATGCCACCCACAGTGGGTGGATGATTCCACTTCAATTAATGTAATCAAATAAGCCCTCACAGGCATTTCCAGATGCCCTATCCCAGATTACTCCAGGTTCAAGTTAACAATCAAGACTAGCATTTGTCAAATAGAAAATGATGACAATTCTCTGGATCTTTTAGTTCAGCGGGTTATTTCCTGAAACTAAGCCAAGAAGAGAAAGAAAGATACAGAAGTATGATTTGAAGTTATTGCAGTATGTGTTTCATAATCACAGTCGCTGAATTTATCTAAATAAAGAATAGGCATTTACCAAGGTCTACAGATGAGTAGGTTAATTAGAAATAAATAAACACAACCTAGAAGGGGGAAAGCAGAGAAAGTAACACCAGAAACCTCAAGAGAAGAAAGCTAGAATTTCTTTCTGATTCCCCCAGACTTAAAATTTAATGAAATAAAATCAACAGAAATGTATTGCTAATAGTACTATGCTGGGTGTTTAATAATGAACCATTTAATCCTTTACTTTTTCTTGTCTTGTAAAACAAGTTGAACATTTAAAAATTAAAGCTTCCCTCAGGAAAATAGAACTTTGCTTAAAATTTTCCCCTTTGGATACCCTCCGTAAAAGCTTGCTCATTTGAAGGTTGCTAGGGAGTTGCTAGGGGATAGTGTACACGGAAATGTAAGTTTGACTTTACCAGTGATGATCCAGGATGAAAGGAAAAATGCTATTTTCTCTAGGAGGCTGACAGCAGTCTCTGAGCTTTCACTCCTGTCTACATTTCAATGTCTGCACCTACAAAGTGTCCAATAGACAGCTGTCACATGGAATAGAATCTCTGTGAATACCCCTTGTTTTGGAAGATTTATGTTAGATTTTATTAATCATCAATTAGCCAGCTCTAATTTTTATTTGGTTGCGGTGCATCAAGCTTGGTTGTGATTAATCTCCTCCCATTTCTTGCCTATGGGTAAAAAGGCAAGAAAATTCTGAGCATGGAAGGAGAAGAAGACAGCTGCTGATGGACCAGGTAGAAAACTCTAAAGTCCCCCTAAAATGACAACCTGAAGCCCATTATCTTGTTATGTCTGGCTAGCAAGCTGCCCTTGCAGGAGCGCTTTATAAGCTATTTTCGAGTGTCTGCTCATATAAAGACATGATAAAGGCAATTCCCAGTAAACACTATTTGTGCACATGAGCGTATGAAAGCATCCTTCTTCTGTCAGTTTTAACTTCATCCGTGTGTCCTCAATACACTCTCCCTTTCTACTAATTCCTGGACTCAAGCAAATTCCACACTTCTTGAGGTCACTTGAGGGCACCATTCTTTCTATGTCACGAGTTTTTCAGTCTTCTTTATTAACATTGGTTTCTAGACCAATATGTCATCTCTTAAAGCCAGAGACTTCTCGGGTGTTAATTTGTAGCTGTCTTCACTGCGAAGGGCTAGACAAACACAGTGTTTGGTTAGACCTCGAGATTCTCTGTAGCATGTTGTCACTAAGAATGTAAAGCTCTCTTCTTCCGGCCAGATATGGACTCCACTCCTTCCATTTCTGTTTTCATGTCTCCTTTCTTATACCCCAAAGACAAGCATCCAAGAGAAACATTGGTAACTGTCCCCACCTTTCCTCAAGGTCCACATAAGACACTAGTCCCTTTCACCCCAGCCCCAGGAGATACCTTTAGTGCTAAAGGGTGTGTATGCCGGGCTATGCAGAGAGCAAGGTCAAGCTGAGTCCCTGTGAGACTTCATGTTAACACAGTTATCCTAAGCTTTACTTAGACCTTTAGGCATTGGTAATATTTAAGAAAATTTATAAAACAATTGATAAAATATGAGTAAGATGTATAAGCACATTAATAATACATAGCTTTAGTTGGGTTTTTGTTCTTTGTTTTGTTTTTGATTTGGGGGTTTTAGTTTTGATTTTTCAAGACAGGATTTCTCTGTGTGGCCCTGGCTGTCCTGGAGCTTCCATTGTAGCCCAGGCTGACCTCAAGCTCAGAGATTCTCCTGCCCCTGCCTCCCTAGTGCTGAGATTAAAGGCGTGTGCCACCAGTGCCTGGCATACATTAAAATGTCTATGTTAGCACTGTCACACAAACATAAGATAGACATATTTCAAAGCATTTTAATATTTTAGTTAAAGTATTTGGCAATAAAAATAATCTTACCCACTATAAAATTCTAGAGAAATTATAAAATTGAATCTCCAAAAGCTGATGTAAAAGTACATGAATAGCTGATGGTTCTCTGGAGAAAGGAGGATGCTAAACAGAAAATTATTAGATAAAATTAGGAAAAATAGATGCATTATTTTGAAATTTTGCATTTAGATTTGTGAATAAATAAATGATTGAGCACTAATTTTATAATCAATTTGCAGGAAAATATGAAAATTCATGAACTAATAAACAAATCCTTCACTTATTGTTTTTATTTTTATTCAAATGTGTTTTGTTTCTGTCCTTTCTGTATGTAAACTGTTCCTGAAAGGTCACAAAAAGGAGGGGCCCACTGGATCACCCTGGAACTGTTGCCTGTAGTTACAGGCAATTTTGAGGTACCCTATGTGTATTAGGAACTGAAAGGAGTCTTTTCCAGGAACAGCATGAGCTCTTAAGCACTAAGCTATTTCTCAAGGTCCAAGTTTCACTTACTGCTAAAAAAAAAAAAAAAAAAAAAAAAAAAAAAAAAAAAAAAAAAAAAAAAAAAAAAAACTATCTTGTGCTAAACACCTCAAGCTCAAGTCTCTTGATGTATTTTCTCTGATGTCATGAAGTGAATTTTGAGCTATTCCAAAGGCCAACACCTATACGTCTTTACCTGTGAGCCCACCTTATGGTGGGCTGAAAATGTCAGGAAACAGAGTCTCCTCTTCCACCAGCCAGCAGTTCAGGAAAGTCGGGACCACGTGATCTAAGCACACTTCTTGAGTCTTGTCGGGAGGCCACAGCTAAATTTTTCAGCTACACGACCGTAGAGAAGTCGCCAGCCTTGCTCAGATAATCTGGTGAGTGTGCATACCTGCTCCCATCTCACTTCCCCATTCTCTCACCAGCATTTTCCAGGATCGATTACCAAATTCAGGTTTGTTCCCACGCTCTACTCCAGGACAGTTCCTAGGAAACCAAGTTAAGATGTGTCCACAAAGCTTGTGGAGCGGGGAGAACAAACCACAAAGGACGAAACGATAGCTCACTAGAAGCCACCTCATCCGTACCCACCGGTGTCAGCACTGAAGGGAGAATTTGCTTTCTTCTGTATCAGTTCATCCAAGTTCAAAAACAAATTCTTAGCGTAATAAGACATGTCAAAAGACTCTTTCCACAGTCTGTTAATGAGACCACAAGTTGACAAAACCATGTGAAAGGAATGGTGTTCAGGTTTTGGCAGAGGATTTAGTTCTAAGATGTGTGTGCTCTTTGCTCATGGTGTCTTCTTTATTACTGCTGTATCCACCCATTCATCAAATTAAGTTAATTAAAACATACTTGATTTATAGCATCCTCTAAGCTACCTACGCAGGCAGAGACTAGAAACAATCATTGAGAAGACACTGGATGAGTGTAAGGAGGAAGGCTGCTGATGGACCTCGCTGGGTTCACTCTCTGCTCCCCTTCACTCATCCTTCGGCCGCTGAAGGTACACAGTCTCCCTGCCCTGGCGCTGGTGCTCATCACTGCGTAAGTCTTGCTCTCTCCTTCTCTGGACCTAAGAAGGACTTCTACTCCTCCTGAGAGATGAGAGTGTATTTCTGACTTTGACATGCCTATTTTCATCACATTTCAAGATTCCGTTTAGTTTAATGGTGTTTTCAACGTTGTTCCTCATATCGTTCAATAATAACTCATTCTCTCCTGTAACACACTATCAGCCAGGCTACAGCACAACCATGTTCTATGGCTCTATAGTTCAATATCATGTGTCAACAATGCTGTTTTACAGTTCATGGACTCAATAAAACTAGAGGCACTACAATGCGTTCCAGAATCTGAAGGTTAGCTTTTCACACACATGGGGGTCTGAATTTTTACTTTTCTGTAAAAATTTATTTTAACTTCCTTGCTCATGATCTCCCTCCTTTTGCTCCTCATCGGGACCTTGGGAGCTCAGACATTTTCTCCATCCAATGCCAGGTGAAGGTTCGCTGAGTAGTACTCTACAGCATGGTCGGGCTCACTGTGAGCCTTGTCAGTTTGGTTGCTCACCTTCCTGGACTTAGGGGGAGCTGGGAGGACCTTGGACTTAACATAGTGAAGGGAACCCTGATGGCTCTTTGTCTTGGAGAGGGGTGGAGTGGGGATATGGGTGGAAGGGAGGGGAGGGAAGGGGGAGGAGGAGGGAAGGAGATGGAAATCTTTAATAAAAAATGAGGAAAAAAAATTATTTTAATTAATGAAAATCATTAATATAAGTCAGCAATTCATAATTTTGTTTTGTTTTTTGTGTGGGGGTATTTATGTATATGTGTGTCCATGTGTGTATGTGTTTGTGTGTGTATATGTACATGTGTACAGAATACCTTTTTTCATAATGGCATCTTTTCCTCTTGAATTTTTGCCCACAACAAATGGCATGAACACTTAAAGATCTGAAGTTTGTATCCTTCTCAAGACACCCACTATATGAATCATTAAAGACATATTAAACCTTCTAGGGTCTGAAGTACAGAAAAGAAATTTTCTTCCTCACTACCAGACCTTAAAAGGGTAGGTTCATTCATGGAAGTCAAATGACCCAGGAATTCATTATGGCTTGATGACTGGCTACCTGCCAGGATGTTCTGGCATCTACAGCAAAGTGCAGAAATATCTCCAAACCATAATTTATAGATGTCACCACAGCCAATGGTCAAAGCTGCTGCTGAACTTCAGGTCACAGGAATGCCAGGGAGTCAGTGAGACTTGTATCTGGAGAAAGAGAAATTGACCCCTCATTCTGAAGGAGCGTCACTTATTCCCGAGTACTAGAAACAAGGTTAAATGCATACTATAACTACACAGGTATTTTCCATTTATTGTGAACTGTTAAAAATTAAATTTACTTGTATTTATATATGATTCCCTTGACCTACTGTCACTTTAAGAGGATAGATGTGATGCAATAAATGCATTGGTCTCCCTGGTACACACGTATTTAGCTAATCTCTTTGGATTTGTGATGGGTTTGTGAGATCAAATGAGTCTAAAGTGGTAAGTACTCTGCAAATGTAGCATGCTCTCTTTTTGACTTAAATCTCTTCATATGCCTGATGGCTGTGTTTGATTTCATGTTACAATATTTGAAGCCCAGTGCACACATGCTTAGTCTTTGCATTGACTCATGACTAATTATATATATATATATATATATATATATATTTCTTAAACTGGAAATGCTTTGAGAAAACTTAATGTTATATGCCAAATGAAGTGTTTTTTTTCAACCCTGGAAATATTAAGGTATGAAAACTTTACATTTACATATTTTATGTTTTCCAAGTATCTTAACTGAACAATTTGTAATCTATGTTTACAATTCACTTAAACAAAAAGAGTCCAGGAATATAAAACTCTGTTTTCCAAGTGGGCCAGAATAGGGCGAGGAATTTGTCCAAGATCAAAGCCTTTGTGGTAAAACATGGGCTGAGCTAAGCATCCGTGTTGCCTCTTCTTTGTGCTTCTTAATATAGGTGACCTTCAAATAGATAACCTTCTACTCTCATAAATTTACATTTAATATGTGTAATGAATATTTATTGGTTTTCCAGGTGGTGTTTTAGAAAATAAGTTTTTAGAGAGACAGTTATTTACTTAACAGTAGAGAGAACTGCTGCATGTAATTTTTCCATGTTTTTAATTATAGTCTGCATGTAATGAATTTGCCTTTATCATATACCATTGAGTTGTTTATTAGAAATGTTTTATCAGGCCAGCAATTCAATTAACTATATATATAGTTACCATTAGTGACTTCTAAGATTCCTTGCTTTTAATAATGGGAAGCAAAGGTTTTTGTGGCTCTTAATATACTAGATGTGACAAAACATTTGCTAAATGTTATTATTTAGCACAAAAAGCCAAGAATGATATCAAGCTGATGTAGGTGTGTCTTCTATCTATCTGATTATTTTATTGGTTAATTAATAATGAAACTGCTTGGCTTAATAGGTTAGAACATAGGTGAGTGGAGTAGACAGAACAGGAAGAAGGAAGTGAAGTAGATGGCTCAGACAATTGCCCCGCCTCTCCTCTCTGGGACAGATGCCTTGAAGCCAGCCACCAGGTCAGACGTGCTGAATCTTTCCCGGTAAGATGCCACTCGTGGTGTTACACAGATTATTAGATATGGGTTAGTCAAGATGTGAGTAAGAGGCTGAAACTAATGGGCCAGGCAGTGTTTAAAAGAATACAGTTTCCGTGTAATTATTTCGGGTAAAGATAGCTGGTGGCCAGGAGCCAGGTGGCGGGAAGCCAGCCCTCAGCCCCTCACTACATCAAGTACATCAACAATTGCCTGAGTAAAAATGAACAGAGTCACTACCAAATCTGGAGCGTTATAAAAAGTTGTTTAGTCCCTGGCTGGAAATAGAACAGCTGTGGTAGACTATGTTATCTGTAATCCACAAAAAAAGTCCCCCACTGATGTAAACCAAACATATGAACTATTTTAGCCTAACTAATATAAAAAAATGGAACTCTAGCCAATGCAGAAGAGGGACAGTTCTCTCCTTTTTTCTTTGAGTTTTGCATTTTTCTTTTATTTTTTAACTTTTTCATGGATTTCACATTATACATCCCAATCCCATTCATCTCCCTGTTCCTTCATATCTGCCTGCTGCCCTTGCAAACTACTCCTCACACACAAAAATAGAATAAAGTTTAAATAAAGAAAAACAAAAGGCAGAAGCAAAAATAGACAAACAAGAAACTCTCAGCTTGGAAGACACAGTGAGTCAATAAATCTTTGCTCATAAGTATTCTTTGGAGGGAGTTATTGGTCTGGTTCCAGGCCTCTGGCTTTTTCTACACTCCCGATACTGGGGCCTCACTGGGACTCCTCCTGAATATCCTGTTGTTTCCTTGTGTCATGGAGATCCGCAGGTCCAGCCCTTTCACATGCTCCAGCAGTTCACAGATAACATGAATGCTGGGGTGGGCCAACTCAACCCTGGATCTGGGTCTAGGTAGTAACTAGATTGGTCAGTCTGCGAGCATCATCATCATCATCACCAGGGCGAGCTCTCCAGCACTGCCCCTGCTAGCTCATCCACTGTAGCAGGCAAAAAGAAACAGGGCCTGTTGTTTTGATCTCACACCTTTGGGGTCAACTCACCTGTACCCATGACCACCACCAGCAAAATCAGTCTCCATGAGCTACGCTGCTGCAAGAGCCAAACAGACCTGAGTATTCTGTGTTACCGCCAGGTGTCATGGTATCGTAAAACAGTCTATGTTACCATTGAAGAGTGTGACATTGAAAACTGAGTGAGTCTCAAGTAGGGCACTATGGGAAAAATAATAATTGAAGCAAAGTCAGACCGATGCCTCAAATGAAGCACATGGTTTAGGACAAGTCAGGATCTGGAAGCAGGCCAAGAGTAAAGCAACAGGGAGTTTCAGAAGTAGGACCTTGTGTGGCATCGGAGCCAGGAGGAACGCACAAAGGAAGATGACAAGAATTCATTGATCCTTTGTGCGTTCAACCCAGCATTTCCATGCTGAGCAGCATAGGACTGACCCTCTGAGAGTCTGAATCTATCACTGCTTCATTTAAACTTTATATTTAAACTTTAACACACAGGAACAATAAATCATTTCCTCATTCATGAGATATTGTTTCTGTTATATCAGAAAATAATAGTAACAGATATACCATATGCATGTTAGAGCATGTATATTTCTTAGCAGTTGTGTAGAATTGTATCCTCATGAAAGAGTATGAAGTCAGTGCTCAAGCATATGTGTGACCTTGAGCTTTGTTGAATAACTAGGAAGTAAAAGGTATTTACAAATTGTTTTTCCTCTTTTGTGATTTTTATATAATTAATTTTTAAAAAAATGTTTTGATACATAGTTATAATGTGGAAAATCAGCCTAATTAATAAATCTATGACCTCATGTGCCCATTTTCCATGATGAAAACATATAAATTATACTCTTGAAAGTTTGAAGTTTTTTAAAAAGTGTATATATCTTTGTATCATATATAAACATATACATATATGTAATGTATATAATATATGCATGAATATGTGTATACACACATATATAAGTATATATATACTTTTGAATCATATTCAGGTTCATTTTAGTTAGGGTTATTATTATTGTTTTGTTGTTAATGTGCATTAATTGTACATAATAATAGGGAGAGATGCAGTGTTTCAATCCATGGCTTCTACATGCACTGAGAACTCTTACCTCGTTTAATCCACATCCTGCCCCTCCTTCAACCTCCAATAATCACGATTTCTTCATTCAGGTCATTTTTCTTTTCAGCTTCCACATAAAGAGATAGCATGCTGTCTTTCTGTGTCTGGTTTATCTCACTTAATGTCTTCAGCCTATCCATCTTGTGGCAAATAAGAAGATTTCATTTCTCTACAGGAAAATCTCTGGAAATTGTCCTGAGTGGAAACAGTTGATCCGGTTGGTAATCCTGGATCAGAGAAAAGGAAAGAGAGATAAAGAAGTATGGAAAAAACTAGTAAACCGTCTGGTTTGGGCTTTGGTTTCTTTTTTGTTTGTTCAGTAGGCTCCCACTCAAAATCATTTCTCAGAAACAGATATGGAAGCATCTGTCTGTATGTTACTTGTATGCATGCGTTCAGGACTGACCTCTTGGTATTGGATACCCAGTTGGTGTGCTCTTCCCTGGGGAAGACTATTTCTCACACCCCCAGCATTCCCTGGTTGTCTGTAGTTTCTTATGAAGGGTTGAGGTCTAGGGCACTTTGCCTTATCCATGTTAGCCTATCTACTGTTGTGCATAGTCAACTCATGCTTGGGAAGTCACATTACTGAGACTTTATGAATATAGCTTCTGATATTCCAGGGTGACAAACTCAGCCTCGCAACCTTTTTCCATTTTTTTTCAAAATTATTTTTGCATTTTTTATGTTCTAACAGTTTAATACTCTGTATAATAAACTTTAGCAATTTCCATCCTCTGTCTCTTTCCTTCCCCACTGCCCCTCCCCATATAACTAGCACACTTCTTCACGAGCCTCCCTCCTATGGTCATGCTTTCCTTTTGTGTGCGGTTCACTGAGTTACTTGGCTAATCTTTGATAGGAAGACACTCAGTGGAATAAGAAAAATATATCTGTGACTGTACCACTTATGAAAATAACACTTCTCTACAACAAACATTAACTACACATGGTTCCTCTGGGAGGGATGGGATATCACAAGTCTGTCCCTTCTCCAGGATGAAATGTTTGGGTCCTTGTGCAAGTCTTGTTCTGCTAACCACAGCTGCGGTGAATTCATGAGCGCCACAGTTTGTGTGTGCATGTTGTCAGTTTGCTGGTGTGTGTGTGTTTGTCTGCTGTCAATTTGCTGGGGTTCGTGTGTGTATATTTTCAGTTTGCTGGGGCTTATGTGTGTGTATCTGTGTGTTGATGGTTTGCTGGGGTTTGTGTGTAGTCAGTTTGTTGGGGTGTGTGTGTGTGTGTGTGTGTGTGTGTATGTGTGTGTATTTTCAATTTGCTGGGGTTTGTGTGTGTATGTATATTTTCAGTTTGCTGGGGCGTGTGTGTGTGTGTGTGTGTGTGTGTGTGTGTGTTGTCAGTTTGCTGGGGTTTGTTTTTTTTTCTGGAAGACATCATTTTGCTGCACATTTTTCCATCTTGGCTCTTACATTCTTCCTCGAACTAGCGTATTGCCTTACAGCCATCCCAGCTGAAGCCAAGGATTCCACCATCATTCATTCTCAACATTGGGGTAGTTGTAAGTTTCTGCATCAACCAGCACATGCCGGAATAAGAAGCTTCTCTGAGGAAGGCTGGAGCAGCACTAAAGTTTGAATATGAACAGCAGGACTCAGGGGCAATTTGACACCGTGACTCTTCAGCAAAACAATAGTTGTAGGTTCCTCGCTAGGATCTGTGACCTCCACAACCAAGAACTTTTGCTCAGGTTTACAGAAACAAGCCTGAATTCCCTCCAGAGGATCAGGCCTCAGATGTAATCAGATTGTGATTGGATACCTGTAGCAGGATTTCTAATTGATCTTAATAATAAAAACCTAGAGTCAGATATTAGGGCTGAAAGAACAGAGAAGCAGAACAGATAGCTACTAGTTCTTACCTCTACAAAATCCTCAGACTAAATAACATATCCTATCTCTACAAGTCCTCAGACTGAATGCAATGTTCCTATCTCCTCCCACCTTATATTCCTTTCTCTGCACAGCCATATTGCTTCCTGGCTCCACCTTCCTAGTGTTGGAATTAAAGGTGTGTGACTCCCAAGTACATGGATTAAAGGTGTGAGCCACCACCACCTGGCTCTGTTTCTCTTTGAGACTGAATCAATCTAGTGTAGTCCAAGGTGGCCTTGAACTCATGGAGATCATCTACCTCTGCCCCCTGAGTGCCAGGATTAAAAGTGTGTGCCACCACTTCCTGACCTCTATGGCTAATTAGTGACTTGCTCTATACTCTGATCCTCAGGCAAGTTTTATTTGTTATAGCACAAACAAAATATCACAACTTTTCCCTTTTTTGTCTAAAATAAGAAAATAAGGTTCTAACTAATATAAGAAAAACTATATATAATAAGTACAAAACTATATACAATACATACAGTCAATAAATACATCAGTAATGTTTAGTCCATAGAAATTTGACAAATTCAGAGAAAATACTCCATTATCTATTCTATTTTGGTGAGTCCAAAAGGTTATACCTAATACACTTTTTCTTCTAACTTGCATTACTAAAACTATCTTTTAATGTCTCTCAAGCCTAAATACTTCACACGTGTTAGTGGAAATGTGGTGATATTTTTAATATAAGACTTATTTTGATACATAATAACTCTTAGCACCAGTCAAAGATTTCTTTGAAGAACTTTCTACCCATCATGGCACAATACTTGTTAAACCATAAGCAGCAATTGTAACTCCTGAGCTATAGTTGCTGACCTGATCATGAACCCCTTGTCTGAATTCTCTCAACTCACAGGGCCTAAAACAGGAGTTCCTCTTTCACTGGGGGAGGGCGATGAGCACATTTTGTTCAAGTAATCTTTCACCGTGGAAATGAAAACGAGGAAGCCGCAGTTAAAGTTGCTCCTTGCATCCACATCACACTCATGCATAGTAAAACATGCTGAAAACTGAGCAAATAGAAAGAGCTTCTTCAAGCCAATTGCAGTGGAGCTGCTAGGAATCTTAACTGATTTGGGCTGCTATATATTTTTTAGACAAACTATTTCATAATTTTCTTTCTTTCTTTGAAATACAGTATGATGTTTTCCTTTGCTTTAACTATAATCCTAACTTTTGCAAGATATAAGCAATTTCCTTTTTGATATGGAAGATGCTCTGTTGTCTAATTTGGTCTCTGACTTCTGAGCTTAAGCCATACTCTAAGTAATGAGATCCTATGCATACAGTCTCACATCTACCTAAGTATATGTGTATTTTCTTTGCTAAGATCACAGTAGATCAATATTTAGAAGAAAAGGAAACCTTTCAGAATGTCTATAAAACAAAACAATGTTTATAACAACAAATTAAAAATGGTATTACCTAATATTCATTGCAATGACTTTAATATTCCATAGGAAGGTCTAGCAACAGATTAGCTGATGCACACCCAAAATAGGTCCTGTTTTTCTTGTAAGTATCCTTATTTATTCTTGATAAATAAGAACATGCTCTTAACTTTAAATAGCAAGCTTTAAGGAACTGTAAGAAATCTAGTCAAATTGAATAATACAGAAAGTGAGATTCATGAAGGTTAAAGAGCCTCTTCCTGGAATTTCTCAACTACTGGTAAAGCAATGACAAATGAGGTCATGGAATGATAGATTCATTTTCATTATTTTTATTAAAAATGTTCCTCCTCCGGGCAAGAAAGATTTCTGAATATTGACACATCAATCTCATTAATTCAAATATGTATTCTGAAAACATTTGTAGCTTTTTTCATTGTGTTCCTGTTTTCCTTGAGACCTGGTGGCAAATAAATTTTCCAACCAGTGGCTACGATAGAAAATAGTCTTACACCTGTCCTTGTGGTGTCTACAGTATTTTGCTAAGTGCCCCCCCCCCCATTGCATCTATTCTTGGAAGCTGTCATATAATGCATATGGCCACATTCACCCCTCTACTCCCCTTTCATCCTCCCCCACTCTCCCCCTCCAATCCCTCTTGCCCCCTCCCCCCCACAATGTCTTTTTGCTTTATTTTATGGCTCATTCAGTGTCACCAGGATTGTGTGCAAGATTGTGTTGATCTATGTGCTGCAGCACGGACAACTCACCAGTGGTTACACCACTGAAGACCCTGACTTCCCCTCCCACCAGCACAGATAATAACTACCAACAGTCCTTCAGGAAGAGGGGCAATGTGTTTCTTAAAACTGAAGAGGAGGGCTGGAGAGATGGCTCAGAGGTTGGGAGCATTGCCTGCTCTTCCAAAGGTCCTGAGTTCAATTCCCAGCAACCATATGGTGGCTCACAACGATCTGTAATGAGGTCTGGTGCACTCTTCTGGCCTGCAGTCATACATACAGACAGAATATTGTATACATAATAAATAAATAAATATTTTAAAAAAAACTGAAGAGGAAAAAATGTGTAAAATAATAATTAAATAATGAGCGCTGCTAAGGAGTTCTGAAAAAGACATAAGGAATCATCTCATTATTTACTTACTTAGATTATATGTAATACAAGTAAGTCTAGACGTATACATATATGCTTATATTTGTATAGTTCAAGTGAAATTATCCCACTTGGGCTATCAAGACTCCCTTCCAAGAGCCATAGACTATCTGAAAAAAAATTGCCAAGTATGACAAAACTGCTTTCAAGCTTTTAATTGTAAGAGTTTAAGAAACTCCTAAAACTATACAGGCTATTATTCCTGCCCTTGCTTGCCTCCCAGAGGTCGAAGGTAAGGTCCTATTGCTGAAAGTACCAAGCATTTTGAACATCAGGCTTGGAGGTTCCAAGCTGAATCTGACCCAAAAGCTGGCTGGGGACTGACTTTCATAATACTGGAAGGTGCTATCCAATTTCCAAGGGAAGGAAATGAGCAATAATCCTACACAAACAGGTACAAAATCTAAGAGTCACAGTGATGGCTACCATGTCATTACAACTTTAATGGTGCAAAAGTGGCACTAATATTTAGAGGTAAGCAATAGCTCCCTAATTGAATTTAAGGCCCGTTCAGTCTAAGGAAATCATGGACAGTGGTACTGGAAACCTCACAAATCTCCCTAGGTTAGTGAGGTCATGGATCCTAGTGGAGAACCCACTTCTGCTCCTTTCTAGGTCCTAACTGCATTCTAAATATCTATCCTTATACCCTCAGGTAAGTGTAGTTCTTGACCCTCATTAAAGAAACTTCTCTGCATAACAGAAAGAATCCATACAGACAACAAGTGGTCAGAATACACAGAACACAAGTGTTTCTGCCATGCTCAGCCACAACTGATGCATTGACAACAGAGTTCCTGCACCCAAGTCTCATGGAAGACTAGGAAGAAGGAGCAGAAAGATTGTTAGAGGCAAAGGCCCAGGAAAACTGCTGGAATAAAAAGGAGGTTCCACCTATTATAATCCAACAATATGACTTTCTAAGCAAGATCTGAAGAAGTGTACCCATAGACATGCTAGCATGAAAGGGGGAAAACCCTGGTATCCCAACCATAGATAAAGACATGCAGGCAACTAAGAAATGCTGACAGTGGGAAGGATAGTTCTTCCAGGGATGAGTTCCTTAATTGGTTATCCAATACAATGTGGCTAGCCTTGAATCATGAATACAGGAAACAGATTAAGCAGGCTGCATTTATATATTTAGGCGTGTGTGTGTCTATAAAACAATAGCAACTAAAGAAACGGAGGTCATAAATTCAAGAGGGAGCATACGTCAGAAGCCTGGAAGGAGGAAAAGCTAGGGGAAATAGTGAATACTGAATGTATATGATCAAACCTCCATTTATTTAGTGCCGTGAGGATCATTTGTTTAAAGTGAGTGAGTTTTGCATATTAATGTGGTAACACAAATGTGCGTGCTTTATAAATAATCAATTTGCACTTTCTGGTGTTCTACATGCACGTATGCTTAGAGGTGAAGAAGAACATCTTTAAGATGCACTGCATACTTTTAGAGATTTCCCATTGTTGCGACCAAAAATGTGGCTGTTTCACTAATTTCATTGAGGAGATCAGACTCATAACTAATACCATTATTGTAATATTTGTACCCCTCATTTTAATCAGGGATGGAGCAGGATGATTTTACTTGCCTATTACACTTTCTATTAAACTAAGTAACACTGAGAAAAGAATAGTGTGGTATTCATCAATTTCAAACGTATTTGTGTAAATGAAACCAGGCTTTCAACTAAACTAGTATGGTATATAAATTTTATGATGAAAGTTGGTTTTTTTAGTTGAACTTCATCAAATGTCGAAAAGCAAACTAAGACTGCATCAGAGACATGAAATCATCACATGATGCATGGTCTGGGATGTCATTTAATAAGCTACTTGAGGTTATTTTTAAGGGTAGTGCTATTTTGCTTTATGACAATCATAAGACATCAATGAGTAAAGATGGTAACAACATTTTAACACTTGCCTTGAAATCTTCCTCAGTGTGCTGAATAAATATTAGTCTTATTTGATATGTACTGTTTTTTTTTTCTGATCAATACTGAGAGAAAGGGAGAAAATTACTCAGTGGACTTTAAGCCACAATTAGATGGGTGTAAGGTGTTAGCATATGTGATAACTGCCCAGCAATGATACTGCATATAATTATAATGGGTACATTTTTTAGCAGACAGAAGAAAGGATTTTGGATGTTGGTAATATAATGAAATCATAAATAGTGTAGGTGATACATATCCTTAATTCAGACTTAACATCATATAATACATGCAAGTTTCAAAATATTGTGTGGTAAACCAAAACTAAGTGAAAATTTTGTGCATTAAAGACAAGTTTAATTTAAAAGTTAAATCTCGAAAAACTACTGACTTCCATTATTCTTTTTTTAATTTATTTTTTTAAAAAAACTGACTTTTCAGAGAGTCCGGTTTGGTCCCCTGTTCCATCAGGACTCTCTGAATGTGGCTGACGGTGGAAGAGGACTGAGAAACCAAGGACAACAGCAATGAGCATGAACTCTACAGCATGGACGGGCTCACTATGAGCCTTGTCAGTTTGGTTGCTCACCTTCCTGGACTTAGGGGGAGCTGGGAGGACCTTGGACTTAACATAGTGAAGGGAACCCAGATGGCTCTTTGGCTTGGAGAGGGGTGGAGTGGGGGTATGGGTGGAAGGGAGGGGAGGGAAGGGGGAGGAGGAGGGAAGGAGATGGAAATTTTTAATAAAAAAAATGAGAAAAAAACTGACTTTTCTCATTTTACATAACAAATCCATTTCTCACTCACTCCCCTTCTCCTGCTCCATCCACCTTCCCTCCCCAAACCCATCCAACCTCCCATCAACTACTCACAGAGGGTAAGGATTCCCGTGGGGAGTTAACAAAGTCTAGCACATTGCTCTGAGGCAGGACCAAGGCCCTCCCCACTATATCTAGGCTGTACAAGGCATCCATCCAGAGGGAATGGGTTCCAAAATGCCAGAACAAGCAGTGGGGATAAATCCTGGTCTCACTACCAGTAGCCCCACAGTCTTCCCCAGCTATACAACTGTCACCTACATTCAGAGGGCCTAGTTTGGTCCTATGCTGGTTCCCTTGCTGTCAGGCCAAAGTTGAAAGGCTTCCATTAGCTCAGTTAAGCTTAAGGAAATGTTCAATACCCTTAGCCATCAGGGAAATGCAAACCAAAACAACTCAGAGATACCATCTTACACTTGTCAGAATGGCTAAGATCACAAACACCAATAATAACTTACGCTGAAGAGGATGTGGAATAAGGGGAATATTCCTCCATTGCTGGTGGGAATTCAAACTTGTACAATCAATATGAAAGTCAGTTTGGCAGATTCTCAGAAAATTGGGAATCAATCTACCGTAAGACCCAGCAATACCACTCTTGGGCATATACCCAAAGGATGCTCAACCATACTGCCAGGATATTTGTTCAACTATGTTTATAGCAGCAGAACTTGAAAACAACCTAGATGCCTCTCAACAGATAAAGAAAATGTGGTGAATTCACACAGTGGGGTACTACTCAGTGGTAAAAAACAATAACATCTTGAAATTTACATGCAAATGAATGGAACTAGTAGAAACTATCCTGAGTGAGGTAACCCAGACCCAGAAAGATGAGCATGCTATGTACTCACTCACAGGTGAATACTGGCTGTAAAGCAAAATATAAGAAGCCTATAGTCCACAACCCCAGAGAAGCTAACTAAAAAGTAGAACCCTAAGATAAATATATATAGATCCCCTGGGGAAGGGCAAATAGACAAGATCATCTGAGAAAATTGGGAGCATGGGGTTGGGAGGAAAAGGGAAGATAGAAGGGGAAAAGGGGAAAAGGAGAAGAACTAGAAGGACCGGAAGGTCAAAATGGAGGAGGGACAGAGACTGAGAACAAGGAAAGAGATATTTTGATTGGGGGAGCCATTAGGGGGCTAGCAAGAAACCTGGCACTAGAGAAATGCCCAGGAATCCACAAGGATGACCCCAGCTAAGACCCTAAGCAATAGTGGAGAGGGTGCTTGAATTGGTCTTGCCCTGTAGTCAGATATTAAATGTCATTAGAACCTACATCTAGCCACTGATGGAAGCAGATGCAGAGAATCACAGAGGAGCATTGGGCTGAGCTCCCAAAGTCCAGACAGAGAAGGAGGAGTGAGAATATGAGTAAAGAGGTCAAGACCATGATGAGAAAACTCACTGACATGGCTTCCATTATTCTTATAATTCCAATATTCCAAAAACCATATTAAGTGTTTTAATTTTTAGTTTGTTTTATGTAGCTGAAAGGAAAGTAAATCCAAGCCATTTCAGGGCTTAACTACCATAGTTAACACCAAATTGGATAGTATTTGCACTAATACATTTTAAATTTTACATTCACAAATAATTCTATGATTTTTTTTGGTCTACTGTTTTTCAGATTGGCATGAAGACTTTCTTGAATATTTGTAGTGACTATATTTCATTCCATGACTTTTCGGTGGTAAATTGTCTTGTCAAAGCTGTAATGGATCACTAAGTCCTCAGATCATTATGCTAGTCCCACAATAGTTTGCTTTATTTGAGTGTCTACTGTGTTCTGAAGACTATAATGTGGCTTTAAGATTTAAAGATGAGTCTGGTGTGATTTATACACTTCACATTTTCGTCGAGTGTCTCAATTTATCTTGGGAAGCTGTGGCTGTAGCAAAAGGAAGCATATTAAAAGAGTGGGAAAATCAATTTCTAACTTTTTTTTTGTTCCTTAAATCTGGAAATATCACTTTCTGGTGAAAGATTGCTAGATTTATAGTGAACCCTTTCTACTTCCAAGCTACCTGTTTCATGGACATTCAAAGAGAATTATGTAAGGGAAGATTTGATAAAGAACAGACATGGGATTTAAAGACATCTTTAACACACTGTGGTCTGTCTGGCCAAAGGTTTTAGGAACTTTTATTACTGAATTGCCAATTTCACACACACACACACACACAGAGAGAGAGAGAGAGAGAGAGAGAGAGAGAGAGAGAGAGAGAGAGAGAGAGAGAGAGAGAGAGAGAAGGAGTGTTGAAGCTTTCTGACTCCCTTGTCCTAAGAAGCAGAGAAAGCGGCATCCTTTTAAGGGTTCTCATAGCCCCTGAAAGTTTATGCCTTCCTGAGTCAATATTCATAGTCTGTATTACTTTAGCAAATGTCTGTGCGGAAGGATATCCAGGATATTGTGTACCCTTTATGAGAAGTCCTTGTCAAGTTCATATGATGAGCAAATTTTGCCACTCCTGCTGGTCTTTTCAAATACTCCCGACATCTTCATCAATGAAGCAGCCTTGACTGAGGAAGACATGTTCAAGAACTATAACTAAGACAAGAGTTCCATCTCAGGGAAATACTTCCAGAAAGAACCTGGACCCAGATGATGTATAAAAGGCACTGGGATGTGAAGAGTTAAAAAAAAAAAAAAAACACTCTCAGATCAGTAGAAGTACCAGCGACATGTTTGCACAAAGCTGAGAGAAATGCTGCTCTCTCTGGCTGGTCTGGAAATCTCACTTTCCAGAAAGCATCGATCCATCAGTTTACAGACACACAAAACCCCAGCCCAGCCAGCTTTAAATCCATTTAAAAATAAGATATATGAAATGACTATGGAAACTGAGTCTATTAGAATCTGATTAGCTAAACAACACAAATTAAATATATACTACCATCGTGTGTGTGTGTGGGGGGGGGTGTGGCTTCCTGTGAAGGCAATAGATAAATTTATTATGTAAGAAAACAATGACTTAAAAATAATGTTAATCATATTTCAGAATACATTCAAAGCATTAATATGATTTGAAAATATATACAGCAACTCTGTGCAGCACATTGTAAGGAATGCTTTTAGTATTCCTATGTCTAGGGGTTGTGCTCACATTAGCAAGAAATGATAGTTTCTAATTAAAGATATCTCATGAGAAAGGTATTTTTATTTTCCTAAGTTCAGAGAGACTTTTGATTCTATCCATTTGCTCCTGCTTAGAATCCTGATAGAAAACTGCCATTCAGTGCTCTGAATATCTAAAGAATGTGGAAAGGAAAGGGAAGCATAGGTTGTTTTTCCTCCCCCAGGAAAGAAGATGTTCTAAAAGCTATTTGTATATGATTTCTGAATACTGAGCTGCACATTTGTAGAAAAAAAAATAAAGTGGTAAATAGAAAGAAGATACATAAAGGAAAATTAAAAATTAAACTGAAGAATTTCTAGCCAGACATATCCCAGGCTTTCCAATGGGGCTTCAGCTCTTCCCAGAGGGAGCCTGGCTTCAATTATTTAGACTTACATTTGATCTAGTTTAACTAACCTACTTTCAGCAAGACTTGGCTAAGAAGGAGGGGAAACACAAAAGATCAGATTGTTCTATAGTGCATACTTGTAATAATTTCAAATGCATAGCTGATTCATCAAAGATTACAAAACGGCAAGATTCCTAAGTGGTAGTAAATATTTAAAGCTCCGGTGGAAACAGAACAAGAAGGAGGAATTAAGTCATCTAATCCTTTCCCCCTGCTCAGAGGCACAGGGAAAGCTTAATGAAAGAAGCCCTTGGATGTCTGCAGAGGGCACACTTCTGAGCTTCCCTTCCATTACTGAACACATGGAGAGAGCAATTTTTCATATTGACACTCACTTTTGAAAATGGTTTCACGTGTTAAAATAAATCCAACAAACACAAAGAACTCATTATTCTAACGGATGAGCAGCAATAAGCTGGTTCATGCCATGAGAATAATTTTAGTAAATGCCTCATGCATATCATCAACAAAGCTTGTTCTAAAATTAAACCTCAAGGAACTAACCAGACTGCCGACTTTTAGCACGGAGGCCTCGGCATAATATTACTAAAGAGGAAAACTGACCAGCAGCTTGCATTTGTCCGTGTCTTTTGTAATGTAAGTTGCCATTCATTTCCCCATTCAGACCTTGTGTTCATAGAACAGGACACAAAGTCGATACCTTTAGCACGACTTAGACATAAAGAGATGATAAATATCAGAACTCAGCTTTGGAATCTCCACTGCTGGATGATGTTTTCTAGGGAGACGTAAGCAAATGTTTACTTACCTCAAACAGGGCACAGATCAAAGAATGATTCCGCTCAAGTTCAGCTTGCTAAACCAGTGACTTCAGTGATGTTATTTACATGACTATGGGTGATGGTGATGGGTGACTTACAGGAGCATGGACCACAAAAGCAGTAGCATCACCAAAGAGTCCACCTTAGCACACACAATGACTCAAGTAAACTGTGGGCCTGGAGCCCCCTGCATGACTGGTAGGTAGGTAGCTTGGGGAAGATGGAGATTCTTCTCTTCTCAGCAATCATCACTGCCTATACATCCTTGAAACCTTCTAAGTTCTTCTTTTTTCTTCCTAAACCTTGTATGTTTTGTTTGGTCCATGAATCAGAACAAAACTCACTTCAGGAAGGAATGTTTCAGTTACTTGGAAATAGCTATGCAACAACCATTCATTAGGAATGCGAACACTGTAGACCTAGACTCCATATGAACCACCAACATGCGAACCCATTCTGGCACCAAGAGATGAGAATAAGTAAGGCTAAATCTGACCTTCAGCAAGGGACCTGTCCTCACTAAGCCCTAATTGTTTCCCTGGGAAGTGATGATAACAATTTTAGTAAGTATTTAATGAGATGATGTATTTGATTTGTTACTTATGCGTTAGACCTGTAAATCCTAAACATAGGTTGGTTCTAAATGTAATCTTCATCATCCATTTTATCTCATTTTACTTTTCAACATATTTATTGTAAATAGTTTATTAAAACTAAACATAGTGTATAAAGCCAATGGATCTAATTGAATATATGTGTATATCCATGAAGCCATTAATACAATCAAAGCAATGAATATAGATGACTATTGAGACAGATCATCATAGCAAGTTTCTTTTAATATTGAAATAAGTGATTCCATTAAAGCAAACTCTAGCTGCTTAGGACAAAGATTTTCCTGAAATACCATGTGCCACACTTAGGCAGGAATCCACAAAGCTGTATGTGTGTGTTCCTAAGCACAAAGGAATTCAGTATCCAGCAAAGTAAGTGAGACAGTAGGCTAATGACATAGCTTTTGTTTTGCTTTGTTTTCCTGGCAAAAGCCCTCGAATTCACAAATGACTAGACTTAGTGCATGGCGTGACCTCCTAAAATAATTAGCTTCAATCACACATTCCTGAAAAGGGACCAGTTTCCAGCATAAAGATTAAATAACAAAATATCAAACAATCCAATGAACAAATAGGCTAATGAAATGAACACATAGCTCTCAAAAGAATTACAAAGCGCTAATAAAGATGAAAAATTCTCAATACCTTAAGCCATCCGGAGGTGCAAATTAAAACAACATTGAGTTTTTTTTTCACCCCACACAGAACGGCCATCACTAAGGAGACAAAGAAGAGGAAACACCGAGTCAGCTATAAAATAGAAAAGAAACCCCTTGTATATTACTGTAGGGATGTCAATCAGTTTAGAGACATGGGAATCAGAATGGAGACCCTCAAAATCTAAAGGCAGAATGACCATCTTACTCAGCTCTATGACTGAGAATATACTAGAAGGACTCTGAGCTGGCATATTGGAGATATTTCACAACCTACATTAATTTAACCTCCTCACAGCAGTCAGGTTATGGAATCAGCCTAGAAATTATCAAGAGAAGTGTGATAAGGAAAATGGTATATGTACTCAATGGAGTTTGTACTAAGTTATAGAGTAAAGTAAAATTATGCTGCCCACAGGAAATGTGAACTTTTTACAAATTAACTCAGACTCAAAAAGGACAAATATTGTATTTTTCTCTAACTTATGGTTTCAAGCTTTTATGTATACATAATTAAATATATAAAGAGAGGATGGAAAAGTGAAAGACTGGGGTGTCGTGATGAATGGGAACACTGGAATCAGAGCGAAAGGAGACAGTAGCGGCTTAATATAGTCAAAGCAGTTGATATACTGGTATCATAGTGTCCTTATAAAACTCATCACTATGTTTCAACAAATGTTCACCACAATAAAATTTAATCGAAAAATAACTCCTAGGTTCCAGTAATGGGGAGATATTAGCTTTAAAAATGGACAAAAAGTTTCAATAGGCTCATTATCAAAGATGTACAGATTAGAAAAAAAAGTGGTATTCAGCATTATCAGTCATAAAAACATAAAATACAAGAAATAACAAAATATAATATCTAAATGTCTAATTATTTTTAAAAATACTGAGACCATCAAATGCTAGTGAGAATAAGAAGCAATTAGAGCTCTTATCCATCATTCCTAAGACCTTGTAGGGTTTGTGTGAATCACCCATTCCTTAAATAGAGAACAGCACAGGAATTATCAATGAAAGAATGAATAAAATGTAGCTCATTTGTACAATGCAATCATGGTTTATAAGAGAAGGCTAAAGCATTCAATAATAGTGTTGTAATTGGAAAACATTATGTCAAGTGAAAGCATCCTAACTTAAAACACTGAATGCAGCATGGTGCAATTCACAGGCTGATCTAGAATGGGACTGAGGTGGAAAACCTATCACAGCAGTTGCTCTTTGATGCAGAGGAGATATGGAGATTGGCAGGACTGCAGCATGAGGGAGCTCTCTGAAGCAAAGATGCAGAATAAGATACAGGGATAAATGCATTTTTCAACTCAGTCAATACATATTTAGCATCTCATTGCACCTAAAATTTGTATCAAAACAAAAAAAGGCTATAAACAAGCATTGACTGTGCTCTGTATGTACATTGGCAGAGGTAAAGAAAGTATACTGATATCTGCCATTTATGAACTGTATTAAAAACAGGATAGACTAGGTTGGCACATAGCTAGATAGAGGAATACACAAATGTTGGAGATATATGGAAAGCATATAATCTAGGAGATGAATTTATAAATGTCCACTGTAAACAGTTTTTCAACTTTGCTTTTAGTATTTTATGGCAACATCTTGAACAAAATCATGAGATCACATCCAACTCTGCCCAATCTGTGAATGCTGATCTGATCTGCAGGACCAGGTATAAAATCCTTGCCTTTGTATACCCCAAAAAAGCCAACCACCAAAAGAAGAGTGGGACAATGCCTGAGCTACCCAGTTATGACCTGCTCTAAGTGCATTTAACGACCTGTGACTCTGCATGTCCTTACTTAGAGATTCCAGTAGTCACGAAAGGGTGATATTTCAACTAAGGAGATATTTCCACTAGACTGATGCTGAAGCTTCCACCCAGTGCTGCTGGGAATCATACAGAAAAGTGGAATGGTGCTCTCTGAGAAAGACCAAGCCTCCATGGTGGGGATAGGATAGTTTTCCGAGAATGGAGTCCCTAGCCAACTCCTCATTGCGCACATTGTCTCCTAAAGTTAAAGGTCACTTTACTTTAGCATAAAGAAGCAGGAGCACTAACTGGATGGATAATCTACCAGAGATGAAAATGTAGACAGTCTCTACGTTCTCAAACCCAATCAAAGCAAAAAAAAATGGGGGATAAGTAAGGAAGAAAGGACCACCTATGAAACTTTCTAGGGACCTGGGACCACTTGGAAAATGATGGCATAGACATCCCTGTGTTTTAGCCTTTTCTTCTGGTTTCTTTGGCACATTCAGGACCATATATTAAGAATGACAGTCAAGCCGGGCGGTGGTGGCGCACGCCTTTAATCCCAGCACTCGGGAGGCAGAGGCAGGCGGATCTCTGTGAGTTCGAGGCCAGCCTGGTCTACAAGTGCTAGGTCCAGGACAGGCTCTAAAAAAGCTGCAGAGAAACCCTGTCTTGAAAAACCAAAAAAAAAAAAAAAAAAAAAAAAAGAATGACAGTCAATAGTTTAAGGCAAAATAAAGGAGACCCAAAGAGTTTGGCTTCATTTGAAAATTTTAAATAAAATGTCTTTTGCTAGGATGTTCATTCTCCTGCTCAAGAAACCTTGAAATTTATACACACATATACATATATATGTAAGATTATCTATACAGTATATATGTATGATATGATATGTATGATATGAGAGAGAGAGAGAGAGAGAGAGAGAGAGAGAGAGAGAGAGATTCCAAAAATCTCTGCAGGCAATTATTTTGGGAAAAGTATTTTTATTTTTCTTTCCTAAGTTTTTCCTCCATTTTGTAAGTCATTGACCCAGTTGTTAACAAATTAAAATGTAAAATGACCGGTGATTTGCTGTTCTTAAGTGGGTGGCAGGCCTACACACACTGCTTTACTTTGCAGAACACAGAAAACCTGAGCATTACCCCCAATTAGGACCTGTGCTGCACAGCTTCTCCAACTGTAGCATTTGGCGCATGGAATGAGGATCATCTCATTAGCACATCAAAGGGATCATCTCATTAGAGCATCAAGGGTAAGTTCATGCATGGCTGAGCACAGACTGACTGGGTTGTGTAAGGATCACGTGTGTCTTTCTGTGGTTTGATACTGGAGGTGACGTCTTAAAGATACCTGAAGATGGAGCCAGAGAGATCAGATAAAATGCTGCAAGAGCACGAGTAGCTTGGATTCCCAACCCCCATGTACAAATGTCGTGTGACATTGCACATTGTATCCTCAGGAAGGGTACGCAAAGACAGGCAATTACGGTGAGCTTGCCCACAAGTACCGCTCTCATGCGATATTCCGATTTCATTCTGAAAATAAAGCTTGCTTTGAGTCAGAGAGTATGGCTACCCACTAGGTGACCAAAATTAACCAGAGAGGTTTTGGAGGACTGTGGACAGATAGGAGACAGGAAGTAGTAAGGTAGAGACCTCAATCCTTTGGAGGAAGGAACAGAAGTAGAAAAGTCACTGGTAGCTGCTCCCCTGCTTCTCTGACCTTTCGGGTTCTTACCCAAAATCTGACTCCTGACTTCTTATTGATAATTAGATAATTGCTGCATATAACGGAAGCAGAAAGTCCCAGGTTCTGTGAGAGACCTTGTCTCAAAGACTAAGGTGAAGAAGTAATATGGAAAGGCAGCCTGGCATTAAACTCTGGCCTCCACACTCACCAGAATGAGCAAACACAATAGACCCACCCACCCACACCTCCCTCCCAACACCCGTGCACGTACATTCTCCACACTCAAACATGTACACATGTACATGCAAGCAAAAGTCATAAAGAGCACAAACCTTTATGAAGTTCCTTATCTTGAAACACGCTAACACTTGTATTCTCTGTTGCAAGATGGTAAATTAAAGGAATAACAGCTTGCCCTTTGAACATATAAAAACGGTGTACATCCACACGTTAGATCTTATTCTGAGATATTTCTAAGACTTATGTTCTGAAAGAGGCCTGCTCCATTATCCAGTCTTAAAGAAACAACTGAAGCGTTGAGTGGTTCTATCTATCAAGTCCTAGCTCTCATGATCTTCACCCTTGGATGTAGTAAAACATCACCAGTGAACGCAGTCGGTATTTGCCTTCTCTTCAGGATAAGAGTCTGTAATGAGCATTTGTGTAGTAGTCTATGAGATGCCTTCCACTGTATTGCTACAAGGCATCTAGGGCAACGCACTTTAGAGATGTCTGTTTATGTAGCAAGTGCTTCCAGAAGATCCTCTGTAGTGTGGCGCTACCTAAGTGCTAAGGACAGCAGTGCTTCCTCTGAACAAATCACTTTCCATGAGCAACATTAGGGTGTATCTGTTTGTAACCCCTGCGCTTTTCCGAGATCTCAAGAGCCCAGAGGATGTAAAATAGGATCAAAATATCAAAGTCTTAAGATTGGTGAGATGTTTCAGTAGGTGAATTCTTGCTGGATAATGATCCTCAGATCAGAGTTCAGTTTCTCACACTCTCCAAGTTGGCATGACCACCTGCCTGTAATCCCAGTATATAGGAATCAGGCAGAGACATGTCTCCAGCACAAGTTAACTTGCTAAACTAGTTGAGTCAGTGAACCCTTGGATTGGTATGAAATCTTTTATCAACAGGCAAAATGGGGAGAGGTTGAAGAAGGCAACAGGAGTCTTCCTCAGGTCACTAAACACATACATACCTGCACACAAACCTACTCCCACACAAATGGGAATACATATATATTAATGTCTCTCTCTCTCTCTCTCTCTCTCTCTCTCTCTCTCTCTCTCTCTCACACACACACACACACACACACACACAGAGAGAGAGAGAGAGAGAGAAAGGGGGGGGAAGCTTAGAATCTTTAACAAGAGAAATAGTTAAAAACAAGATGATTTGCTTAACCTTTCAATGTAAAAATGGCCATTAGTAAAGATGTCTCAGAGAGTGCATCTTATAGCTTTAAAACGTCATCACTGATTTTTTCATAATAAAAATATTTATTAAGCATATGGGTTAATTCATATCTTTTCTTACGTCAGACCAGTTTAAGAAATATTCATGAATATTTTCTTGGAATCTACTATAATGTGAACAATGGTATCTTGCTTATTACCAAAGCTGGGAAAAGTTGCTATTTAAAAAAATTAGTTCAGAGCCGGGCGGTGGTGGCGCACGCCTTTAATCCCAGCACTCGGGAGGCAGAGGCAGGCGGATCTCTGTGAGTTCGCGGCCAGCCTGGTCTACAAGAGCTAGTTCCAGGACAGGCTCTAAAAAAAAAAAAAAAAAGCTGCAGAGAAACCCTGTCTCGAAAAACAAAAAAAAAAAAAAAAAAAAAAAAAAAAAAAAAAAAATTAGTTCAAATAATTAGCCTCAAAGAGGCTGTGATTTAGAAACACTGCCCTGCTCATAGTTCCCATTAACTTCAATTGAGTTTATAGTGCAGTGCACACAGAAAGAAGAAAAGAGCATATTACTCCATTTTAAAATTAAATTTAGGATAAACTCAAGAATTATAGCTGCTCATTGACCTGGCTTTTTCTTTCGAAATTAGTCCCCCAATTTGTTTATGATCATTTTCACATCATTAACTTTTATAGTTTTTTAAGCCACTGTGTGTTTATACATTCGAGATTCTTTCATTCGTAGACCTCTGAAATTATTTCTGAATGGCTAATTGTTTCCCAGTTGCCCTATTCCTTCCTAAGTCAGTCTTTCTCGTTATCATTACATGCTGCTACTGGAGCCCCACTCCCCCTGCTGGAACTCCACCACTGCATTCCCACTTCCCAGTTCTTTCCCCAGTGACTAATTTACCACATGCTAATATCTGAGCAGAATAACCCATTGCTTTATTGTATCATTTCCAAATAAGTATCCAAAAATGATACTTGTTTTTCCCCTACAAAAGATGTTATATTCCTTAAACACCACAAAGAAAAACAAAACTGAAACCTGAATTTTAATTTGAGGGATTTTCAAGTAAATGCACCCTAGGGTGATTCTCCTGCAGAATGGAGGCAGAGCCAGATAAGGAAGATAGGAAAACTTACTATCAGTTTCCATAGATACATAATCTCTTCACCCAAAATGCCCTGGTACACTGGAGGGCTCTGCTAATGAAGTTAATAGAAACTTAAACTTTCACTCAATGCTCCTTGCTCATCCCCTGTAACACCATAAACTACTTAAAAACAGGCGAGTGGAGAAAATCAATCTATTTTACTTCCTAGTATACCAAAAGCTAGCATTTCGCCATTGCTGCTACTTTTCTTTCTCTGTTGCTATTCAACAAATTACGGCCAACAAGGTAGTGTAAAAACTCAGAAATATTAGTTCATCATTTCTTTCAATCTGGTACAGCATGACTTTCCAGGCTTCTCGAGATATGTCCTTCATTCTCACTTGGAGTCCCTGGGGCTCAAGATTACTCCCAAGCTCCTTTTCATTGTGAAAGATGTTTGTTCCTAGTGGTCACAGGATAGAAATTTCTATTTCCTTGGTGGTTACCAATCGTCGCCTGCTGTTGTTTCCTAGACTTGCTTCCCCTTCCTACCCTCCAGACAACTGGTGCAAGACTGCTTCTCTTACTTCTGCTGTTGTCTTCTACCACTGTGACAATACCAGAGAAAATCTGCTTACAAACAGAAAGGTTTTGAAGAAATGGCTCAGTCTCAAGTTTCACAGTCTGGGGACTCACATAGAACCTGACAAATCATCTTTGAACTCTGCCTGCATACAGTATGTGATCAGTTCCTGAATCCACTTACTGAAAATGTGCAAAAGCATGCCACAGCACAGTTAAACAGAGACATTCTATAAACCAATGTGGGTGCATCCTATTCTAAAAATATAAATTTAAGTTGGTCTAATATCGTGTATTATCAATTAGATAAATCTAAAGTGAGTCTCTCTCCCAGCATTTAACAAATTTATTGAATTTATTGAATTAGTTAAAATGATGTATTAAATTTTCAGTGTTTCACTATGGCTTTATAATTTAAGGACAAAACAATATCACTATTCTAAAGCATTCTAAATATAACACATTTAATATGTGTATAAATAAATACAAAATAATTATATATGCATACATAATATAGTTCATAACACTGAAAATGTTATCAGTAAATATTTATTATCTTCCCTTTTTCTTAATTAGAGATATTTTAATATATCAAAAACATAATTTCTCTCAGTTCACATTTTATCCCATTTTCCTATAATTAAAATGATTTATTTTTCTCTGTAGAAAACAGCTTGTCTCTTTTATTTTTTAAATCCCATGTATGCTTTCCAAACAAAGGCATCAAACTATAATAACCCATTTGCAAAGTGGGTAATTAACATTGTTCATGCTTTCAAAATGATTTTTGATATTCAGTAAATTTGCTAATCTAATTCATATCAAATTCAAAAGATTGCCATATAGATGGTAGATCAAAGGCCCGGTTCCTAGGTGAGGCGGAGTTAGTTAAAACAGCTATGTTAAAGAATGCAATAATATTTGAAATAAGTACTTTGTGGAAGAGGAATGTATGGTTTTTTTATAGCATTTATAATAGGGAACGAGATCAGCTTATTCTAGAACACTCAGTTGGAGTATCTGTCCTAAAACTATGGCAAAAATCTTGATGTTGGGAAGAAACTGTGTTTCTCTTCACACGTACAAATGAAGGCCCTGATAAGCAGAGGGGTGGATAATGGCGACTTTGAAGGGAACATGCACTTCTCAGTATAATGTGATGCTCCCGTGAGATTGATTTCCAAGCTTCATCATCACTCACGTTCTTCTTTCCCAGGATTCAGCCGTTCCATTTTAAGACCCCATTCAGCCACAAATACCCCATTATGAAGCAGCCTATTGGCTAAAATTGGTATTTATACAGGCGATAAGCTTAGAAGCCTATTTTCTGAGCAATGATCAAATTTAGTCCCTCTGAATGATATCCTTTGATGGCTTTATTCTGCCTTTCATATGGATTATTTCTATTATGCATGATTACCCTGGCAAGGAAATCAGCCACAGTTTCAAGACTCTTAATAAATATACTTACCAATGAGAATGGTGGCCGTGCTCTGGCTATTTGTGTCTTTATGAGCCCTCAATCACAATCTTACTTGTCGTCTCTCTATATGAAACATCATTTGCTTGCACAAATCATCTAATAGGTTAAGAACCCCGTTATCTGATATTTAAAAAAGCCACGACCTAGGTTTAATAGTCCCTACTCAGTTTCGTTAAACCAGTTTCTGGATATGGACTTGAAATTTAATGATATAAATAGAATGCAACAATAAGGTGTCCATGGCGTGTGCTCATGGCTTCACTGCCTTCTTATACAAATCATAATATGGCATATATGACTTCACTGATACCGTCCTTAGTGTTTTTCTACAGCATTCTGTCAAAATCAGCACAAAATGAAAACAAACATCACTTACAGAAAACTCTCCATGATTGACTTCATGAACTTAGTACTCCAGTGTACCAGGGTGTTTTGGGTGAAGAGATTATGGATCTATAGAAATGGATGGTAGGTTTTCCTATCTTCTTTATCCTGCTCTGCCTCTATGTTGCAGGAAAATCTCCCTAGGGCATTTACTTGGAAACCCATGAGACAACCATGCTATCTTAGTAAACAACTACAGATCATATATTTCAAGAGGTTCAAAAGATGCTATTATGAGCAATTCATATGATAGACATTTTCTAGCCGCAACAATTTGCTAAGAACTGTGTGAAACACTAGAGATAAAAATATAAGTAGTCATTTTGCCATCACAATAATAGTAAAAATAGCAACTTGTCATAGGTTGGACTCATAATTTTCAAATATTTTTAGCTCATCCTTTCCATGCCCCACAAAAGGTCCTGAAAGATCTTTTAGGATTTAATTGCAATCTCCCAGTGATAGAGATGTTTTCTTACTGCATCTTCATGTCTGTGCCTCGGTCTTATTTTCTAAAGATGGGATAACAGTATTGCCAAGCACATCTGTACATATGCAAATACAGGAGGCACACAGTAGTTCCCAATGTATAAGCGGTCCTTTGTTAGGACGTGTTCTGATGACACATAAAGAAAATGAATTATGAAACCATGTTAACTGTGGATATCATTTGTTTTACTTTACATGCGTTATCATAACAAAAGTACTTAAGCCCCAATCACTGTTAGTATTCAGATAGAATAATGAAAAAGACTTACAGGCTATAGCCAGTTTCTACTTTATATTTCCAAACTTTTGTATAATTAACATGAACTCCTCTACAACTGAAATGAATATTTGCATCATAAACCTAACTAAGCAGTAGTTTGTGTTGTTTTCTCAGTCTAGAAGAAAATTAAGTTGCCTTAAAAGAATTCCATGTTGCTTCATTGAATTTCTTTTCGTCAAATCTTCTACTCCATCATTTATCTGAAAGTATTGTTATTGTTGTTTGTTTATTTGTTTTGGTTTCTGGAGACAGGGTATCTTTGTAGTTTTGGAGCCCATTCCTGAACTTGCTTTGTTGGGCAGGCTGACTGCAAACTCACAGAGATCTGCCTGCCTCTGCCTCTGCCTCCTGAGTGCTGGTATTAAAGATGTGCTCCACAGAATGTGTTTTTCTAATAAAGTATGTAAAATAATATTTTCCATATTAGCAGGTGCTAGTTGGAATGAAACTGCATGCTTGTTCAAAGTGAAGGCACAAAATGAAATTTATTTTGAAAGAAAGTATGTGTTCTTTGTGACAACTCATTTCCCATCAGGCAATGTAGAGATGGATGAACTTCTGTTATCATATGCCTGAAAATTCAGCATCTCATCAGTCACAGATATTCTAAGAATAACTGCAATAAACCAAAATGAAAACGTGTGGCCAACACCATCTTTAGGTCACTACTGATGATCATGCTAAGCCAAGATGAACACATCTCCAAGATTTTTTTCTCAGCCAACATATTGAACTACCTATGAGACAAAACATACCCAAATGTAACCAACTTCTATTATTCATTTCACTAGATAAGAGGATCCATTTTCTCAATCCATAACACATCGTAAGGCATTGATTCACTTTGAGGAATCCAAATAGACAGATGGCCTGACTCTCATTACCACAAATCCTGAAATCTGACCTGGAAATTAGGACACAAGTGTTTTGCAACAGAACTAGAAATGAGAAGTCACAAGTACATGGTCAATCCCCATGGAAATAGACAGCTGAGTATAATTTGAGAAAATATAGAAGGAATCGTGGTCATCTAGTCAATGCTTGACTGATTCAATGAACAAGTATGGTTTCTTACCAAGCATTATTTTTTTAATTTTGGTTGCATGTATTTAGCTATTATATTTACCCACCATCATTCAAAGTAGAATAAATAATCTGTAACTATAGATATTTGTGTTGAAAACCAGCCAGTGATATCTTGCTTAGACAATACCTATTTTATCACATTGATATAACTTCTTATACACTAGATTAATTTTAAGTGCACAAGTCCAATTTTCCCAACTTGAAGAAATGGTTCAGGCTACACCTCTCACATAAAACCATGTATGGAGGTGGCAATTCTTAATCTGGGTCATTAGTTTAGAGTAAGTTTTATCTGGCAAATTTATCCAAATTTGTAACAATATCTCATGCTCTGACTATGTACTTAGAAAAAATTTCATGTTGAATCATGGATCACCACACTAGCTATTTATGTGAGACAGGTGTTCTAATGTTGGCCTCCTCTTTGCAAGTAGGGGAAGATTGCCCTAAATCTCTAGGATGATCCATGCTCACACATAGAGCCAAATGTTGGGACTGCAGTCATGACCATTGGGAAAGTAGATAAAATATAAAATTCATTAATTCAAATAACTAGTTTCTAAAAGTGTTATATAATTCAACCACACTAAGTATTTTTATAAATATATAGACAATGGGAAAGACATTAAGTATTAATAATGACCATTTTATGACTTTCCAGGCTCTACTTCAAGCAAATCCTATATCACATCTAACCAAAAGATCTCTAAATGAGATATCAGATGTACCTTGGATTATTTCAATATAATTACTCTAAACAAGATCTGGAAAAAATGAGAATTAAACCTCTAACTCAAGATATTTCATTTGATATATTTCTTACTGTTAGTGTTCATAATATTATCACAGCAAAGGTATTATTTTAAATAACTTTCAAATGAATCACATGTTCAAAACTCCTGCTGCTATTACAAATAGTAAATACCTTTTCTCCCAGCAGCGACAAATACCTGGCAGACACACATACCTGGCAGACACAGCTTTAGACCAAAAGGTTTATTAAGCAGAAGTCATCCATCATGAGAGCCATGACAGTGGTGGTTCTAGTGGCAGCAGGAGATGTGAGGTTACTTTGTATATGAGAAATCTAAACTTCCTCATTTTACAAGCTGGGTCTATGTTTCAATTCCTTACTTTCTTTTTTTTCTTGTTTTTTGTTTTGTTTTGTTTTTTGAGACAGGGTTTCTTGTAGCTTTGGAGCTTGTCCTGATACTAGCTCTTGTAGACTAGGTTGGCCTTGTACTGACAGAGATCCACCTGCCTCTGTCTCCCGAGTGCTGGGACTAAATGCATGTGCCACCACCGCTGACTAAGTTTCAGTTTCTTAAACAAAGTGCTATTAATCAAAACACTCCTGACAACAGGGACGAGGGAGAGAGTACAATGTCTGAGTCAGCCCCACAGTATCTCATAGCACTGATCAAAAGAGGGCAGTTCCCTGCCACCCCCATGAAACTTACCCAAGTATGTCTAAAGAGAGAAAAAAGCTAAAACCTCGGCCTATTAAAAATGTGCTAATATAAATGCTGCCTGCCTGACCAATTCTGTTTGAGATGACTTGTCCCTGAGATTCCTTTAGCCATGCTTAAAAGGACCTGTGCGCCTTTGTCCTGGGTTGCCATTTTGCATAAATTGTCAACTCCACATGCTGGAATAAACGTTCTTTGTCTCTACATACTATTGAGTTTGGGGTTTTTCTTCCATGTTTTCTTGGACCCTGATATGTATAGTACAGACAAGAATATCTTCTAGAAGTAGACCAGATTACAATCCTCAAAGATGTGCCCCCCAATGACTCACCTTCACCAGCCAAGGTTCCAGCCCCCCAAATTCAGCAAACTTCCAAAACACTGCTGCCAACTGAGAAACAAATGTTGGAATTTCTCAAGATATGGGGAGCATTTCATATTCAAGCTGGAACAGTTAGCATCTAAGTGCAGACCCGCTGGGGACCAGTGTTTTAGTGTCTCCTTATAGTAATGGTCTCGAGGAGGAATAAACACTTTCATGAGTGAAGCTCAGAGTGGATATGGAGAAACCACAGGGTTGTCAGAAACAGTCAAGAGAAAGCTTGATCTGGGTTATATAATATGAACTAGATTTGAGGAAGATGCTTAAACTTTAAGGATGTGGAATTTATCAGTTACAGTGGGGATTGCAAGGGTCTCTGGGATTTCTTTAAATTGTCTATATTTTTAGCATATGTAGATCTGCCTGAAGTCCACTGAATACACTGTGCTATGTCTAGGTTTCTGGGCTTAGCACAAGCTTTTCTGTTTACCTGAATCTTTTTCCCTCCATTGCAAGTGATTTGCTTCCCGTTTTAAACCTGCTTAAACACTACCTTCCTCAGACCAAGCTCTCCATATTTCAAACCTAACGCGTGATTTTTTGGTTCTGTTCTCTTCAAATTCTTTAATACTTCTCTGTTTATTTAGAAAAAAATAATTCCTAAAATAACTTATTCTATCCTTGTGAAAAAGCAAGCTATCTGACCATAATATTCTCTCTCTCTCTCTCTCTCTCTCTCTCTCTCTCTCTCTCTCTCTCTCTCTCTCTCTCTCTCTCTCTCTCTCTCTTCAGGAATGGCAGTAGCATCTCGGTGTTCCTCCCTGTTCTATTTGCTGAGCTGATTTTCTATCTATCTTCTAACTCTGCTTCTTATTTCCTTTTTTTTTTTGTTCTTAATGAAGTTGAGTCCAATGAATGCCAGTTCCATAGCAAAATATTGGAGAAAATCTTCCCATCACCAACCCTTGATTACTTTATCAAAGTTGCATCTGCTTCTCTCACAGCATCTACACCAACATATTTGAATTCTTTACATAAAAAAAATGACTTCCCAATATGACTGAGGATCTTTTACAATCAGGATGACTTTCCCCTCTTCTCTCTTTCATGTGTCTTATCAACCACAGTTCTTGGTCCATTCAGAACAAATTCAACCTTCCATCTGTAGGAGAGTGTCCTACATGTGTGAGGGATTTTTCTTCTTTTTTTTATCTAATTAAAATCATCTTTCCTCTTTTGATTTTTTAAACACTAACTAGAGTTAATGGATCAGAAGAAGTAGAAGAAGAAGAGGTGGAGGAGGAGGCAGAGATGAAAACAAGAGGAAGGCAAGCAGGTTGGACCATAGTAGAGTTGGTGTGTCAAAAAAGGGGGTGTCTATGACATCAATTCAATGTACATATGTATAAAATTGTCAAACAGTGACAATGGCAAAAGAAACTCAATGCCTGTGTCTTCCATATACTAATGGTTCCTATATACAAGCTAAGAAGGTGCCTTCTGTAGGGTCTGCTCTACATTAAAACTAAATTTAAAAATATGATTGGCTCTTTATTTTTAAGTGAGTCTGTTGACTGAGGTTTCTGTCCAGCCTGGTTCCTCAATCCTTAAGTCCCAAAGAAATCACACAGAAGTCTACATTAGTTATAAACTCTTAGTTATTACCTCTTATAACTTATATTAGCCCATTATTCTTATCTGTGTTAGCAACATGGCTCAGTACCTTATTCTGCAAGGCAGTCACATCTTTCTTCTTTTGTGGCTGGGTCAGGACTCCAGAAGGAACTTCCTTCTTCACAGAATTCTCCTGTTCTCACTGACCCACTTCTACTTCCTGTCTGCTTGTCTTGCCTCTACTTCTGCCTGGCTACTGGTCAATTAGTATTTATTTAAAATATAATTGACAGAATACAGATAGTTGCCCCACACCACAAGTCAAATGAATATTTCCTTCAAGAGTACTCCCTTTTGGAGATTTCTTGTTTCCTTAAGCTGATTTTTTTCCAACTATGCCCTGTTTTGCTGTACTTCACATAAACTAAGTAACTTCTTGCATCTACATGAAAAACACCCATGCTTGAATATGATCTTTATGTCATAGCTGTCATCTAACATAGTTATTCCCATTTTCAACATAGGATGATAGGCTTAATAGTTTATCTAAAGTAACAAAATATAGGGCATTGCTGGGTATATTAGACTGGCTTCAAATTCACAATCTTCTTGTCCCTTTCTCTCTCACGCTAGACTAGAAAGTGTTCAACATCATACCTGTCTCTTTTATCTTGGTTTTTTTTTAATCTGGATGGCTTTTCAATTTTATTCCCATATCCTTATGAGATATAGTTTGATATTGTGCTATATGCAAACAGAAATCACTGATAGAAGAATGGCATTTCATTCTTTTTCTTTTTATTTTATGTCTTTGTGTTTGAAGAAGCCAATGCTTCAGAAAACATGGAGGTTATTGTGTTACAGTCACTACACTATGATATGCAGTACTTATTGTGTTTTTCCCCCATTGTAGAATGAACTTTCTAGAATGGTGTGAATGCAGTGGAGAAGCATTCCATCATAGAGAGAATGAAATCTTGTCACTTGAAGCAAAAAGGAGCGAATGTAGAAAAATACCAGGTGGGTGAAGTATTCTAGGAATGGAAAAACTACTGCATGTTCTCTCGCACACGTAGAAGCTGAGGGGGGGAGTGGAATTGAAAGTAAAATAGTGAATACCAGAGGTGCGGAAGAGGATATGCATGGTGCGGAAGAGAGAGACGAGCAGGAAGGGTGATAGTGATGAGCACCAGGGGATCGTAATTAAACAAAAATAGAAAATTAAAGAAAATTCTTATAGGTAAACTATCTAGATGCTAGTGTTAAGACTGTAAATTAGAATAGCTATGTAACATGCTACTAAAAAGATTTCTAAATGTAATTAATAGGAAATAGGAAATATCTAGGGGATGTTTGAACATATAGTATTACATATAGTTTTCTAGAGTTGGAACAGAGCAAGGCTGATACAGGGTTTAAGAAACAGACATGAATTAATATTTTAAATGCTAATATAACATTAAAATGAAAGAATTAACATCTAACCCTTTTAGCAAGTAAGGCTCTTATTTATAATAATGTCTAATATTGATCATCAGCCTTTAAACAAGTCCAGAATAATTGGAAAAAGTACAAGAAATGAAAACAGAAATAATGAAATTGGCAAAAAAATCTTGATATAATAAGACTTAAATTATTTGCTAAATGGATACATAAATTAATGAACAAAATTGTCTCTCTCTATTGAAACAAAGTGCACTAAAGACTGACCCAATTGCAATCTTCAGGGATGGAAAGGGGTCATTTCCCACATCTGTGGGGATTTAAAAAGCACCGTTAATATGGGCCTTGTATTCAGATATTTAGAACAATTTCTTTTTCATCAAAATGACACAATACTGAAATAAATGATCATGTAAGTGGTGGACAGATGTTCCTGAATGATGGAGAAAATAATAGGAAATGATTTGCTATAAATAATTTGAGCTTTGAGGTCAAATGACTAGATCTAGATTGTACATCTTGCTGTGAGCCACTACACCTCTGCATCTCTGAGTACGATGATTAAGTCTGATTTAGAACCATGCAACTGAGAAAAAGAAGAAAAAATAATTAGGAGGATAAATTAGCAATGGCAGTTCTCAAATCTGCCCACTCTAAGATTCTATAAAGACTTGGGTTCATATTCTCTCTCTCTCTCTCTCTCTCTCTCTCTCTCTCTCTCTCTCTCTCTCTCTCTCTCTCTATGTTCCCCTCCCTCTCCTTCCTTCTCCTTCCCCATCTCAGTCTCTAAAGGATTTATATTGTTTACCTGATAAATAAAAAATAGCTAAAATTAAAATCTCATGAAAAACCCATAAAAATGGAAAAATTTGACAAAGCAAGCCTGTACTATATATTGAGTTATATATCGAGTTCCTCGTTTGCATTTCTTCACCTCTCATAATTTGGAATATGTCTTACTGTTCTGGAACCATCTTACTCAAGTTTTTCCTGGTATAGACCACCGTTTGTCTTGGAAGTAAATCTCTGTTTCATTAACAATCTCCCTAGAATTTCCAAAGATACCTTTCTATGGTATACAAATGTTTAGGACCAAAACAGCATAGCAGGATCCATGATAATAGCATATAACTACATTGTCCAGGCCTTCTAAAAAGTAGTTGTCAAAACTGAATGCAATGTGCTAGAAAATTTTATGAGAATCCCCTGCGGAAGAAAATAGGAACAAAACTGACAGGCAGAAGACCCCTCAGATCCAAATATTTCTGTGCCCAAGTGAATGACAGAAACGGAAAAATGGAAGTTTGAGTGGAAGTATCAGTCGAGCAGGTTCTTGAAATGTAGCAAGATTTTTGAGGAGTCCATGACCCCTAGTGTCCTGATTGTAGAAGGATGGATATCAACCAGTCTCTTAACATGGTCCATCTTGGGGTCTCTGTCGTGTTGAGTCCCTGGAATTGACACAGCAGCAAATTGCAGAGTTGTGAGGTGATATTATAAACAGGCTCACTCTTCAGTGTAAGATCTGAGGCTCCAATGCAAGGCTGGGGCAGAATAAGGGGTCACTAGCAGTAGCACGAGGATTTATCCCTACTGCTTGTAGTGGCTTTTTGGGGGAACCTATTCTTTTTGAATGGATACCTTTCTCAGCCTATAGTAGGGAGGGTCTTGGACCTTCCCCAAAGCAATGTGCCTTACTCTCTCTGAGGAGTGGATGGGGGGGGGGCAGGCGTAAGTGGAGGGAATGGGAGGGAGGAGGGAGTGGAAACTTGGATCAATATGTAAAATAAAAAAGATAGTTTGTTTTCTTTTTAAAATAATAATAAATAAATAAATAAATAAACAAACAAACAAACAAATAAATAATAAACGATCGAAACACCAATCTTCACAGTTACTTATAACCTAACTCTGTGCTCAGTAGAATGAGCTGTTTTGGATCTATAAGGGATTTGTCAACATGGTCTACAACAATAAAAGTCCCTCTGACTTACCAGTACCTGCCAAGAAGCCCACTATCAACCCTTCAAGGCAGTACTCTACCTCCCCCAAGGCCATTCTTTCTAATAACCCTTTAAGTATATCCTAAGTCAGTAACCTAGTCTGTAATTTAGAACTATTTCTGCTTGTTGTTTATTTACAAGGAAAAAGGTACAGTTCAATATAACCATAAGAAAGGTTTTCTCTGCTTCTTTGTTCTCTTTGACGAGCAGCACAGATTCTCCTAATAGATGCGCACAGAGCTCGTGAGCGGGCACCAGCACTATCAGTAGGTAGTGACAGCACGGTGCTCAGCAACAACTCCCAGGATCTATTTACAAAGAGAGTACTGACTTGCTGCTGGCCATTTCTCTGGTTTCTCAACGTTGTGAGCTCACATCCTGTGGGTTCTTTCCCACTGTTGACCTGCAGAGCGTTTTACCTTTGTCTGTTTCCAGGGTGCTTCAGTTTTACATTTATGTTCTTTGGGAACATGTCTACTTTTGCTGCTTGCGTGTAATCTTAGTTTTATTTTAGCTTTTTTTTCAGTTTATTTATTTTTTATTAAAAATTGCCATCTCCTCCCCTCCTCCTCCCCCTTCCCTCCCCTCCCCTCCACCCACACCCCCACTCCCTCCCTCTTGAGGCCAAACAGCCATCAGAGTTCTCTACACTATGTTGAGTCCAAGGTCCTCCCAACTCCCCCCAAGTCCAGGAAGGTGAGCAACCAAACTGACAAGGCTCACACAGAGCCCGTCCATGTCGTAGAGACCAAGCCCATCACCATTGTCCTTGGCTCCTCGGTCAGCCTCCACCATCAGCCACCCTCAGAGAGTCCGATTTGGTCGCATGTTCCATCAGTCCCGTAAATACATTTCCCCAGCCGGGCGGTGGTGGCGCACGCCTTTAATCCCAGCACTCGGGAGGCAGAGGCAGGCGGATCTCTGTGAGTTCGAGGCCAGCCTGGTCTACAAGAGCTAGTTCCAGGACAGGCTCAAAAAAAGCTGCAGAGAAACCCTGTCTCGAAAAACAAAAAAAAAAAAAAAAAAAATACATTTCCCCAGAGTATTTCAGCTTAACATGAGTCCGGACACCAAATTCTCAACCCAAATCTTTGCCAGCTACACGGTTTCCAGACACGCCTCTGATTCTCTTCTGGATAGACCTTCACCAGCCCCCTCATGCCTTGTTCACAGTTGACTGATATTTTCACGATTATTTTGCTCACATGTAATTTGTACACAGTGTACCCACTGTGTATAAGTGTAGCTTGATTGTTTATAGCACCATAAATGCCACCACAATTAAGACCAAGAACAGAGTACATGTACACACACAAACATACAAAAATTTACACGTACAGCCCTACATGCACAGGCCAACACATAGAGAGAAACACAGACACACACCAGCGTCCTGTAGATCCCTGCTGGAATCTATCTCGTCTTCTATTAACCTCTATCTCTATCACTACAGATTGGGTTTTTCCAATATTTTATGGAAAAGAAATCATACATCATGTCTCTTTTGTGGGTGAACTCTTTCCCTCAGTCTAATGAGATTCATCACTGTGAACAGCTAGGAATAGGCAGGAAGGAAGAAAATTACATCTGTCACAGAAAGATTAATTTCTGAAAATTGATTTCAGTCTAAATCCCTGCGATGTGCTGGATTTCTGCCGTATGTCATATTGTACAATGGCTGCTCCGTGTGTCTTCCCATTCCTGTGTCACACTATGGAATGGCTGCTCTGTGTGTCTTCCCATTCCTGTGTTTAACAATGGCCATTCTTCCCATGTCACAGATGATAAACCTGGAAGCCAGGGAACCCAAACCAAACTGGTATCACAGCTGGTAACTAACCAACGAGAAGGACGCACATAGAACGCTGCAAACTCGGGCCATGCTGTTTGCATTACATTCTTAGCTTCAGTTTTGAATATTGTCCAATTAACTGTCTTAATAATTATTTATGGGGCTTTGATTTTTATTTGAGAATTTCATACCTGAGTGCTATATTTACTTTCTTCCCTGTCTCAACCCTCTAGAACCTCCTAGATTTCTCACACCCCTCAAATTCATGACCTCTTATTCCTTAATAATAATTGTTACATATATGTATATACATTCATAAGTACAACAGTCTGACATAACTTATTAGACTTTCAATTTTATGGTCAAAATTCTATGTCTAATATTGTATTTGCATATCAATTCTTTTTATCTTACTGTAAAAATTTATTGAAAACATATTTCTTCTTTTCTATATTATTTTTATTCTTTATACTGCATGACCTATTTTCATATTTCTGTATAAAAATAATCCTGTAATAACCAATAGATTAGTATTTTATATTAACAGAATAAAATATCCAGATTTCTTTCACTTATTTGCTTTGCATATTTTAAACATAGCAATGTAAAAACAACAAATACTTATTAATACATTAAACCTATATGTGTCAAATTAGGTAAATGTTTGCATTTCAACGACATAACAGAGTTTGAATTGTGAAAAAATGTGTTAAAATTGAATCAAAATCTTGAAATTCCATATATCCCATTGAGAAATCATCATATAATGTATTATTTCATGAACAGTTGTTATAAAAACCTAATCATAGAGTTATACATAAGCCTTGGATAAGGAAGTAGGTTGAGGAATCATTCGGGGGCACAGTGATAGGGTATACACTTAGAATGGCAGTTCAATCCCATGCAGACAAAGGGAGGGGTAGGGAAAGAGAAAGGATAGAGGAGGAAAAAACGGGACAGATAAAAAGACTTAAATTTTGAAAGTAAATATAGAAATCAGAAAAATTTCCTATCTCCTCAGCAAAGGACCTTAGCACTGCATATAGACTCTGTTTCATTTGTGCACCCTACTTAATAGGGAAATAGCTTTAAACAATTCTGAAATTCTCATTCTTGTTTTGGCTTGGATTTTTGAAGTTAGATGACATTCATCTAAGCAAAAGCTATGGTTTCATTTCATACATTGATATTTTGGTACATTGTATTTTTAGTACAGATGTGTATGTGTGCACGTGTGTACGAGGTGAATGGTGTGTATGTACACACAACAGCTGGGGGAGGTCTGCATATAGGCCAAAGGACAACTTCCTTGTTGTCATTGACAAAGAATATTGTCTACATCCTTTGTGGTAAGGTCTCTCATTGGTTCAAAACTCACCCATCAGGCTAGTCTGACTGGCCAGAGAGCCTCATAAATGCTTCTTCCTCTGCCCTCTATCCTGAGCTCTGGGATTATAAGTATTCTCTATTTTTTCCTGATTTTTCAAAACAGGGTTTTCCCTGTAGCTTTGGAGCCTGTCCTTGAACTAACTCTTGTAGATGAGGCTGGACTCGAACTCACAGAGATCTGCCTGCCTCTGCCTCCCGAGTGCAGGGATAAAAGGCACGTGCCACCACCACCCAACTGTGTTCTCTATTTTTTTTAAGTAAAGGCAAGTACTCTTGTTTACAAAGCAACTACTTAACTGACACAGCCATTTCCTTAGCCCACTTTATGTATTTAATCCTACTTCATTCTTTAATAAACTTTGGTTTTTCTCATTTTATGGTTTATGGATAGTAAATTATAAACAATTTCATTAGTAATTTTGTTGCCTAACATTTTGGAACAAGACAAGGAATTTAAAATAAACATCTCCACGTGCATGCATGTACCCTGAATTTTTTTCCACCTCCCAAGAGTTTGGTTATACAGTACATGACAAATCAATTAAAAGAAAATTTCCTCTTGCGTAGGACCATGTTACCTGATTCCCAGTTCCCAGAACCATTGGTCTAGACCAAGAGCTCCATGGATGCTGCAAGGCAGTTTTATTTCCACTCAGCCATAAGGATAGCCTCTGCAGTTCCCAGATCCACGGGGCTCCACAAGCCCTCCAGCTCTGTATTCTGTCGCTGCATTGCCAGGTGTCACTCTCAGCCTGAGAGTGCTATTTTCGGTCTGCAGGCTTTCCTAAACAGAGAAGCGAGTTTGGATCTCATGCATCTTTGGGAGCATCGATGCTCAGTGATTTTGTTCCACCGTTGTCAGGAAGTTAATGTTTCACATCCATTCACACCATCATGAACATGGTGATAGGATAGGCTGAGACATCATCTCCCTCTCTCTAATCACAGACACAGTTTCCTTCAAACCGCAAGACCCAGTTACTGAATCTCCTTTGCCGGAAATGGTTTGCACAAATTATAGCAGCTCTCACATTGTGAAATCATATGATAACCTGGTTTCAGTTTGACCTAACATCTCTAGAAGGAAAACCAGCCTTCTGTGTGTGTGTCTATCTTTCTGTCTGTCTGTGTCTGTGTATGTATTTGTAATGTGTGCATCTGTGTTCCTGTTGTGTGTGTCTTTATGTCTCTGTGTGTATATATGGAAGTGTTTGTGTGTGTGTGTGTGTGTGCATGAGAGTGTGTGTATGTAAGTGCTTGTGTGTGTGTGTCTCTGTCTGTCTCTGTCTGTCTGTTTGTGAACTCTAGAACATGCTTTGGAGTTTCAGTCCAGGAGTGTTTATTTTGTCTCAGGCTATAGATGCTATTGTGTACATTAACGTATGCAAACATTTATTGGGCTGGTATCAGAGTTTGTGACTCCACAAACTTCATTTGTCTAAGTCACAATTCCATCTAAACTGAGATATCTCTGGTAGAAAATGATCTCTGAGGATTTCCAGTGTTGGTAAAATGCTGGACTCTGGCCGTTTCAGCCACCATACAGGGTATATTGAATTGTTGAACTTAGTTTTCTCTGCTTTGATGAGACAAAGATTCTTTACTCCAATCATTCCTGGTTTTGACTCTCATTCAGTGATCTTAATTTCCTATATTGCAACACTCTAAAATAATTAACTGTCTACTGGGAGAAAAATCTCTAGTGTAAGGTGTAATAAAAAGACAAGTAAAATTATACATACCTGAAAAAAATCTTACCACTTAATAGTTTATATCTCATTTCCTAAGATGGATAATAATAACAAGAAGACATGGGATACATTTCTGAATTCTGTATGCTGAATAGAATACTCGGTCACTTATATAAATGGGGACAATTTCAAGACTATATTCTGAGCAATGACTCAAATCCCAATCACAACTCAGAGAAAGAGTAAAATTATATCTCACAATGATTGACACAGTAATTTAAAAAGTAATATTGTCAATTATATTAAAACCTTGACACAATAAACTAAGATTTAAAAAGCTATGAGAATTATTTGACTGTAAAATGAATGTGATTCTTTCTTCATCAAATGAAACATCATATTTGCTTTGCAATAGAATATTTTCATTTTACATTATTCAAAAAACATGCCACATCCTTGGAATATTCTCATCTAAGTGTCCCCAAAACACTCTGCCTTATAAGAAATGTAATTTTCAAATTAGCAACTCAATAGTGAATAGATTTAATATTTCCCCATTAGAGATCATTTAAATATGTTGGTTTTTATTTTGATTTCAATATTATAACCACAAATGTCTGATGTGATTTTGAGCTCCTTGTATAGGTTACTTGCATTTCTTTAATTACAAGATGACTTGCCAATCTTACAGAGGAGAATGCAGTAACTATTAAGACCTCAAGTAACACAAATAAACATAGTCACATTTTTGGCAACTAAATACAGTTGACACCTGTGTAGTGAAAATTCTTAGAACTTCCTATTTTCCTATATAAATGTTAACATTTGATTTGACTCATTTCCTTTCATTCCATAATCACATAAATTTAGATAGCTTATAGAACTAATTGGAGCAACAATTCAAAACCTATAAAAATTGATATGATGAAGCCTAGTTATGTTCACAAAACAGTTGTGTGGGTATTGGAACATTGGAATGTTTTGGACTGCTCTATTCCAACAGAAATGATACCTGTTTTTAAAATAAGATCAGTTATTCTTTTTTTTAATTTGTTAATAATTATTTTTATTAAATTATATACTTCTTACAAATTTTCCCCATTTTTCCCTCCTCCCATTTCTCTTCCCCTCCCTCTCCAGTCCAAGGAGCAGTCAGGGTTCCCTGCCCTGTGGGATTCTATTACTTTATATTTATGTTTTTCCCTTATTTTTTTTAATTATTTTTCTCATTTTTTTATTCAAGATTTCCATCTCCTCCCCTCCTCCTCCCTCTTCCCTCCCCTCCCTTCCACCCATACTCCCACTCCACCCCTCTCCAAAGACAAAGAGCCATCAGGGTTCCCTTCACTATGTTAAGTCCAAGGTCCTCCCAGCTCCCCCTAAGTCCAGGAAGGTGAGCAACCAAACTGACAAGGCTCACAGTGAGCCCGTACATGCTGTAGAGTTCATGTTCATTGCCATTGTCCTTGGTTTCTCAGTCCTCCTCCACCGTCAGCCACATTCAGAGAGTCCGGTTTGGTCCCCTGTTCCATCAGTCCCATTCCAACTGGACTTGGTGGTCTCCCGTTAGATCTGTCCCACCGTCTCAAGGGGTAAAATCACTCCTCGCGGTCCTGGCTTCCTTGCTCATGATCTCCCTCCTTTTGCTCCTCATCAGGACCTTGAGAGCTCAGTCTGGTGCTCCTATGTGGGGCTCTGTCATTTTCTCCATCCAATGCCAGGTGAAGGTTCTATGGTGATATGCAAGATATTCATGAGTATGACAATAGGATCTGGACATTTCTGGCAATCAGGGAAATGCAAATCAAAACAATGCTGAGATACCATCTTACACTTGTCAGAATGGCTAAAATCAAAAACACCAATGACAGCCTTTGCTGGAGAGGATGTGGAGTAAGGGGTACACTCATCTATTGCTGGCGGGAATGCAAACTTGTGCAACCGCTTTGGAAAGCAGTGTGGAGGTTTCTCAGGAAATTTGGGATCAACCTACCCCAGGACCCAGCAATCTCACTATTGGGAATTTACCCAAGAGATGCCCAATCATATTACAAAAGCATTTGTTCAACTATGTTTATAGCAGCATTATTTGTAATAGCCAGAACCTGGAAACAACCTAGATGCCCTTCAGTGGAAGAATGGATGAAGAAAGTGTGGAATATATACATATTAGAGTACTACTCGGCGGTAAAAAACAATGACATTTTGAATTTTGCATGCAAATGGATGGAAATAGAAAACACCATCCTGAGCGAGGTAACCCAGGCCCAAAAAGATGATCATGGGATGTACTCACTCATAATTGGTTTCTAGCCATAAATAAAGGACATCGAGCCTATAATTCGTAAAAAATCCTAGAGAAGCTATATAAGAAGGTGAACCCAAAGAAAAACATATAGTTATCCTCCTGGATATTGGAAGTAGACAAGATTGCCGGACAAAAAATTGGGAACATGGGGGTGGGGTGGAATGGGGGGATGGGGGATGGGGAGAGAAAAGTGTGAAGTGGAGGATGGGAAGAGCTTGGGGGAATAGGATGGTTGGGATATAGGAAGGGTGAATATGGGAACAAGGAATCATATATCTTAGTTAAGGGAGCCATTCTAGGGTTGGCAGAGACTTGACTCTAGAGGGGTTCCCAGGTGTCCAGGAAGATGCCCCCAACTAGTTCCTTGGGCAGCTGAGGAGAGGGTGCCAGAAGATCAGTTATTCTTAAAGGCATATTTTGTATTCATTCTTCCATTTATTTACTTCTTTAAGAAAGTACATTATTATATTATTTAGGGCCTTCAAATTTCTGAAAAATCAATTCTTCTGGCTTTTAGTTTAAAACAGTCTCACTTACTGATCCAAAACAACATGATTCCTAGTGGCAATTAATTACTAAAAGGTGACTGTGTGAACATGAATTAACAGGTAAAGGTGTTCACTGCTAAGCTTGGCAGCCTGAGATTAACCCCTGGAAGCCATATGGTAAATGCAAACACCAGAACTGACTCATTTAACTTGTCCCTTGATCTACAGACATGAGACATGGCATGCAAATTGCCACAGACAGATGGACACACACATACACACAAACACACACACATATACACACCACAAAAATAAATATATAAAATTACTTAAAAGGTGGGAAAGATCTACTGAATATGCACTTCTTACCATGAACAAACTGAAAAGTCTTGTCTTTATAAACTAGAAATCATAGGAAACTTCTTTCCAAAACCCTACACCTTGGTACAAATGACCTAATCGAGGAGCAATGTCTTCTTTAATGAAACCTGACATCATACTCAGTCTTTATATTTTAAAGATGGGTTATATTATCTTTAATATTTCTCTCTTATTATTTATGCTGTGTGTATGTGTGTGTATGTGTAAAAGAATATTTGTGTGTGGTTTATGAATCCCTTTGAGTCTCTATGTGTAGACATGCACTTAAGAAGGTCACAGGGGGAAGGCAGGTGTCCTGTTTTGCTTCTTCAGCCATGTTCATTTTCAGAAAAGAGCTTTAAGTGAACACAAAGCTAATTTGATATCCAGGTTGCATGCACATGTAGCACCATGCTGACTTTTTATGTGTGCCCTGGGACATACACATACTTGCACAGCAACGTTCTTGCTTATCAAGTAGCCTGTCCAAAGCTCCATCCTTGAGAGTATTTTTCATAAAATAACCCTTCTCTATCTAAGTAAATATACTTCCCCCAAACAACAGATTTAAGAGAAAATGAATTCTGCATAGATGGAGGAATACTACTAATTTTGTTGGCCTAATATCCACAATCCAATATCTATGGCACATAAGGAGGGGTAGAATATATTTTAAAGCATTAAAAAACTATGAGACCAAAGAACAGGTGATGGAATTATGTCTTATGGAAAAGCTTTGCCTATAAAAGTGATAATTCATTTTCAAATTTAATTTTAAACTTCAAAAATGCCTTGCCAACCTATAAATTATTAGCCTTAACATGTTGGCTCACATCCATTCTCCAAAGAGATAAATATTAATCTGAGTCTACTTTTTAAAAAAGAGGACATACCAAAAAATGACTAAAACATACTTAATCTAAAATATATTTTGCAGGACTATGTTTAAAAATAACTGTTCTATTAGTAGTGATTACCTTTTAAAAACTTCTACAAGTGAAGCAAAGTTAACAAAAACCCAGAGACCAAAAATGGAGTTCAACCTGACAATCCAAAAAGCAAAGCAGTCAGTCACTGTCTCTTAACTCAACTTCAGCCTGAAATGGTGATCCTGCCTCCAGGAATCTCAGACTGAGACTATGTGAACTGTCTCCTCCCATTTTCATAATCATCTCTGGGCTGGGATTAAAGGCGTGTACTGCCCGGATTCTATGGCAACTAGTATGGCTAATGGGATTAAAGGTATGTTACCACTGCCTGGTCTATATTGCTGATCAATAAGACTGTTTTACTCTCTGATCTTCAGGCAAGCTTTATTTATTAAAATACAAATGAAATGTCATTACATAGTATTTAAAGTAATAAATTTTTACCAAAATATACATTTCAAACTTTATGTACTTCAATAAAATTTTTATATTTCATTGTATTTTTTTAAAATCTCATGTAGCCCAAACTAGCCTAAAACTCATGATGTAGCCAAGGCTAGTCCTGAACTCCATATTATCCTGTTTCCAACTCCCAAATAATGGACTCAATATTGGTGCCACTATTTTAATCTTAAAAATACTTCAATATGTTTTAAGTATTGTAACTTTTGAGTAAGAATGAACTTTGGGAACCTGAGGTAACTGTGTTTGGGGAATTGTAAAATTATTATTAACTTTCATTCATATTCTTGTAAGTAAATATGTGGTATATATAATACAAAAATAATTATCTGTATAAGACACATCTGCAATGTGAGCAATTGGGGAATGGAAAGACTGGGCAAGCAGTCTTTCTTTAGATTTTATTCCACATTCACTCACTTATTAAGAATTTGTCTATGTAAGTATGTAACTACATATGTGTAGACAGAACTTTCTGTCCTGCCCAGTCCTGCAGTCATTCAGACCCAAAGAAATACACAGAGGCTTATATTAATTACAGACTGGCCTGTTAGCTTAGTCTAATTATTAATTAGCTCTTACAACCTAAATTAACCCATAATTCTTATCTATGTTTAGCTATGTGGCTTGTTACATTTATCAGTAAGGCATTTTCATCTTATAGCCTCTGCATCTGACTGCATCTCTGCCTTTCCTCTTCCCAGAATTCTCCTAGTTTGCTGTCCCTGCCTATACTTCTGCCTGGCTGCTGTCCAATCAGTGTTGTATTAAGCCAATATGAGTGATAAATCTTTACAGTGCACAAGAACATTCTCCTACAGCATTTCCCCTTTTTATCTTTTCAAAACAAGAACTCTGAATCTAATCTCCTTTGTTTTAGCTTCTATGTTGACCGTTATCCAAAGCTAATTTAAACAATACTCTAAACAAAGATGTACATCCATAAACTATTTTTTGGGGGAATGTGGGCATAGTTTCTAGGCTACTTCCGGCTAATTGGGGGTGCTGATATTCTTATAGGGACACAAAGAAAAGATTATGGTCAAGTCCTCACTGGAGTATTCTGTGAGGCTTGATCATCTCAACCAACAGTCTTGAAGATTTTCTGAATGCAGAACTCGGAGTAAACTGCAACAGGGGTGCTCTGAAATGCTGGATCATCTGGGACATCCATTCCCACTGGAGATTATTCAGGGGATCTTCCTAAGTCAAGCCTTGTTTTTCTTAACCAAGAATGAATCCTTAGCCTCTCCTGTACTGTAGAAACAAAAGCAAAATCTCTTCATCAAACTAAAATACCTTTTGACTTAAATTCTAAAATCAAGACATTTTCAAAATATCTATGTTGGATTAATCCAGCAACATTTATAACCAAATGTCTTTTAGCAGCTGTTGTTCCTTCCTCAGCAGTCAAACAATTCAAAGACAATGCAATAACATTCCATATCCAGACTCTCTGTGTATTTTTCATCTTTGCATGGTTTTTTTTTCCTTACTTTCTTTCCTTTAGTTTTTTTTTTTTTAATTTCTTTTTTGAGACAATGATTCTCTGTGTCTGGAACTCACTCTGTAGCCCACTCTGTAGACCAGACTGTCCTTGATCTCACAGAGTTTCACCTGCATCTGCCTCCCACGTGCTGGGATTAAAGACACATGCCACCACTCCTGGCTACTCTATTTCACTTTTAAAGGACTTTCGATATTCTTTTTCTTTTCCCTCCCAAGCTTACACACATTCTCAAACACACTGTAAACAATTTAGAGGTCTTCTTTTACTTCTGAATCTGATTCACTGTATATCCCCATCCCTCTCTGAGGACATGTGTCTCAAATCTGCTAAGCAGCAAGGCTAGGACTATAGCTGCAGCCCTAGCCGCTGACTCCATCCCATTCCTTAGCTTTCTGAGGGTATGGCTTCATGGTGGAGGTACAGGAAGGAGCCAAATTTATTGCCACAACTCTATAGAGTTTAGAGGTCCATGCCAGCACCAAGAAGCCTAAAGCCAGCTGCTAACAAATACCATCCATATGCTTGGCAACAGAGCCTCTTAAAAGAGCCATGAGATTTTTGCAGCTAATGCTGAGTCAGGAAAGCTCTCCTAATGGAGCTGTGACTCTGTTTTCCACCAACAAAAAAAGAGCCTACAGGAGAGAAGTTGCACTTGACTCTATTCCTCTTTTTTAAAACCTTTCTCAGGCTTTATGTGGAAATCCCTGCCAAACTTTTTAGCATCATTTGTAGACAAAAGTTTCTGTCCCACCCAGTCCCATAGCCATTCAGTCCCAAAGAAATACACAAAGGCTTATTTAATTACAAACTCTTTTGCCTGTTAGTTCAGACTTATTTTTAACTATCTCTTACAACTTAAATTAACCCATAATTCTTGTTTAGGTTAGCCACGAGGCTTGGTACCTTTTCTCAGTAAGGTATTCTCATCTTGTTTCCTCTGTGTCTGGCTGATGACTGACTCTCTGCCTTTCCCCTTCCCAGAATTCTCCTAGTCTGCTGTCCCTGCCTATACTTCCTGCCTGGCTACTGGCCAATCAGTATTTTATTAAACTGATATGAGTAACAAATTTTTGCAGTGTACAAGAACATTTCCCACAGCACATGTGTGGATGTGAATGCATGTTTGAATGTATGTGAACACACCTGTAGAAGAATGTATATTGATGTATGCATGCTTGCATATATATGTTGCCACATTTCTGCAGGGTTGTGTATACATACAGTGGTCCTAAGTCCTTTGTCATTTTCCACCATACTAAACTCAGAGTTGTGGTCAATCAAGAGATCCTGTCCCAAAATGAAACTGAACCAAAGTAAGTTTTCCATCTATTAGCACCATAAGCATCATGGGTTTTGTGGGGGGTCGAAACTTTTGTAACAATGAGCAGTTTATATATGTCAGATGGAATGTCAAAATCTTATTGGGCATTCCCAAATCAATCTCCATGTCTTTATGTTGGCCTTTGTAATATCTTTAAATATACTGATAAACAGTAATATATAATATAGTGTATTAAATGTCAGTGTATTCATTTGGGACTGAGCACCACACATTCAGTTTTTCTCTCTCTTTTGAGCATTCTATACTTATATAAGGGACTCCATCTGCTACAACAGAAAGAATCTTTGATGAAGGGTGAGGACTGTATTTACCTTCAAGGGTAATGATAACTACTTATAATGCAGCTAGACATTATACATGTTTGCAAAAGTGACAGTAGTATGCTCACCTCTAGAGGAATGGATATTTGACTAAGTACAAGCCATAAAATTCCCCCTACTGAGTGGATCATGAGTTCAATTGGGCAGTTTTTGGTTACACATAAGATATAGGAGACACTATTGTACCTTTGTCAATATCTTGCCATGCTGATCATTGCTGTGGTTTGTAGATATCACAACTGGATAAAATTATTGATTGCTTCCCATGATTGATAGCCTGCATAGCAGCTTCTGGTACTATGAGAGCTAGACATCATTGATGAAGTTTCCAGTTCACATCCATCTCAACTCCTCTAAGTCCTCTTTGCAAAGTACATGACATCCTCAGAAATATGGACTTACCTTCATATTTAGGAAGGCAATCAAGGGCAAGAACAATATACTATATTGTTTTGGTAATCTCTTGGATTCCCTTGACCAAAGGAGATTTCCTCAGGCCAGGTACTGGTATTTTTATTTGTTTGTGTTTATTGTTTCTTTGTTTTAATAAATTAATTTATTTATTTTTCCTTCTGACTGCCATTCTACCCCATTTTCTTCTAGTCCCCCCAACCTATACTTCCCCTCTCTGACCTTACCCCCAATCTGTTTCTGCTCCATTTTTGTTTAGGAAAGGGCAGATCTCCTATGAGTATTCAACGAAACACAATATACCAAGTTGCAGTAAAACTGAACACCTCCCCATATAGTAAGACTGAGCTAGGCAACCCAGGATGAAGACTAGTGTCTCAAAGAGTCAGAGATAGCTCTGTTCCCACTGTTAGGAGTTCCTCGGGAGGACTAAGCTATACAACTGTAACATAAATGTAGAGTGCCGACATCCCATGCGGGCTCTCTGGTGTTGGTTTATTCTCTGTGAGCCCCTGTGAACCCAGGTCAGTTGATTCTGTGGGTTTTCTTGTGGTATCCTTGACCCCTCTGGCTCCTAAAGTCTTTTCTCCCCTCTTCTGCAGGATTCTCTAAACTCTGCCTAATGTTTGACTGTGGGTCTGCATCTGTTTCCATCTGTTGCTGGTTGAAGCCTCTCTGAAACAACTGGGCTAGGCACCAACCTGGTCATAGGAGATGTTCAATTAAGGTTAAGTATCTGCTATTGTTTGGAGTCTTAGCTGGGGTTATCCTTGTAGATTCCTGGGATATTCCCTTGAGCCGTGTTTTTACCTAACCCTGAAATGCAGCCCCTTTCCAGTAGTCACTTTTGGTACTCTTCCCTCTACCCCAACCTGATCGTTCATGTTCCCATCCCCGCCTGCCCTCTGTACACTCAGAAAATCTCTTCTATTTCACCTTCCTAGGGAGATCCAGGCATCCCAGCATGAACCCCCCTTGTTACCTTGTTTTTCTGGGTCTGTGGAATGCAACATAGTTATCCTTTGTTTTATAGCTAATATCCACCTATGAGTGAACACATACAGTGTTTCTCTCTGCCTGGGTTGCCTCACTCTGAATGATGTTTTCTAGTTCCATCCGTTTGCCTTTAAATGTCCTGATGTCCTTGCTTTTAATAGCTGAGTAATAATCCATTGTGTAAATGTACCACATTTTCTGTATTCGTTCTTCGATTGAGAGTCTTTTAGTTCTTTTCCAGGATCTGGCTATTACAAATAAAGCTGCTATGAACAGAGATGAGCAAGTGTCCTTGTGGTATGATTGAATACGATTATGCCCAAGAACAATATAGCTATGTCTTATAGCTTGATTTCCAGTTTTCTGAGAAACCAACACATTGACATCCAAAGTGGCCAGTTCTGTGTTTTTATTAGTCTATTTTTCCTGGGGAAAGATGTATACCCTCAAGTGGTATAACTTCAATTTAAGTGTGTGTGTGTGTGTGTGTGTGTGTGTGTGTGTGGTGTGTGAGTATATGTGTGTTTATATGTATGAGTGTAATCAAATCATTTAGTTTAAATGCATTAATCTTTTGGATTGTGATTTGCATGACATTAAAAACATTTTAATTAATTTTTACTATATTTTATTATTTAAAACAAATTTAGCTTTAAATATATTTTGGTAATAGTCTTCCCCTCCCCCAAGACCTTCCAGATACTCTAGCCCTCCCTCCCCATCCAACTCTTAAGTTGGCTCTAACAAAAAAATACAATACAACCCCCCAAACCAAGAAAACAAAATAGAAAACCACCTCCACTACCCATATTTACCAAACTGTAATTAAATAGAAACACACAAAAAACTGTGGGTTCCATTATTTGCTGGTCATCTGCTCCTGAGCATGAGGCCTGCCCTGGAGTGGTTGATATATCTACTCTCACTCTATTGGAGAAAACTGATTCTCCCAACAGGTATAAATGACAGTTCAGTTGTTTAGTTTTACCCTAGTAGCTAGGTTTTCATTCATTCATTCATTCATTCATTTATCTATTCATTCATTCATGCATATATTCATTTTTAAATGTAATTTGATAAAATATAATAAGATAAACAAAAACTATTACATGGAAGTTGGACAAGACAAACTAACAGAAGGAAAAGAACTCAAGCAAAGGAACAAGAATCAGAGATGCACTCACTCATTTATACACTCATGAATCCTATAAAAACATTAAACTGGAAGCCATAATATACACACAGAGATCCTGGAGAGACACATACAAGCCCTGTGCATACAAGCCCTGTGCATCCTTCTTCAGACTTGGTGAGTTCATATGAGCTTTGCTCAGTTGAATCAGAGGGTCTTGTTTTCCTCCTCCTGTCCCCCATTCTTTCTGGTTTTCACACTCTTCCTACCCCCTCTTGCATAGGTTCCTTAAGCTCTGAGGGAAGAGATTTAATGGAGATATTCAATTTGCAGCAGGGTGTTCCAAAATCTCTTACCCTCTGCGTATTATCTGGATGTGGGTCTCTGTATTTGTTCCCATCCCCTACAGGAGGAAGCTTCTCTGATGATGACCAAACCAGGTACTGATTTACGAGTATAGCAGGATATCATTAGGAGTCATTTTATCATTTCTTTTTTTTCTTTCTGTTTTTGGATCAGTATTATTTGGTTTTCATCTTAGGTACCTGGGCTATCCAGTCTCAGGTTTCTGTGTAGAATGTGAGCTCCATCTTATAGAATGGGCTTAAGTGAGATTAGTTATTGGTTGGTTACTCCCACAAACATTGTGCTACCATTGCCCTAGCATATCTTGCTGGTAGTACCCCTTTGTAGATAAAGCATTTGTAGCTGGTTTGGTTTTACATTTCTCCTTTGATAATGTACAAAGTACTTACATGTGCCAAAGATGCTGGAATATAGGGATGAAGGCTCTTTGTAGGCACCAGCTTGATATCTCCATGAATTGAAATATGTTCACTGATTGAATTCTGTAGGTATTGTCTGCAGCAATGGGGCCTTACTATCAATTCATGGAGAGCCAAGGTTGTTTGGGGATTCCTGTGGAGCTCCTTTGGCTAATAGCTCAATGAGATATGACCTAATCCTAGTTTTTAAAGGACATAAACAAATGTTTTCCCAAAGCAAATGAATCATATCTGAAGAGGACATTAGAGAATCTCCAAAGCAATGGTAAAATAATTTTGGATTTGTGCCTGGTATTAAAGAGAGAATCAGTCTTGGGAACAGACTCATTAACCTATGGAAATTGACACCAGCTCCTGGTCTGATCTCATCAGACCTGATCTGGAATAGAAATCACTGTTGTAAGGAGGCCACTTATTTGTTCCCAGCTGCCCAGTACCAAAATAATTATACAGAAACTGTATTAATTACCACATTACTTGGGCTATTAGCTTGTACATATTTCTAGCTCTCTCTTATCTCTTAAATTAACCCATTGCTTTTATTTTATATTTATATTATTTTATATTTTATTTTATAAAAAATATAATATGTTTTATATTTTACCACAAGGCTCATGGCAAGGTTCTAACTGATGGCTTGCATCGTTCTCCTCTGGCAGCTCAAAAGCATCTCTCCTGACTCTGCCTACTCTCTCTCTCTCTCTCTCTCTCTCTCTCTCTCTCTCTATATATATATATATATATATATATATATATATATATATATATCTTCCAGCCTGGCTTTATTCTTTCAAACCATTGGCCAAAAGCAACTTATTTATTAAGCAATAAAAGTAGCACACATACAGAAGGATTTCCCACACCATTTCCCTTTTTCTGTTTAAATAAAAAGCAAGGTTTTTAACTTCAACATAGTAACATTACATATAACAAAACAGGTGTCAAGCAAGAATTAAAGTTACAATATTTATATATATTTTATCTTTTACTTTCTATAACTAAGGAAAACTACAAGTATCTATTTTCAACTCCTTCAAAGACTGCAGAAGGATACAATATTACATAAGTTAACAGGAAGTACATTGTAAACAATTTCTAAAACTCTAGAATTGACAGAGACATCTTACTGCCTGGACAGTTACCCAAAGTTCTTCTGTAATGCTGGAGCATCCATCTTCAGCCTAAAGGCTCATAATATCGTCCTTAAGGCAGGAAATTTCAAAGACAGTTTAGTCTATATTGGCAGTTTTTCAGTCACTTTTTTTTCTGTGTTCTGCAGAATATTTGGCAGACTCTTTCATGAAGCAGGAACACTGAACGACCATCTCACCTTTAGGGAAGTTCAGCAGTCATTTCTCTGTGGGTCCTGCATGTCCAGTTCATGCAGCATACCATCAAGCAGTCCAGGCATGGGCAGTTTCTTATCCAAATGGCTAACCAACTCCATAAGGAGCCTCTTCAATGCCCATCATCCTTTTGAAGTAATTGGTGCTGCCAGGAGTAGATGTGTTTCATTGTTAAGAAAAGTCTTAAGTTATAAAAACATTTTAAATGCCATATTCTGAAGGTCTCTGAAATTTTGAAAAATACCTATATAACTAAAATATATCTCTATATATCTAGGAAACCTAACAAACATGACTACAAGCTTGACTATTATAGGTAATTATCTATTAACCTGTATTTCTTAATTATACATTACATTTTTAAATGAGCCATACAAACACAATACCTTAATCAGGAGCAGAAATGTACATATAATAAAATTGACCTAAAATTTGTATCAATAGACCAAGATCCATATCAATACAAATTTTGATAGCATATCACCCATTAAATGTAAAAAAAAATTATAAACAATATTTGGGAATTTGAATGTAGTTTTCTCCAAACTAATTCTTGACTTTTGTTGGGCTAAGTATTTTTGGGATATTTATGGTGAACTTTCAGGGGGTCTTTTTCCATCAAACCACATTAGTCTGGAAAAATTCAAAGGTTTTCATCTTCTATGGAAACAAAAGAAAAACCTCTTTTTTCTTTTTTTTTGTTACTAAGGATAGTAACAAATCCTTAGACTCAAATTTTGGAATCAAGATATTTTTAAAATATATTGGTTGGTTTAGCTTAGCAGCCAATACAATGAAATGTCTTTCTGTACTTAGCTCATTCACAGTCAAAAAATTCAAAGAAAACATAATAATTACAATAATCCAGACTCTCTGTGTATATTCCATCTTTACATGGCTTATTTTTCTAAATGTATTGCTTTTTCTACAAGTTTAATATTTATTTCATTATCTTTACTCCTTTAATCTATGACTCTATATTCTTTTATATTACATTTACTGTCTCTTTACTCTTTTTCTTCTCTCTCCCAAGCCTATATATATTTATTAAACACATTGTGACTCATTTAGAGTTCTTTTATATCTCAATCTGTCCTATTGTATATCTGTCATCCATTTCTGTCCAGGAGCACTTCTTAAAAGGCTTGGTTCGTCTTAAATGGCTAAGCTGCAGCATGACTAGGAACAAGGCTGCTTTGTCTTTTGGCTCTGCCCAGTCTAACATGGCAGATGCATGTTCACTGCCTCTACAATTCCTGCACATCGCCCCAGCTCCAAGTATGCAGCCATTGTAGTCTATGTCGCTCCATTAAGCAGTTTGTAACACATCGCTCACAAACCACATTTAATGCTTGGTCTCCTGAATAAGCCAGAGTTCATGCTGGCAGCCTGGCCCAGGAAGTCACCATTTAAAAACTGCATGGTATTTGTTTGCCTGTTTTGTTTTTTTCTGATACTGCTAAATCAGGAAGACCTCTCTTAAGGGAGCTGTGGCATGCCACTAGTAGAAAAAAATGCAGCTAGACTTGTGTGTGTGTGTGTGTGTGTGTGTGTGTGTGTGTGTGTGTGTGTGTGTGTAGAATTCCTTTCCAAGCTTTCTCAAGTTTTAGTAGATTTAGTCAGTCCCATATATGGCAATTCGTTTTAAGAAGGCTGCTTGTTTGTTCCTGGCTGCCCAGAACCAAAATAATCACATAGAAACTGTATTAATTACAACACTGCTTAGCCTATTAGCTTATGAATATTTCTAGCTCACTCTTATCTCTTAAATTAACCCATTTCTATTATTTTATATTTTGCCACAAGGCTCGTGGCCTACTAGCAAGGTTCCAGCTGACAGCTTGCATCTTTCTCCTCTTACTTCTCCATAACATCTCTCCTGACTCCGCCTACATCCTCTGTGTGTTTCTTTGGAACTGATGTTAGTGGGACTGGATGAGTTAGAAACCTCTGACAACAGGTCATTCTGATGTTGGGTATTATTCCAGACTGATGGCTTTCTTGGTGTCAGTTTTAGTTGTGGTATAAGAATGGAGGAAAAGTAAAACTTACACATTATTTTGTCTGATCTGCAGCTTTAGAAGAAGCATACTTGAGCCCATGTATGATTTTGCCTTAGGTTTTAGGTCTCAGAATGACTCCCTCTTTGCACAAAATTTTTCCATTCTGTCCAGGTTGATATATCCATATTGTAAGTGTTGGGAATTACTATCTCTTTTAGAGGCAGAGACACTGATTTTACTGATGGCCATTAACAGTCCAAGATGCTGAAAATGACCTAGAAGATTGGCTACAGACATACGGGGGCAGGAAGAGGGCTACTGACGATAAAAGGCAAGAATATTTACAAAGCCTGAGTTAATGATACAAGGTCAAACAGCCTAATAAGGTCACAAACAATGCTATCATTTATATGGCCCTACCACCTCCAAATCCTGTGTGATGATCATAGCACCTGATGGTTTTCTCCATTGTAATCTGACAGAACAGAAGCCAGTGTCATTTTCTCTGTTTAACATTCCTTTGTGAAATTGCTTGTGTTACATATAAATAAGCCTAATGGAATATGACTCTCTAAAATACTCCTTTTAATTGGTTATGCCTTTAAAAGTGGAGGGAAATGTACAGTTAGAATGACTGAGCCAGAGTACCAACATAAACATTTTTAAAGCATGTTGCTGTTTTTTTTTAACCCCCCTGAGCAGTGTGAACTGGTGTCTTCCTAGCAGGCTGCAGCTGTGAGAAAAGACCTATTTAATTTTTTTTATAAAGTTCACACTTTATTTGCTAAATGGCACATGGGGGAATAGTGACTACATTAACTCGAATAGTTCTCATCTTACCCCGTAGACCACTCTTCCCAATTACTCTAGCACAGGTTTGAATTAAGAAGTTTAATGAACAGAAGCTACTATATATAGAACCCCGCTGTCAGGGAGCATGCAGACTGCATATGGATATTGAAAAGTGCCAAGCAATCTCTGTCCTCAGGTGCCCTCCAAAAGACCCTGTCGATCAAGTTTCTCATTCCCCCCCCCCAAGAATCTCTGCAAGGCCCATGAATAAGCCAAGCAAGACTTCCTCTGAATCCTATCCTCTCTAAGTGGTCCACTATGCTGATTTCCATAGAACTTGGCTATGTTCTCTGGCCAATACAGACCTGTCATCTTACTGTAATTATTGATAGTGTTCGGCTTTTCTAAAAAGTCATTAATAAATTATCCCCCTATCCCAAGTATAAATCATCTTCACAAAGAATGGGGAGAGAAGCTACTGCATGATGATAATGATGTAGAAATGAGGATGCCACCACTCCCCATCACAGACAGAGAGAAGAAAGAGACCGTTTTACCTCTGAGCAGCACCTTCAGCTTGTGTACCAGCAAGTGTCTTGAATACAAAAGAATACAGAAGAAGAGACTACGCTTCAGAGCCATAAGTAGTCCCATGCAGACTACTTCTGCAGTGGGGGTGCCTTTCTGCAGAACTCTGGCCTTCTAACTTTCTTAACTCAACTGTACTTTGCCTATCCCACCAGTGGGCATCCCCTGCTGGCAACCTTAATGCTCTGCCATACTGATAACCGAGATTAGGACTTTTCCTCTGCTGTTAATGGCTGCCCTCCCTATTAAGTTCTTCAAGAGAACATCACCAATCAACATGATGGCCTCTCAGGGAAACTAAGAATTCTCTGTGTTCCTCCTGCGCCCTCCTTTCTGCTTCCCCTTTACCTGCGCCCTAGTCTGTCTATAGGCAAGGGGAGGGCCAAGCACACAAATGGTTAATTTTGAAGACAGATGCATGGCCATATTTAATTTTTCTGGGTGAAACTTTTAAAGAACTAAAGCTTAGCTTGATTTGATGTGCCTGTATTTTTCTCCTTTCAGAGGAACCACTGGCCACAGCTTACTTGCTCTCTTAGTTCCCTCTCTTCCTCTCCTCTTTCTCCTCTGAGCTTCCGCTCCTCCCTCATTTTTTACCATGGTACAAAAAATGCTTCGGTTCATTCATATGTGCCAGAATTATTTTCCCTCTGTGCTATTTTTAAAGGGTCTGTCTGCTGCTCCGCTGTGCTGAAGGTCACAGGCACTGTTTGTCTGTGAAGGTCTGGGTGACCCAGACCACCTGTAGTGTAGACAGTGCAGTAAACAGGATCATCCCCTCTATCTACCGCTACCCAGCAATCACTATGTGGCAGGCTTTAGGACTCCAGGCTTAATGTTTTATTTGCATCTTTTCAGTTGGTTTCATAGCAACCCCATGATGTAGTGTTATTCTCTTGGCAGGGGATGGATGTTGCCTAGTGTGAAGTTACTTGAGCTTGCTGAAGACCAGGAAAGAAAAACCCTCCATCTTAACTTCTTCTGGGCATTCATAATGTCCTAATATTAAGAAGGAATGATGTTTTCTTGATACATCTTTTCTTCTGTCCATTAAATTCCAGAAATTCATAAAGAGCAACAAAAACTGAAAAATAATTTTTTTTCATTCTGTATACCTTGCCAAGGAACCTAATTATAGTGTATACACTGCCCTCTTTTTGATCTCGTTTAATTTTGTTTTAAAGTTTTACTTATTTCTCTTTCTCTCTCCGTGTGTGTGTGTGTGTGTGTGTGTGTGTGTGTGTGTGTGTGTGTGTATGGGTGTTTTTTTCTGCATGTATATCTCTGCACCACATGTGTTCAGTGTCCATGAAGATAATAAGAGGGCATCATATCTCCCTGGAACTGGAGATGCAGATAGTTGTGAGCCATCATGTGAGCACCGGAAACCCAACTCCTCTGCAAGAGTAATAAGTGATCTTAACTTCTAAACTGTTTCTCTAGCCTCTTTATTTTCTTTTTAAGTAAACATAGGTGTTTATTAAAGGAAACAGAAAGCATCCCACCGGATGGGCAGTGTATCCAGAGCTTCCTTCAATAAACACCCACCTCCACTTAAAGTGCTCCCTGGGCTGGACTTTCATAGCATTCTTATGACCTCCCATCTTGAGATCTCCCCTTTCTTCTTCCTCAGTCCCTTCCTCCCCTTTCCTATTACTTCATCTTCTATGCCCAGATGGTCCTTGGCCTGGAGATAAGAAAGGCAGCTGATGGTGTTTGGCCGCATTTCGTGGATGGCTGCTTTGGACATGTGAGGATGTTTTATCTGTTCCTCCCATCTCTTTTCTAAGTTCCTATTCCCTGCGAACTCCTCACACTGACACAATTACGTGCACACACAGAGTGGTCCTGGTTATCTCTTCACCCCAATGTGTCGTTTAAATGGGATCTTACTATCTGCATTTTTTTTCAAAAAATTAGTTAGGGAACAGAAAAACGCCAAGTTAATTCTTATAATAAACACAGGAAGAGAGCAAAGGGCAACAGGAAGAAAAAAATTAAATGCAATGAAACCCAAGACATTCTTCCCTGGGGGCATATTCTTCTCTTTGCTGACATTTCCTGCCATGGCCCCTCTTAACCTATAAGACTTAAACACTTCTCTCAACAGTCTAAGTAGTTAGTGCTACATTGTTTATTTTTTTAAGATTTTATTTATTTATTATGTATATAGTGTTCTGTCTGCATGTGTGTCTACAGATCAGAAGAGGGCACCAGATCTCATTACAGATGGTTGTGAGCTACCATGTGGTTACTGGGAATTGAACTCAGGACCTCTGGAAGAATAGTCAGTGCTCTTAATCTCTGAGCCATCTCTCCAGCCCCTGTTTATTTTGTTTTAATTTACTATTTCTAACTAGTAACATTCTGAGGTTGAGGGGCTGTAATATAAATTAACTTTCAATGTGAAAACAAGCTTATGTCCTGTATGTAGCTGGTGGTCCCCCTGTTTTGCCAGGCCTTTGACATCATGTAATGAAATTTTTCCCCCAAGGGACCTTGCATAGGTTTGCAAATTTTCCACTGATAGATCTCTTTCAGCTCTACACTATTGGCTATTCTGAGTGTCCATGGGAATATTCAGTGTCTTTCTCCACTATCACTGGGGTCATCCTTGTGGATTCCTCAAAATTTCCCTAGTGCCAGGTTTTTCGTTAACCCCATAATGGCTCCCTCTATCAAGACATCTCTTTCCTTGTTCTCCCTCTCTGTTATTCCACCATTTTGACCTTCCTTATCCCTCATGTTCTCCTCCCCCTCCCCTTCTCACCTGCTCATTCCCCTTCTACCTCCCCCCATGTTCCCAATTTGTTCAGGATATCTTGTCTATTTCCTCTTTTCAGGGAGATCCATGTATATCTCTCTTAGGGTCCTCCTTGTTTCCTGGCTCATCTGGGGTTGTAGACTGTGGGCTGGTTTTCCTTTGCTTTATGTCTAATATCCACTTATGAGTGGGCACATATTGTGTTTGTCGGTCAGTGTCTAGGATACCTCATTCAGGATGTTTTTTTTTTCTAGTTCTATCCATTTGCCTGCAAATTTCAAAATTTCATTGTATTTTACTGCTGAGTAGTACCCCATTGAGTAAACCACATTTTCTTTATCCATTCATTGATAGAGGGGAATCTAGGTTGTTTCCAGGTTCTGGCTATTACAAATAGTGCTGCTATGAACAGAGTGGAGCAAACGTTCTTATGGTATGATGGTGCTCTTACCTGCCACTCTGGTATAATGGAACAACACAGTAGTTTTCAGAATGCTAGAACTACTGTGTGTCTGTGTGCCTGGTACTCCACTAGCAATAAAGAAGTAGACCTTGAGAAGACAAAGACAAGGGAGTATTTATACCCAAGTGCTATTTTGAAATTAGTTCATTTACAAGAATTGACTTCCAGATTTCCAGGAATCTGAGAACAATTAGGTAAAACAAACATTATGAAAATTTAGATAGCGTAGTAGGAGACTACTTGTTAGTTCGATCAACCAATAAAAGCAACACAGACACAGAAGGACATCCCTCATCAAGATAGCCATTTGAAAGCACGTTGCATTACAAACAAAAATGGTACATGCTCCATTTAACTTAAACTATTGGTTGTTTAGTTAGGTTTTACTAAAAGCTGTGTTTTTGCAAGTATTTATACCTATCACCCATAGGAACAAGTGTGCTACATACATAAGAGTTTGCTGATTTGTGTGCTGACAACTGATAAAACCAGCTTAATTGACAGTTCTCTGACTTTGCATACATCTTAAGGAAGTGTTTTACATAAATGTTCTCCATTTTTTAGACTTGCTCCCTGGAGTTTCTAGTTCTTTATGGCCATGTGAGGATCTGCACTGGTAGGGGCTGATCTAAAATGAACGGTGATGGGTGCTAAGAGTTGCTGCTCTCACAAAGCTCATGCCATAGCCACTGTCTTGGGGAGACATATTAAGAGAGACAGTGCTTTCCTGTCCACCTGGTAGCTGTACCAATTAGTCTTCAGCACATATTTCACACCATAGCTGATGGCTGGCCACTGTCACAAACTGACACAGACCATTGGCATTATCACATCCTGTAAACCACCCTGACAGTGAGAAAGATTCGTGTGTCAGCAAAATGACACATACACAAAAACATAATAGATGTTCATCTGTAAATAAAGTTCTGACCATTTAATTTGCTATGTTGATCCCTTTCTGTACACTAAAAAATTTTAACTTATTTTTAAAGCTCTGAAATTCTATTTCTTTCCTTTATCTGAAAATGGAGATGTAGAAACTCACATATCTCCACAATGACCCCCATTCAATGCTTGGTATACAATTACTATCACAATTAAAATTTATTCTGCACTGACAGTACACTCTCAATCCAAATGTAGAAAATTTAAATGCATGATAGATAATTCTTGAGGATTTCCATTTCCTCAGGTTCCTGGCCTGCTTCCATAGATTTACCCTCTCCTGACACAGCCACTTACAACATGTTCAAATCTCCTAAGACCATGGATCTGCTAAGGATGCTCAGTGAGTTTCTGTCTCTTCTTAACAATGCAGGACCAATAAAATCAAGATTTATTTAAGTTCTTAGGGGGAGATATAATGTTTGTATTTCCCTTCCCCTCAGAATAATAATCTCAAACCTTCATTGTGACTCAGGATCAGAGACCAAATGTGCAGGTAAACAAATTTCTTTTTTAAAGACAGATTAAAAGAGTAAGACAGAGGAATAGCATGAAAAACAATTGTCACCAGGATGGAATACTAGTAACAATACTTTGTCATTTTATATATTACTCTCCAAGTCAGAACAATATCAATTTGTTGAGTGATTCTACAATCAGGACCACAGAGACATGGAAAAAGTGGTCATGTTTTCCCAACACTATCCTGTGTAATGTCTCAATCTGAAACTCAAGATAGCAGATTGGTCTTGAATTGAACATAGTACAAGAGAAACCAAGATAGTGACAATATATAGAAGAGAATACAAACACTAGAATGGAGCACGTGAATTTATACATTTAAAACTCTCATTGCTTATTTTATTTTTAAGTAAAATAGCAAGAAAAGAAAAATGAATTATTGATAAACAGGTTTTACTAAAAACAGCTCACAGAGATTTGAAAAGGTCTCCAGGATGGTCCTGAAATATTTCACATTGGACCTGAAAGAAGTTCCTTAAGTGAGAAACCAAGTCATTCTGTCCACATTGAGTGGCATCTGGGAATAGGAGTATGTGGATCCAGTGGTGGCCAAAGCCTTATTTTACCAGAGCCTTGAACTCCAAACTTTATTCCTGCCACCTCCACAGTTCTACCTTCGCTATTATTATCTGCTCATTTGTATACCATTGTATATCCCTCTCTTTACTTAAAACAATGGAAAGGAGATATTGTGCCACAAAATGAATTGAAAAACAGCATCACATTTCATAAATAGAAAAGTACACAAAAATATACATGTAATGAAATTTATATTCCAGGCCTTGATGGACAACCATCTACAACACACCCCTGGCTTTTCATTATATCCAACGTATTTCCCCTGGACATTTTATCTAAACTAGAAGGTAGATTTTGACTTATGTTATGGGCCAAACACTGCTTCTTGCTAGTCAGGCCATTTCTGGCTAGGCTTGTCCTCCTGCAACATGCATAAAAGTACCTTTTATATCATTCATAATTCCACATTCCATATCTACTTCAAATGTACTATATCTAAAAAATAACCAGATGTTTCCCCAAATGATAGGGAGGCCAAATTGTGACCATCAGAATCTTGTTAATCATAAAGCAATGTTTGTAAGTATCCTCCAGCAACCTCTACTCCATATATGAATAATAAATATGATGTAAGGTTATTGAGCCACTCACTCCACTCCCAAAAATCCTATAAGGATATGAAGACAGTAACATGAAGGATGAGTGCATTTTAAATTCACTAGCATAATTGATTTTTTTCCTTTTAGGGGGGTCAGATTTAATTTTAAATTTATTTAGCTACCTTTCACAGAACCTCTGGCAATTTCAGTTAATGACTACTAGCAGCTTGATTTTAACACTGAAGAAAATAAATGCAGAAGAATATTTATAAGACAACTACTATGTAAAAACAAAAAAACAAAGTGTCAATATTTTGTCTTTTACTATTAAAACCCACCTCTTACTTAGTGAGCAGTGGAACATACTAGGTCACTGTGTTTATGAAGGTTTAAGAAAAACTGAATCAATTACATTCAAAATAACATTATGAATTGGTCTGCCCAGTTGACCACTTTGAAATAAAATGAAAATATTTCCTTGTCTCTGTCCAAGAACAAAGCAACTCTAAAGTTTTGAACTGATTTGTAAGAATGTCCATCATTTCTTTGTAACTCCTACCAATAACAGAATTAAGAAACCTGAATAAGGTTTTCCCTGTCATCATAATCTGGTGGAGTGTTTTAAATGTCAAATGATTAAACAATGCATAAAGATCACATTACAATAAGTTTCTTTAAGAAGTCAAAATCAACCATGTGTTTGCACATGAACTTTACAGCTGACTACCCTCTACAGTCCGCAGACTTTCAAATCTTCAGCTTTATTCAAATTGCCTATGGAGTGTTTCCATGATGGATGTGTCTGGGACATTTCAACCAGGCTTCCAAGGCTCCATCTGCTGGTGCCATCTGTTTTTTTGCATCCACAGAGAACTACTTGGTAAATGATAATAGACTACAACTTTATCATAGGAATGAAGGAAGAAGCGAGGATAAAATAAAATTGTCACATAAACACAAATGGAACAAAAATCATTTTTGTATAGTTTTCCATAAATAGAGAAAAGGTTGACAACTGGCAGAGAGAGATGCATTTTCTGTTGATTTATTCCCATCATTTAGATGAATTACAGTGAGTACCTGACCTTTTTTTCTAAGATGTTTAAATAGCAGCTGGTCCTCCTGCATTATACCAATTCCATCAAGAACTTTCTAGAACAATAGTATGTTTTGCAAAGGTCATGTTGCCTATGTACTTGAAAATGTCTTCAAAAATACTACTGACAGAATATTAGAGGTTTTCATTGAGAATAAATTATATCGCAGCTTCCAAATAAAAGGCAAACCAAATAAAAGAAATTTATGGAGACTACTTTAAGAGAACTCCAAATATCCATCACACAATTCATACTGAATATTTTCTAATCTTAATTAGCATTTATACAAAATAAAGAGAATATTATTAAATGAATTAATTATTTTGTTGAAGCAAGATTTTCGTTAAGATTCTTGCTAAGTCCCCTGACATTTCATACACAATATTTAAAAATAGTATTTGAATTGTAAAATGTATGTATCTACTCATGACAAGAAATTATGTAATAAAATAAATTCCAGTCATTTCATTATTCTTCCAATGCCTTTGATGGGAAGACGTAGAGTGGGGTTTAGATAGAATATGTGTAGCCAGACTGGCCTTGAGTTTTCTATGTTGCCAAGAATTTCTGATCCTCTTCTTTGTCCTCCCAAGTGCACCACAATAACGGATCAATTCACTTTTCTGGACAAGGAAGCCCCAACACCTGCTGTGTTGGTCATCATGAAAATAGCAAACCTTAGAAAAACAGTAATAGGTCAGTAATGATAACTGGTTGCTTATTCTAAATAAATATTTTTCGTGTTTTGTTTTTTCAAGTGTTTATAGGGATAGGCCCTACAGAAAAATTTGGAACGTTCTGAAAATGCACGTAGCTGTGTGACTACTACAATACATATAAAAATCGATTTTGTCAACCAGCTATGATTAGTATATGGCTTGAGTAGAGTTTCTGTCCCAGGCAAAGTGGTATTAAGAAGTGGTGGAACTTTGAGAAGGTGGTTAGGACATGGGCAGAACTTCCTCTGATATGCATCAAATTAACCTGATTAACTGGTTCATTTCCACTAGAATAGGTTGTTTGGAAAGTTAACACCACTCCAACCCCACATAGACCCTAGATTTTTTGCCTATTTCCTTTCCCCCATTAAATCAGCTCCCATCCACTCTCAGGAAAGAAAGTCTCATCAAATTCAGTGGGCTATACACATATAAAGAAGATAAGAAAGGAGGAGGGAGATGTGTTCAGAAAGAGGATTCCAATGGAAAAGGAAGAAGCGGGTGAGGGCAGTGCTGCTAATCTAAATATAAACGTTAAGAAACTTACAAACAGTAATTTTTAAATTTTCCAAAATTTGTAACTCTATATGACTATAAAATATAAAAAAATAAATTATAGGTTGGGAAATAATTTATAAATAAATTTATAAATAAAAAAGTCTTTTATTAACTTATACCATGGACATAATACTGAGAAAATGATTTATTAGCAGACTTTGCTTGTGCACTATAATGGGTCTCATTTTGAGAGATGAACAATGAGCAACCTTCAAATAGAGATTTTTTTTAATGTAGTCACTTAACTATGCATGTTCAGCTATTCCATTGCATGATATTGTCATACATGCATGTAAGGCGTTTTGATCAAATACCCCTCTATTGCCTCCCCTCTAATTCCTCCCCTTACCACAGCATTTCCTTTCCAACTTCATGTGTTCTTTTTAAACACATGGAATCAACTTAACACAGCCTGTATTGACATTAGAGTCTACTTAATGCTACTTGTATTGGCATGGGTGTTGAACCATCTACTGAAGCATGGGTAGACTCTAAGGGGCCATATCCTTGAAAAAACTGGATAGCCAACACCTAGGATCCAGGAATAACCAATTGATTTATGACTCTTTCCTCTTTAAATTTTAAATATTAACAAGATTTAGCTTGTATTTATACTTCACATTTTTAAATGAATTGTTTCATATTCTAGAATTTTTTAATTTTATATAGAAAGTATCATTTTTATAATTAGAAATTACTGTGCTAAAATTGTGTCATAAAATATTGTAGAGACAAGTAGAGGAAATATATAGTATTGTTTGTCATAGACAGAACCTGGAAACAACCTAAATGCCCCTTGACCAAAGAATAGATAAGGAAAATGTGGTTCATTTACACAATGGAGTACTACACAGCAGACAAAAATAACAACATCTTGAATTTTGCAGGCAAACAGATGGAGCTAAAAAACATTATTTTGAGTGAGGTAACCCAGACACAGAAAGACAATTATCACATGTACTCACTCATAGGTGGTTTTTAAACATAAAGCAAAGAAAACCAGCCTACAATCCACAATTCCAGAGAACTTAGACAACAATGAGAACACTAAGAGAGGCTTACATAGATTTATTCTCCATGGGAAGTAGAAAAAAGCAAGATCTTAGTAAATTAGGAGCATGGGGACTTTGGGGGAGGTTGAATTGGGAAGGGAAGAGGCAGGAAGGGGAGCAGAGAAAAATGTAGAGCTCAATAAAAATCAAAAAAAATAGAATAATGTATAAAATACTTTGATAATTCTTGGCAATATTCTTCATTTTTTATAATGATGCCAAACATTTTCTTAAATGAGTTTTTATTTACATAGTCTCTTATATACAGTGCTAGCACTTTTTCTGTTATAATTTGGTACTTGCTTTTGTACTTGTTTGCCCATTTCTACCATTGTTTTGAGTGGGTTGTTAAGAGAAATTAATCCTGTGTTCAAAATTCTAAAACTGTAAACCCTCTGATAATTTTGTTTGACTTTTTGTGTCACGGTGTCACATCTGAAAGAAAGAGAAATATAGGGACTGATCTAAATTTTCTCCTCGGAATATGAAAATACAGACCCTAGAATTAAACCCATTTTATTTGAAGCTCACATCAAATCCAAAGCATTCTTTTCAGAGTTTAATTCAATATATTGGTTGCCAGATGCATACAGAATTTTATCCACTGCTTGTGGTAAATATAAAATGTGTGATCACATTTATATGAAGCTTAAAAATCTTTTTAAAGTTGGAATCTTTGCAACCAAAAATATAATGTGGTTGTACCGTGTGTTCTTAAATTAATATAGTCTAACATATTGGACCTTCTTCATCACTAAAATTCCCACTGTGTCCAATATGTTACATTACAAAGCAAGGTAGAATATTGGATTTATCCTTTCACTTTTGGCATCCTTGTCCAGAATAAATAAACCAAAATGCAGATACCAAGTAGGTAGATACATGAGGGTGGAGGAGGACTGAGACTAATTCATTCAAGTGTTATTTTTAGTGGTGACAGACAAGACTTAAAATCAGATAATGTTACTGGTTGCACAGCACTTTAAATATATGAAATGTATATTAAAACTCTATGCTAAAAGATGAGCTTTTTCATAATGAATATGATGTCAATAAAACTTATAAGACACATGAAGGAAAAGCTGGATTTCAATGTAGAAGAAGGACTGGTATGGGAGCAACAAAGATGCACTCACCAGCAATGAGGAAAGGCACAAAGACAAGGGAGCTTTCCATGTTTGAGCTGCCTACTCTGGAGGAGGGTCTTTCCCCTCCATTCATTCTATTGGAAGATGTCTTAATACACTCACCCAGAGATGAATTCTACATTAAATCATGTTGATGACCAAGATTAGCTATGTTGCTGACAGGATGTTGTCAGAGGTTTCTGTTCTGCCTGGTCCTGCAGCTGTTTAGTCCCAAAGAAACACACAGAGACTTACATTAATTATAAACTAGTTGGCCTAGTAGCTCAGGCTTTTCTTATTAACTAATTCTTACACCTTAAATTAGCCCATTATTCTTGCCTATGTTAATCATGTGGCCTGGTACCTTATGTTAGTGAGGTATTCTCATCTTGTTTGCTCTGTGTCTGGCTTCCTCTGTGATGACTGCAGACTGAGCTTTCCTCTTCCCAGAATTCTCCTGTTTTTGTTGCCCCGCCTCTATTTTCTGCCTGGTCGCCCCACCTATATTTCCTGCCTAGCTACTGACTAATCAGCATTTATTGAAATTCAAGTGACAAATCTTTATAAAGTACAAGAAGTACAAGACCATTGTTCCAGGAAATCAGGAAAAAAATAAGATAATTTACTTATATATTAAATTATTACTTAGGAAGATGATCCCATGCAACCTGCTTTTAAAGGCTATAGAGAATTCATCCAAGTCATAGAATCTGTACAACTGCATCTGAAAATACAATATAGGACCACTTCAGTAACATCAAGACACAAGGAATACAGTGGGAAAAGTCACAAGGATGTAAAACCAATTTCCAGTCCTACAAATGACATAGCACTCCTGAGAGAAATCAAAGGTCTATGTTCTTAGTTTAAAAGATTCACTATTGACTATGTTTAAATTTATTTAGCTTATCTATAGGTCAATCAAAATATTTGGAAGCTTTTATTTCCCCAAGCATTTCAGAAATGCATTCGGAAGTGCAAAACCTAGTCAAAAACCTCACTAAAAGAATCCCAACTACATGATTCAACAAAGCGCCCTTAAGAGGCATATGAAGCACCATATTTTCCCTTTCAGCAGCCACTGAACTTATGCAGTAGGTTCAATGCTAATGCATGTATATAGAAGTAATGTTAACAGGATTGTATGTACGTGCGTGTGTGTGTATGTGTGTGTGTGTGTAATGGTAATAATTAAAGAAGAGGTTGTGAATTTAAATGGAGTGCGAGGAGTAGAGGGGTTCGAGGGAGGCGGGCTATACTGAGCTACATACATAGTTCATATATAAAAGCCTCAAAAACATTAATTTAAAATTTTTAATCTTATTTTAAAGCATATTGTTCGTATAAAAATTGAGTAAGATACATTCATGGAAGAAGACGGAACATTCAGAAAGACTCCCATACAAATACGGTCTGTTTATTTTGCTCTGAAGAACAAGGGCAATTAGTGATGAAAGATAATCTCATCACTAAATGATGCTGGAATTGAATTCCTTTTGTAGAAATAACATGATAAAGAACCAGAGAGTAGGTGGTTTAAAAAATAGAATATATTAAGTTATAATTGTGAAGGCTGAACATGTTTATAAATTGTACTCCATCCAAATGAAAATTACTGTTTCCCAAAAGATAATCTTCAGACAAAATTGCAAGCCTTGACAGATGGAAATACCATTAAAACATATTTGACTCATGGTTTGTATACAGAATATATATGGACTTCATATATTTCAGTAATACAAAGGCAGCTCAGATCTTCTAAGGGAAGAAGATTGAAGCCACATATCACACAAGAAAAGCACAGTCACACTAAGCATTAGTGGTGGCATCATTTGGAATAAGGGCACAACAAATTTGGGTCATAATTTAGTATACATACATATCTAGTAGAGTGGCTAAAAGTCTGGCAGCTAGTGATGAGAATAGAAGACACTGCAAACACTTGGGAGATGTTTTTCTTAGTATTAATTACCTAATCTGTTCATTTCCATGCCTACGTATTTACCTAACAAAAGTGAGAGCATATGTGCTCACATACACATCCATGTTTGTTTTTCTAGATCTGAGAACTATTTGAATGCTCATATAATTGGAAAATGATAGATACGTGTAGCATACCCTTAGAACAAAACTGTTCAACAAGATAAATGACCACATTATCGTTACCAGTAACTACTATATACATCTCAAAAATAACAGGGCAAAATACTAACCATAGAACATGGTAGTCTGTCATTACCTTTACAAAAACTGTTCTCAATCTAATCCATAGCAACAGAGACCAGATCAGTGTGTGTCTGAGGATGGTCAGGAAGTGAAAGATGAATTACAAGGGGATGGACCAGAACATGAAGGTGGTTTCAACACGGTCATTTTTAAAGGACCATTGCCTGCCCTGCCCTTTTCTAGATCTTCTTTTATTAAGAACCTACTTGTGGCCCTTCCCTGTTGTGGGGAGCTCCTTCCGCTCCTTCAGCCAATAGCCGCTGAGATACCAGCCCATTGGGGTATGGTCTCTCTCTTTAAAAAACTCGGCCACTTCCCTCCATTCCCTCTCTGGCTTCCAGCTCCGCTTCTGGCAACTAGGCTCCCTTCCTGATTGCTCAGAGAGCTGTTGTCTGGGACGGTGATCTGTAAGTTTTTCCCCTTCAAATAAATAACCATTCTATTCATCATAATTCCAAACTGGTGTGGGATTGTTTGTGACTTATGCCTTCACTTCCCCACCTGGTTCAGCTTCTCTAGCAAGCCAGCAGAAGAGTTTCCTGCAAGTAGGCTGCTCTAATAACCCTATCCCATCCATCAGACCCTGCAACTACAAGTCACATCCCACCCCCAAACTTGCTTATATCCACAACCTCAAAGGAACTCTGAAACACAGCTTGCCACTGTACAGAGAGGACCTAGAGGCAAGTGGCCAGGCACCCGGCAGGACACCACACTCTCTAGGCACTCCAAATTGGGGCAAAATCCTTGGCCCCTCCCCTACCTGCATTGGCTTCTCTAGACAGACAGCAGGTCAGTTTCCTGCAGGTAGGCTGCTCCAAAACCCCCATCCTATCCTTCAGACCCTGAAAGCTACAAGTCATACCCCACCCCCATACCCTCCAACCCCCTCTCCCGCAGTCTCAGAGGAATGCTGAAACACAAACTGCCACTACACAAAAGGGACCAAGAGAGAAGACGAACAGAGGAACTCTGAAGTACAAGCCGTGACTGTTAAGAATGGATTATAGGAGCAAACCAAGAGAGAGGACCAAGAGAGACCTTAGTAGCTCTGTGAGACACCGACAGTGAAAATACAGAGCAGACCACAGTTCTCAAGACACAGACAGTCACTGCAAGGATTGGACCAAAATGCAAAGACACTGCCGGCATCAAGTGAAGGAAGAGATGGGTAGGAGCCAATGTAAGAATTCATCCAACAACCTAATATGCAAAATGGTAACACCAGAACCGAGAGGTCATACAACAAGAAGACTTGATCATCCTAACCTAGAAGAAGCAGAAGGAAATAATTCCAAACATAGCTTTATGAAGATGATAGAGACCTTTAAAGAAGAAAGGAAAAACTTCCTTTAAAAATGGAAGAAAAGACAAACAAAAAATTGGAAGAAATTAATAAATTTCTCAATGAAACACAAGAAAACCAAGAAAAAAAAGTCAAACAATGAAGCAAACAGTTCAAAACACAAAGACTGAAATAGAGGCAATAAAGAAAGCACAAACTGGGGGAATTCTGGATATGGAAAATCTGGGTAAATGAATGGTAACTACAGAGGCAAGCATAACCAACAGAATACAAGAGATGGAAGAGAGAATCTCAGGTGTTGAAGATACTATAAAGGAAATAGAATCACTGGTCAAAGAAAACATTGTATCTAACAAATTCTTAACACAAAACATCCAGGAAATCTGGGACACCAAGAAAGGACCAAACCTAAAAATAGTAGGGCTAAAAGAAGAAGAACTCCAGCTCAAAGGTGCAGAAAATATATTCAACAAAATTATAAAAGAAAACTTTCCCAACCTAAAGAATGATATCCCTATAAAGGTACAAGAAGCTTACAGAACACCAAATAGACTGGATAAAAAAAAAAGTCCCCTTGCCATATAATAATCAAAATGCAAAACATACAGGATAAAGAAATAATATAAAGAGCTGCAAAGGAAAAAGATCAAGTAACATATAAAGGTAGACCTATCAGAATTACACCTGACTTCTCAATGAAAACCATGAAAGCCAGAAGGTCCTGAACAGGTGTGTTGCAGACAATAAGAGACCATGCATACAAGTCCAAACTACTATACCCAGCAAAACTTTCAATCATCATCGATGGAGAAAACAAGATATTCCATTAAAAAAAAAACAGATTCAAACAATACCTATCCACATATATAGCCCTACAGCAAATACTAGAAGGAAAATCCCAACCCAAGGAAGCTAATGGTACCCACAAACAAACAGGCAACAGGTAACCTCACACCAAGAAAATACAAAGAATTGAAGCACACACACCCTACAACAACAACAAAAAAATAACAGGAATTAACAATCACTGGTCATTAATATATCTTAATAGACTCAATTCGCATATAAAAAGACACAGGCTAAGAGAATGGATACAAAAGCAGGATCCAGCCTTCTGCTGTATACAAAAAACACACCTCAACCTCAAAGACAGACATTATCTCTGAGTAAAGGGTTGAGAAAAGATTTTCCAATGTAATGTGCCTAAGAAACAAGCAGGTGTAGCTATCCTAATAACTAGCAAAATAGACTTCAAACTAAAATCAATCAAAAGAGATGTAGATGGACACTTTATACTCATAGCAGGAACAATCCATCAAGATGAAATCTCAATCCTGAACGTCTATGCCCCAAATACAAGATCACCCACATATATAAAAGAAATGTTACTAAAGCTTAAATTGCACATCAAACCCCACACACTAATAGTAAGAGACTTTAACACCCCATGCTCCCCAATAGACAGGTCATCCAGACAAAAACATAACAGAGAAATAAGAGAACTAACAGATATCATGACTCAAATGGACTTAACAGACATGTACAGAACATTCTACCCAAACACAGAAGAATATACCTTCTCCTCAGCACCTCATGGAGTCTTCTCTAAAATTGACCACATATTCAGTAACAAAGCAAACCTCAACAGGTATAAAAAGTTGGAGTAACCTCTGTATCTTATTGGATCACTGCTGTGGGACAATGTTCTTTTATCTTGTGACTTTTATTATTTTAAATAAAATGCTGATTGACCAGTAGCCAGGCAAGAAGTATAAGCAGGAGAACCAGGCTGAAAGTATAGATGGGACAACGAGAACAAGAGAATTCTGGAAAGAGGAAAGATTCCATCTGCAATCATCATCCAGACATAGAAGAAGCACGATGTGACTGCCTCACTGAAAAATGTACCAAGCTACATTGGCTAACACAGACAAGAATTATGGGCTAATATAAGTTATAAGAGATAAAAAGAAGCCTGAGCTAATAGGCCAATCAGTTTATGATTAATATAGACCTCTGTGTGTTTCTTTGTGGCTGAACGACTGTGGGACCAGGCAGAATGGAAATCTATGTCAATAGATCACCGTGGTTTAAAAGCAGAACTTAGCAGCAACAGTAATTTCAGAAAGCGCACAAACACATTGAAATTGAACAGTGCTCTTTTGAACCAGCCCCAGGGTCAAGGAAGAGATAAAGAAATAAGTAAAAGACTTCCTAGAATTCAACTAAAATGAAGGCACAGCCTACCCAATCCTATGGGACACTATGAAAGCAGTACTAAGAGAAAAGTTCATAGCACTAAGTGCCCACATAAAGAAAGTGGAGAAAGCTCACACTAGTGACTTAACAGCACACCTGTAAGCTCTAGAACAAAAAGAAGCAGACTCACCCCAGGAAAAGTAGAAGATGGGAAAAATCAAATTGAGGGCTGAAATCAATAAAATAGAAACAAAGAAAACAAGACAAAGAATCAATGAAACAAAGAACTGGGTTTTTTTTTTTTTGAGAAAATCAACGAGATAGACAAACCCTTATCCAAACTAATCAAAAGGCAGAGAGAGAACATCCATATTAATAACATCACAAATGAAAAGGGGAACATGGCAACAGACACTGAGGAAATCATTAGGTCATACTATAAAAATCTGTACTCCACAAAATTGGAAAATGTAAAAGAAATAGATAATTTTATGGATAAGTACAGCATACCAAAATTAAATCGAGACCAGGTGTACAATTTAAATAGACCTATATCCTGAAAAAGAGCTGTCATCAAAAACATCCCAACCAAAAAAAAAAAAAAAAATCCCAGGGCTGGATAGTTTCAGTGCAGAATGCTACCAAAACTTCAAAGAAGAGCTAATACCAATACACCTCAAAATGTTCCACATAATAGAAACAGAAGGAACATTGCCAAACTCTTTTTATAATACTGCAGATACCCTGATACTGAAACCACACAAAGACACAATCAAGAAAAAGAATTACAGACCAATCTCACTCATGAACATAAATGCAAAAATACTCAATAAAATACTACTAAACCGAATCCAAGAATACATCAAAAGCTCATTCACAATGATCAAGTCAGCTTCATTCCAGAGAAGTCTGGGTGGTTCAACATACAGAAATCTATCAATGTAATCCACCATATAAATAAACTGAAAGAAAAACCCATATGATCATCTCATTAGATGCTGAAAAAAGCTTTTGACAAAATCCAACATCCCTTTATGATAAAGGTCTTGGAGAGATCAAGGATATAAGGATCATATCTAAACATAATAAATAAAGGCAATATACATCAAGCTGACAGCCAACATCAAATTAAATGGAGAGAGACTCAAAGTGATCCCACTAACATCAGAAACAAGACAAGGCTGTCCACTCTCTCCATATCTATTCAACATATATTCAACATAATTCTTGAAGTTTTGGTTAGAGCAATAAGACAACAAAAGGATTTAATCAAGGGAATTCAAATTGGAAAGGAAAAAGTCAAACTTCCATTATTTGCAGATGATATGCTAGTATACATAAGTGACCCCAAAAATTCTACTAGGGAACTTCTACAGCTGATAAATACCTTCAGTAATGTGGAAAGATACAAGATCAACTCAAAAAAAAATCAGTAACCCTCCTATATACAAATGATAAAGAATATGAGAAAGAAATCAGAGAAAATCACCCTTCACAGTAGCCACAAATAACATAAAATATCTTGGGGTAACACTAACCAAAGAAGAGAAAGAACTGTTCAACAAGAACTTTAAGTCTTTGAAGAAAGAAACTGAAAAAAAGATACCAGAAAATGGAAAGATCACCCATGCTCTTGCATAGGTAGGGTCAACATAATAATAGCTGCAATCCTACCAAAAGCAACCTATAGATTCAATGTTATCCCCATCAAAATCCCAACACAATTCTTCACAGACCTTGAGAGAACAATAATCAACCTCATATGGAAAAACAAAAACCCAGGATACCCAAAACAATCCTGTACAATAAAGGAACTTCTGACATCAACTCTACTTCAGAGCTACAGTAATTGGGACTCAACCTACCTCAGGACCCAGCAAAACCACTCTTGGAAATATACCCCAAAGATGCTCCATCATACTAAAAGGACATTTGTTCAACTATGTTTGTAGTGTCATTATTTGTAATAGCCAGAACCTGGAACAACTTAGATACTCCTCAACTGAAGAATGGATAAAGAAAATCTGGCAAATTTACATATTAGAGTACTACTCAGTGGTAAAAAAAAAAATCAATGATATCTTGAAATTTGTATGCAAATGGATGGAACTAGAAAAAAATCCTGAGTGAGGTAACCCAGACCCGGAAAGATGATCATGGTATGAACTCACTCAAAAATAGATACTGTAAAACAAAGAATATTGAGCCTATCATTCATAATCCTAGAGAAGCTAAGTAACAAGATGAACCCTAAGGAAGACATGCATAGGTCCCCCTGGAAAGGGGAAATAGACAAGACTGCCTGACAAAATTGGGAGCAAGGGGTGGGGAGAGTTGGGAAGGTGGAAGGGGAAGATAAGGGAAGAAGGGGAGGGGGAAAGAGAACTTGAGAGAACACGATAGTCAAGATAGAGAAGATACAGGGATGAGAGCAAGAAAAGAGGTATTTTGATTAAGGGAGCCATTATGGGGTTTGCAAGAAACCTGGCACCAGAGAAATTCCCAGGAATCCACAAGGATGACCCCAGCTAAGACCCTAAGCAATAGAGGAGATGATGACTGAACTTGCCTTGCCCTGTGGTTAGACTGATGGATATCTTAAATATCACCATAGAACCTTCATCCAGCAACTGATGGAAACAGAGACAGAGACCTGCATCAGAGCACTGAACTGAGCTCCAGTTGAAAAGTGGGAGGAGTGAGAATATGAGCAAAGAAGTCCATGATGGGGATACTCACCAAAACAGTTTTTCTGAGCTAATGAGAGCTCACCAACTCTATCTGGACAGGGAAGGAAACAGCATTCGTCCAAAGTAGTCCCTCTGAATGTCAATGACAGTTGTATGGCTGGGGCAGACTGCAGGGCAGTGGCACTAGGGTTTATCCCTACTGCTTGTACTGGCTTTTTGGGAACCTATTTTCTTTGGATGGATACCTTGCTCATTCTAGATATACTAGGGAGGACCTTAGACCTTCCCCAAAGCAATGTGCCTTACCTTTTCTGAGGAGTGGATGGGGGTGGATTGGGGTGGGGGTAAGTGGAGGGAATGGGAACTGGAATTGGTATGTAAAACGAAAAAGGATAGTTTGTTTTCTTTCTTAAAATTTAAAAATAAAATGGGGGAACCAGAGAAAATGAATACACTTGTGGTTAATAAACATAAGAAGAAGGCCAAGAAGCTCCAGAATCATTTTTCCCTTAAACTAAATGTTAACCAACAGTGCACCTAAAAGAACATAACTATGTTGTTGCTTCCAGGTGTTACAACCTGAAAATGAAATTGAACTGTTTCAATGACAAGAGCAGGAATCAAGTCTGCCTGCAAAAGGTGGCAGAGTAGGAACTCAAAACTACATTCAGGAAACATCACTAAAGTGCTCAAGTAACCAACCTCCAGGAGTTTCCATCCCCCCGTATTCTTTATTATAAGATAAAAGAAATCCCTCATTGTATAAATGTTGCCTGAATGAATTTCTTTTCTTACCATATTAAGCATATTAGTATTAGATGCCTATTTGTCCTTTGACAGATACAGGTGTTGAAGTAAGCTATAAACTACATTTGATATCATCACAATATTTCTCACACATGTCTCCTTTCAGGGTTGATGTCTATCCTTGGCTTTATGGGTGGACGCAACATTGTATTAGCACAAACACAATATTTATTCATCACTGGCCAAACATAAAGAGCACAAGCCATCAATCATCAGAGTATTTGAAAGGCAAGCATCATGAAGTGACTTGCCCTCCTTTGTCCTTCTTGGTCTGCTCTTTCCACAGGCATGCAAAGGCATACGAGTGGGGTTTAATAGTCTTGGTAATCCTTTCTGGGGGCAGGAATGGCAGTTAGTATAGACCTATGACTGACTCAAAAAAGAACTTTTTAAGCATGCCTACGTTGTTAACATGGGTGAAGTTTTAATATATTTATCCAAATTTCATCCATTTGCAAATTGCCTGACCCCTTTCCCCTTTTATCTGTGTTAATTTTTACCACCACATGGACATATATTTGTATGCAAGTGCACTCTCTCTCTTTTCTGTTCTCTCTCTCTCTCTCTCTCTCTCTCTCTCTCTCTCTCTCTCTCCTGTCTGTCTGTCTCTGTCTTTATCTCTGTGTGCCTCTATCTCTGTCTCTGTCTGTCTCTCCCTCTCTCTCTCTCTCATACACACACACTTGTGCATGCTAATAATGAACTTAAGGAGCCGTGCAAATGAATTATTTTCTGTATTTAACACCATTCCTTCTTCCTGTCTGCCTCATCCTGCTGTGACAAATGAAAATATCGCCTAATCTGTTTAGAAGAGTTTGGAACTACTTAATATTCACATAAAAGCAGAAGATTTTATGCAAAATAAGTAAGAAAAACGCCAAACTGTTGAAAAGCCAATGTTCTATATAGTTATGCTTGGTGGAGAGAAGCAGGAGTTAAGAGTTCATCATCTGAGCTACTAGAAGTTCAATGTGTCAATTTTTAAAGCTCACACCGACCTAATGGAAATTCTGTAAACATGGTGGTAGCTATTTCTAATTGACTGAAAAGAAAAGCAGAGAAAAACATCTGGAGAGACGTATAATAACTGTCAGCAGGAACAGTTAGAACTCATCTGTGATGCTCCCTGTAATGACTGCTTTCATCACACGATCTGATTAGTTTGATTTCGGCTATTAGATTAACAGTATGCACTGGCTTCCCTAATGACAATATGAACTACTGATACAAAACCCCCAGGAACTCGGAGATATAGATCAGTTTTTACTAATGTCTGACTTTGGTAGGGGGTGATATAGCTGTAGCAGTAACCCAAGCAGTTAGCCCATGGCTTACTGCCCACTGCTCTTGGAGTGAATAAACATATTTAGGTTGCTCACAGTAAGCAAGCCAAGCAAATACTGCTCTGCCCTAAAATTAAAGCTGAAAATGTGACTGAGTTTAGACTTCCCACCACTGCGTTTGTATCACAATCATTATTTGCTCTTTCCTTTGGCAAATTCAGTCAAAACAAGTCTTAGATAAACTGAGAATTTGTATCCAGTGCACAAACTACAACCTCATAATAAAACATACTTAAGGCCGGGCGGTGGTGGAGTACGCCTTTAATCCCAGCACTCGGGAGGCAGAGGCAGGCGGATCTCTGTGAGTTTGAGACCAGCCTGGTCTACAAGAGCTAGCTCCAGGACTGGCTCTAAAGCTGCAGAGAATCCCTGTCTCAAATAACCAAAAAAAAAGAAAAAAAACTTAATTTCCACTAATAACTAGTTAATATAGAAGGATTAAAGTCCTTATTTATTGCATCCAATTAATAATATATAATAATGTATCACCTTTAACATCTTAAGTCATTTTATTTGCATATTTATTAAACATAATCTTTTAAAGTAATCAATATGATACATAAATGCAGTTAGTTCAGATATTTTCATGATTTTACCCAGTGATTCTTCTTCATTGGGAGTAACAGAGAAAGAGATCACGTACCTTCGAAGAAGACAGAATGAAGATCAGCTTTAGTTAACTATGTCTCCCAGTTCACACATATTCTTTTCACAGGGTTCCTAAATATAATCATCTTCTGTTGTATTGCATCTGTGAATAAAACAAAGATGGACTCAGCTGCTCTTCAGTCTATGAATTCAGTTGTGATAATTCTTTTTTTATTTTATTTATTTTTTTCTTCTCATTTTTTATTATTAAAAATTTCCATCTTCTCCCCTCCTCCTCCCCCTTCCCTCCCCTCCCTTCCACCCGTACCCCCACTCCTCCCCTCTCCAAGACAAAGAACCATCAGGGTTCCCTTCACTATGTTAAGTCCAAGGTCCTCCCAGCTCCCCCTAAGTCCAGGAAGGTGAGCAACCAAACTGACAAGGCTCACAGTGAGCCCGTCCATGCTGTAGAGTTCATGCTCATTGCTGTTGTCCTTGGTTTCTCCGTCCTCCTCCACCGTCAGCCACATTCAGAGAGTCCGGTTTGGTCTCCTGTTCATCCACAAGGAATGGTAACTCTTGATCTAGATTTCATTTCCAAAGACCACACCCCATTGCAAATTCCCCCATTGGTGCCCCTTGTGTCCAGAAGTGGAGTGATACCTAATCCATTTGAAAGAGGGCATGGCATCATTATTACCTGCGTTGATTCTTGCCTTGACTTGAACCATTATAAATTATTTCAAAGATACTAGCACAGTTGTCCCAGCTTTAAATGGGCCTTTTTAGTTCAGAGAATATTCCGATTCTATTTATGTAGAATATTATATAAAGTAGCATATTATATAAAGATTCAATCCTGCCAGATACCCTTACCATAGGTTAACAAAGCTGCTCCCAGAAGATATGGGATAATAAACAAAACTTCAAAATCCAGGCATAGGATTTCTCCCTACAATTAATTGGTTGGGAAGTCTCCCAATCCTTCTAAACATCACAGGCTCTTGCCAATGATTATGGTTGACCACAGTAACAGAATGGTGGTAAAGACCATATTTCTTAGGACATTACACAGTTTTATTGTAACATAACAAAATCCATCTTGAGTTGACCTGGAAACTTCCTCCCTTTTCCCTAGCTTTCATGTCCCAGAAGGTAATGAGGGCACAGATATCAATGGTCCTACTCAGCGTCAGACCATGCATATGGCAATACCAACCTGCCAGATAACGTGGGCCCACTGATATGGAGTCATGTGACTCTTATGGGGGAAAATCAATCATTTCTGACTGGGTTTAAAGCCTGTTCCATATGAGGGGCTCAAGTCTGATACTGTAAACTTGGTGAAAAATTCTACGAATGGGGAGGTCATAGGCCCTAGTAATGAACCTAATATACTGTTGTTTTGCCGAAGGGACATGTTGACAAACTATCTTTATATTTATGTGCATTGATTAACACTGTCATCAAACCTAGTCAGAGAAACTTCTTTTTATAGTGGGCAATCATTAGTGCATAAATTCGTAATTCATCAGAGTAACCAGAATAAGTGGCTGTTAAGTCCCAGTCCTGAATGGGATGCCTGTATCAACAGCTGCCCCAGTTCCCAAGGTTGGGAACATTGTGAGAGAAGAGGTAGAAAGAGGATGAGAGCTGGAAGACAGGAAACAGATGTGAAATCCAGACTTCTGAATACGGAGTAGACACTGCACTCAAACTCATAGCATGAGATGCCCAGGAACAAGCAACTCACAATTCCAGCATGGGTAGGGAAGGAGTTCAACAACCTCCACCTCTAAATGAGAAGCTATAGGTGGTTGATGGGTACCCAGAAAGGGAGAATCCATTTTTTTCCTGTTTATAGTCACTGATAGGTAAACTATACTCCAATAACTGACCCTACATCCATAGACTCACAGGCAGCACTAAGAGGTCTCAGAAAGTTTTATTTTAAGGAGGTCATGGAGCTGAATAAATACCAAGTTACTTGGTATTCATAAAGTGAATATCAAATCACTCAAAATGAGGTACAGTGGGTATTAAATTGTATATCCTTGATGTTTTACATTTTTATGCTATTGACTTCTCTTCAATCTTTGTGTAAGTCATATGTATTGATACATACATTAAAATTTTAAATACATATTACTACATTTAAACTTTATAATAAATTCATGACAGGTTAAAATTTAAAAAATGCATACTTCAGATACCCTACAGTTTTAGGAAAGAGCTTAATCATAAGAGTAATGTTAGTTTTATAATTCTTAAAATTTATTTAATTCTGTCTTAATAAAAAGAAAGCTGGACTTGATTTCCACATCTGAATTTAAAGACTGTATAATGGAAAATTGGGAGTGTTTTAAAAAATTTTGAAGTCTTCATGGATATTATCCTTCAAACTTATAACAAATCCCAACAACCATTGTATTCCAAGGGATCTTTGTAAAGTAGAACCTACATTTCTATTCCTACTATATATTAATAATCCATATAAATATCTACTGGCCTTTCATGTACTTAGATATATTTTTAACCAGGGATTTTATATCTTACACTGAACATTCAAATATTATTAATGTATTGGGCTACACGTCTTCCGAATGTTCACACATTTGTTATAGCATCCTTTATTGTTTGATGCCATCTCAAAAGCACATCAAAACCAAGCTCAGAATTCTTATTTATAAGGAAATCTGAATTTTGCCATTAGCAACACTCAGTCAAATGTTTTCCTTAAATAGAAAGCTCATTTTGGCCGGGCGGTGGTGGCGCACGCCTTTAATCCCAGCACTCGGGAGGCAGAGGCAGGCGGATCTCTGTGAGTTCGAGGCCAGCCTGGTCTACAAGAGCTAGTTCCAGGACAGGCTCCTGCAAAGCTACAGAGAAACCCTGTCTCGAAAAAACAAAAAAAAAAAAAAAAAAAAAAGAAAAAGAAAGCTCATTTTGTTCATTTCAAAGAAAGTAATATTTTACCAAATATTGCCATCACAATATGCATAGCTTATTACCTACCCTCCGAGTGAAACACGGCATAGCAGCGCCTCATGTTTCAGCACTTACGTGGTGTGAAAACAGAAATGTTTCATGCCCAGATCCTTCTTTATCATGAAAATAATTTAAGATATTTTAATATAGTGATATTTAATAAAATATCATTGTAGTGCTGAGCTGTGGGCCGGCTTCCCGCCACCCGGCTCCCAGCCACCGGCTGGCTTATGCCCTGAAATAACATCACACAAATTGTATTCTTTTAAACACTGACCGGCCCATTATTTTCAGCCTCTTACTCACATCTTGACTAACCCATATCTAATAATCTGTGTAGCACCATGATCGGTGTCTTACCGGAAAGTTTCTAGCGTATGTCCATCTTGGGCTGGAGCTTCATCGCATCTCTCTCTCTCTGAGGAGAGGCACAGCAGTCTGACTAACTTAGGAGAGGCGTGGCATCTGACTGAGCCATCTACCTCACTTCCTTCTTCCTGTTCTGTCTACTCCACCCACCTATGTTCTAACCTATTAGGCCAAGCAGTTTTCTTTATTAATTAACCAGTGAAATCAACAGATAGATAGAAGACCCGCCTCCATCATATAATTTTATTGCCTCTTTAAGGCTATTCTTGAGTAAGATTGTGCCTTTCCTACTTTCCCAATACATTCTTGCCTTTGGTAAGAAATTTTTTCGACATGGATTTTGTGTCATCTACAGAAGCCAAACTATACTAGTATTAGGATGAAAATAGTAATTTGGTTTCATTGACCATCACAATCCCTAAAAAGCTCAAAACCTTAGGCATGTAAATGGCTTAATAATATTATTTTTATAAATTGATCTGAACACATTGAATTTCTATGAAGGCTGGTGTATTATTTCAATCCTGTTTTTGTTATTCTGGACATACACACATATAAATATGATTTAAGATGTGCCAACCACGGCCAACTCTAGTAGACGTTATGCTTGTCCACTCCAGAGAAATAACATTTTATAAAATATATACTTTATTTTACAGAGGCACAATCTATCCAAAAAACTAAATCACATCCTTTTCTAATCAATGATAAAATTAAAAGCAAGAGGTAAAATAGAATCATAGCTGGTGCCTCAAAAGCAATTCCAGGCATCTCTTAGAGCATCATTCAAAACCTGGCAAAGAGAACAGGTGTAACTATGCGAGTTGGTTTAGAACTGTATATAGGTGTTTCTCAACGACAGTGTGGAAACTACTTCATTTGCTGCAAATAGCAAAAAAAGTTGGCTTTACAGGATTCCAGAATCATCTGTGTCTAAATGCACTTCCTGGGCCTTTCAGGTGTAGACAGAAAGACTACCTGGAATGAGGAAGGGAAACTTGTTCACTAATTTAAGATATCAACTTTGAACTTGAAGAGAATCTAGTGTTCAAGTAAACACTTAACACAGTTTAGGTGCTTGTTGGCAAAATTCCACAAACATTTAAAAACTATGTAACACAATTTCTGATGAGTGTGTTGAAATACTGTCTGTTTCCATGAAGGCATAAAATAGAAATAGAGTTTTAAACCAAAATACCTGACAATCACTACATCGGTGAAAATTTATCAAACACACAGAATTGCTCATTTTGTAGAAAGAACTTAATATTTGAACTTTGACATCATTTCAGTCCAAGAAGAAAGTCAATCATTCCCTGGCATCTATAGGAAGAGTGAAATGGTATCCATCAACAGGCAGAATCAGGCTGTACAGCAATGCCTGGGAGCTTTGCCAAATGCATGTCTTAATAATCACAAAGCAGGAAGCTGCGGTTCAGCTTGGCTCCTGCACACCAAAATTCTGGCATACAATTCTGGTAGACACAAAGCTAAAACCTTCGAGAAAACCAATGTTTGGTTAACATAAGATTCAGTATTTCCCAGTTGATCAGTAATTACATGTGCATTTCTCAATGTAGATTAGCCCATTATTTTCTGATATCAATGCTTATTATGGTCTGACATCAACAGTGTCAAATGATATCTGCTCTAAAAAGACTTGAACTAGTCAAAAGACTATAGATCAGTCAGTTCCAGTAAAACAGTAATACAGACAGAAAGAACTTAGTGAAGAGGGGGAAAACTAAACAGTTGTGTATGATCAAACCCTAATGTCATATTGTGGACTCTGCAGAACTCTAAAGTCAACCCCAAAAGAAAAGTGTCATCCTCTAACCATAAATTATGCATGGTTACTGCTTTTCAAATACTTACGACTGTCTGTGGAACTCTGGTAGGCAACACAAAGGAGAAATAAGAAGAGGACAGCTTCATGAAGAAGGGACTCTCTAAAACTTTGCATTGGAATACAAGATCAGCAGAGAAACATATGGCCTCATTGGGTGGTCTGGGGTCTCACTCCAAGGTTTCTTCATTCATTTCATTTTTTTTCCTTGACAGTGCTTTGTCATTGGATTTATTCAAGTTTAAAGAGCTAAAGAGTCCTTTGTGAGTAAATATTACAACATATCTTTCTTCAGATGATATTTTTCACTGCAGAATTAGAACTAGGAAACACTGGGAAGAAGAAACACATTTCAAAGTGTGAAATGAGATCATTTAAAGACCAGGAGCTGGACAGTTTTTTTTTTTATTCTCTTAGAGGGTTATGACCCTATTTAAAGCTAGAACATGTACCTAAGTATTAGGTGTTGTTGAAGCTACTACCTCAAAAGAAAAAAAATTCATGGATTGTGATAAGAATGAAGACTAATCATTTTGTTAAATTCCTCTTAAATAAAATTTAAGTGCAGTGTAATTTTATAAATTCAGATACTAATATTAACTGTTGTGTTTGATTCTTACACCAAACTTGTGTGTTAGCACCTCACTCCTTATATTTCCATTTAAAATAGACAGTTTTTAATATTTAAAAGTTTTGAAGGTAGACTATCATAAAGTTTATCTTACTTCTATAAATTCAGTTTCATTTCCTTTAATTCAACCATGATAGATGGCTATAATAACTGGAAATATAAATGGTCACAGGTATTGTTTTCTTAGTGTGATCTTTCGGGGTCATGTCAAGGAAGCCTGTTTTGACCTAGAAAGATGCTTTATTCACAGCTTTGAGCATGGAAAGATACCGTCATCCTAGTCGAAAGCCCATAACAGAGGAGATTATAGACTCTAGCATAGAACCTGCTGTGGTTGCTTTACTAAATGGCCACATTGTCAAACTGCCATCTAAATATTTATCTTTACTTCAATGGGCCTAAACTTCTCTTTACCTTGGTCAGAGAATCTTCTTTTTGCAGTGGATGGCAGGCAATGCAGAGATTAACAAGTGATCAAAGTGTTTAGAGTCAAAGATTGAGTACTGAGCCCTAAATGGCCTTCTTTGTCAATGCCCTCCCCCCCTCACCCGCAAAGCTCAAGGAACATTCCAGAAGAAGAAGTGGAAAGAATTTAAGAGAGAAAGTATGAGGAGTGCTGTCTCCTGGACACAGGACATGTCGACTGTCCAGTACACTGGAGGACTTAGCAAAACTACAGGAGTAGACAAATAAACAACAGATAATTTTGTTCTTCCTGGGCATGGGTGACAACTTATGAGAGGCTATCTGATGACTTCAAAGTCCAGGATTTTCCTACATCTCAGGGTTGGTGCTGAGTCCCACAGCATAGCAAAGAGTCAAGTCAATTTATTTACTGTTGGGGACTGTGGGCCCACTGGACCCTGAATTTCCTGTGACTCCCCTGCCTGCCAGAGTAAACAACTTATTTTCCTATGCTTGCAGCTGATATGAGCAGACAACTTGTTTTGCAGCTGCTCTGAGCAGGAGACCCTCAGGAGTCTGGAGAGTGGTTTCGGCAGGACATGCAGATGAGTCTTAGGATGTGGCCATTAGTCAAGGAGACCCTATATAAGCTGCCCTGGAACACAATAAAGGGGCATTTGGCATTCTCTCTTCACTCCTTAATCTCCAGGCCCTTGCCCAGCTGGTGAACCTTACCATAGTAGGGCAGGCATTGCACTATAATTTACATTTCAAAGGAAATGAAAACTTTCATTGATGTCTAGATTATCTAGTATGCCTTCTAGCAATTATGGGTACTATCATGTCTTTCCTTTTAATTGAGTATTATGTGGTTTGTTTTTATCGTTGTAATAAGCGCCATTTCTAAAAGAAAGCTGGGGAAAATGGGTTCATTTTCATATCAAAGCTTATCATCAAGGAAAGCTGAGGCAGGGACCTAGAGGTAGGAGCTGAGGCAGAGAGACTTTGGAAAGTTCTGAAAGTCCCTACTTACTGGCTTGTTCATCATGCTTGCTTTATTTGCTTTCTTATACACACAAGATCACCTGCACAGATTTATATTTGAAGTCATTGAAGTTTGTTATCTTCACTGTATTAACGGTACAATAAATGGACAAAACAAAACATTGTATAGGGCTTAGTGTGTGAGTATGTGCATCACAGGCCAGTATATCAGTGAGCTACGTTGGCGGTATTAATATCCTGGTTATAATATTGCTCTCTACGATATTGTATCTGGAGGAAATTGAGTGTTATTAGTATCTCATTGCATTTTTTTTCTTTTAACGATATGAGAACCACCAGTCATCTCAAGATGGAAAGGCATAGTAAAGTCACTGCCAAGTATACTTCTCTCCCTGAGCAGTTCAAGTTTACCCAAATTATCTAAATAGACACTCATTTCCTTTTCCGGTTCTGTCCTCACACTTGTCATTTGGAGTGTGATGAGGACTGAGATTCAGACTTGACCTTAAGATAGAAGGAGTTCCTTAGCCCTGGTCAAGTCATACAACTCACCATTTCTGACATCATAAGATACAAGAGATATTTGTTTGCTTATCTATCTGTCCATCTGTCTATCTCTCTGTCTATTTATTTATCTGACATTCTCTATGTGTTTATTCCTGCAGTTGAAATGAGAATGACCCCCATAGGCTCCTAGGTTTGGATGGCTTGTCCCCAATTGATGTGCTGTTTAGAAAAGATTAAGAGGTGTGACCTTGATGGAGGAGATGTGTCCCTCATGGTAGGCTTTGAGGTTTCAAAAGTCCATGCCAGATATGGCCAGAGTCTCTCTTTCTCTGCCTGCGGATCAGGATATAAAGCTCTCCACTATTGTTCCAGCTCTGTGCCTGTCTACTCTCTACCATGATGATAACCCACTGAAACTGGAAACAACCCTTCCGTTAAATGCTTTTTCTTATGGGTTCCCTTGGTCATGGTGTCTCTTCAGAGCAACAGAACAGTCACTAAGGTAATCCCTAGGGAAAATGTGACGACAGCCATCCCAGGTCTGGATCAGTGTACTTGTAGTCTCGTGTCCTCTGAGTAGTGAATCTTTTCACTGGCACACCTTTGTTTTCTGTTGCTGGAAGAAAATGCTCCGATGTAAACAACAAGGAGAGCGGGTTTATTTTAACTCACAACTCAGTGTACACTCTGGCATGGGGGAAGTCAAGGCAGCAGGAGACTGAAGTGTCTGGTTGCATTGTGTCTGTGTCAGAAGAGAGCGATATGTCCATGTATGCTGCTCAACTCCTTTCCTCCTTTTCATCCTTTTCAGGGACCAACCCATGAGATGGTGTTGTTAAAATTCAGGGCGAGTCTGCCAAACTCAACTAACACAGCAAGAAGATCCCTCCCAGGCATGCTCAGAGACCCATCTCTTATGTGATTCTAGATTTACTCAAGGTGAAAATGAGCACTATCACAACCCATATGTTTTTCAATCCCATGTTAAATATAGTTATCAGTAAAATAATATTTTCTTTGAATTGACCTTGAGATAGTGTCAAAAGGACATCAGGCAGGACTAGCAAGATGGCTCAATGAATGCTTTCCATCAAGCCTGATGACCTGAGTTTGATCCTGAAACCTATATGGTAGATAGAGAGAAATAACTCCTATAAATTGTACTCTGAGCTACATACACACACGCTAAACTATAACTATGTGTGTACATTGTACATGCGCTCATATACACAAACACAAACATTCACACACAATAAATGAATAAATAAATAAGTATAATAACTTTTAAAAAGAAAGCATATAAATTGCTTTTCTGATTGGCTCTACAGGGTTTCTCTGAACTCCAAAAAGGCTCTTTGTATGAATCTATTTGTAATTTTCTTGAAAATGCTGTACTCATACACAATTACCACCATCATTATAGTTTCTATGAAGCTGGCTCTTGTAATTTTTGGTTTTTTTTTTTTGTAAGGAGTGAACATATAGATAGGAACCACTTCTTACAAGAGCAGCTACTCTTGTCTTTGTCACTTGAGACAGAAACAAAGAATTTTCCTTCACATCCTCTCTCTCCATTAGTGATGTTTGCTTTCCTCAGAGCTGGGAAAAAAGGTCTTGGCATTAAGGCATCCGTTGTTTACAGAAGCCCTCAGAACAGCATTGGCATCACCCATGCTACCCTAGAACACACTCTTCACTTCTGAGAGTGAGATGAGCGAAGGGAGAGACGAGATTTTCTAAGACCCAATCTCAAGGATGCTGTGGTGCTGAAGCAATTGCCGACCAGATCAGGTTTACATCGTTCTCTGTTGCTTTAGAAAATATGGATGCGGCCAGTTTCTTTGCATTGTAACTGGTGGAGGGACTGCCAGTGATAGAAGAGGGAAGTTGGTAGCTGTTGCCCTGCCATTTAGGATGCGATCCACAAAAGTAGAAAGATGACTATGTAAAACAGCTATAACATTCTTGTCCTTCCATCTCCTGGGAGCTCCCCAGAAAGAAGAATCTAGAAGTAATACTTAGGTTAAGGACACAGTGGGAGAGTACTGCAATAGGATGTACTTACCCAGTTATTTTTCAGATTTCTTAAATCTTGCATATATATTCTCACTTTATAAGCCCTATACTTGTTTCTCAGTGGGACGCAGGCTAGCTAGGATGTTAGAACAATGTCTATTTAGGCATGCTACCTTATGAACCAACATTAACCTGGTTGAGGAAAGAGACTAAGTTTGCATAAGTTGTAAAACTCTGTATCAGTACTGATACTCAGATGAGATAGTACACTCATAGAGTTTCATATTCAATAGGGCTAAAAATCTACCAGTTGAGACTAGGATGTTGAACTGGGACATGGTGTTAGATTAAGCTGGAGCAAGCTGTCCTTCGGAATCGCTATTTTCATTGACTTTTTTATTTAAATTCTGCAGTTTCCCAAATATCCTACTATAAGAATTATATGCTCCTAGATAACTTCAATTTAATTTTTATTGTCATTTCTGTTTTCAAACTCCAATGATGTTTTGGTTTTTTTTTTCTTCATATTATATGACTAGACACTGGCATAGGCGACTAAGGCATGCCACTTGTTAGCATCATAAGATTTACTCTATGAGATTTCATAGTGCAAGGGGGATCCATATAGGCTATTGAGGGCAGGGGAAGAAAAAACAAGTGTTTATTATTATTATTATTATTATTATTATTATTATTATTAAAAACCCAGTGTTGGGCCTTGCAGGCACACTATCAACCTACCAGGCAAGATATGCCCACTGTTGCAATAATAGGGCAACTGTTACAGGGTAACAAATTGCTTTCTGGTTTAATTTGAGGCTTTTCCACAAGAAGAAATTTCCTGAGTCTTATCTCCATCAGTTGTTGACAGATGTTACTGTCCTGCCCAGTCCTGTATCTGTTCAGTCCCAAAGAAACACACAGAGGTTTACATTAATGATAAACTGGTTGGCCTATTAGCTCAGGCTTCTTATTAACTCTTATATCTTACATCAACCCATAATTCTTGTCTATGTTTAGCCACGTGGCTTGGTACCTTTTATCAGTGAGGCATTCTCATCTTGATTCCTCTGTGTCTGGGTGACAACTGTAGACTGACCCTTTTCTCTTCCCAGAATTCTCTTGTTCTGGAAACCTCGTTTATACTTCATGCCCGGCTACCAGCCAATCAACATTTATTAAAACTATATATATATATATATATATATATATATATATATATATATATATCAAATCATTACAGGGTTCTAGACCATTGTCCCACAACAATAGGTCTTACTGGCTTTTCCTGGTCTACCTCAGCATATTGGGATAGCCCCTACAGAATTCCATCTCCTATACTAATTATTTACATGAAGGTGTTAAGTCAACAAATAATAAATAGAGCTTCTCTTTAAGTAGAACTAGGTGATACATTTCCACATTGGCATTTTTTGAATTCTTCTACTGTTGGAAATATAGTGGGAAGGGTTGGAAATAAAATTCACATTTTAACACTTTTGAAGTTATATAAATATGTCTGGCAAGAGAGAGACACAATCCCACATTCCACATACCAGAGGGAAGTCCACTTGCTTTTGTCTGTTAAAAAAATCCAGTATCTTAGAAATATATTAATGTGTCAGGTGTAGTCTAGCAGCCACTCCCAACAAATTCTTCCTTCCTTTATCCATTTGTACTTAAAAAACCAAAGTGGGACTGTCTCTTCTTTTCTCTTGGTGTTAATCTGATATATTATTTTGAAAATAACTTATTGTTCATTTTCCTTTTCATTGTGGTCAGTGGTGAGCTAACATACAGTACAGCAACCTCTCCATGTGACCTTCATGGCCACATGCTTGGGCCATATGCAACTCTCCAGAGTTGTTCCTTTATTAGAAAGTGTCTTCTGGTAGAATTTGGATAAATCAAGCCTTGCTTCCCACCAGCAGAAACTCCTCTCTGCCGTACCTTTCCCAGAGCAGATGGAGATGCCTCTATACATCCAGTTTCCTTTTCAATTCCCTTTCTAACGGTCCCAGCTCCTCTGCAGATCTCAGCAGAGCTTTATAAAGTTCAACCTGCTTCCTCAATTAGATCCCACATCTTGTCTACATTATAATGTAAAGTTCTTCTTAGTTAAGAGTGTCATCTTTTTTTTCTATTCTTACCCAAAAATTAACATTTTTTTCTTTTGTAGTTTAGTTAATTTCACTCCTTGTACTCGCTGTCTGCCTCTGTCACATCTGTCTGTCTGTTTCTCTCTCTCTTTCTCCCTCCCCCTCCACCTGTGTGTATGTGTGTGCATGAATGTTATATTTGTGTATGTACAGGTCAGTATGGAGACCAGAGGTCAACCTCAAGCATCATTCCTCAAGTGTAATTTACCAGTGAGGCAGGATGTCTCAATGGCTGCTAAGCTGGCTAGTGAGCATGTGCAACCATGCCTGCATTGTTACATGGGTTCTAGAGATCAAATTCAGATACTCATGACTGCATGGCAAGCAGTTAACTGACTGAACCATCTCTCCAGTTCCCTGTTGTATTCTATATCTCCATCATCATCTCTCTATCCATATAATGGAGAATCCATTCCTGCTGCCTCAATGTACAAGGAAAAGATCCCCCCTTCTCTTTACCTCCCTCTCTTTAATAATGTCTTCACCACCAATGTCTTTCTCTCTCAATGAGAACTTTAGACAGTAAAGCAGCTAGTCTTTGGTGGCCTACTACATACGACACCATGTTTACTAATGCCTAAATCTGGTACAAATGTAGTATCCTTTCTGTCATATTTATAGGTCAAACAAAACACAAGAAAAGCCCAAAATCAAGTATAGGAAAAAGAGATGGTGTTTTTGATGACAGAAAATTTTAGCTCCCTCATCTATAAACTGCCATGCACACACAGTGATCTTTTCTCTTAAATGCCTAGCCATTTTACTTAGCAAGAAAATTGCATGATGTATTTCAAATTTGGGAAAAATGCACAAAGAAAAGTAGATGTTAGTTATAAATTCAGCTAGTTATTCTTTTTCTAAGTAGGCAAGCTCAGTGAGCATAAACCTATGAGAATCCAAGAAGTGCTGAGTCCCAAAGAACATGACCTGAAATTCTGCAACTAAAAAATGCACTTCACACTTAGTGTTCTGCATGAAGTACATCAATAATTTCAGAGCTGTAGACTTGACTCCTTAATCTTTTGGCTCACTTAGTTTATTCCAAAACTATAAACTCTACTTTTGACCCTAGTTAGTCACTTTAGAAGGCAATAGTTGGCTTGACTCACAATTACCAATACAACCAGAAAAATTTACAAAATTGTGACTTAATTAACACAGGCTAATAAAAATATAATACCTATGGAGGATCGGTGGATAGGGGTGCAGGGAAGAAGATATCTTAATTAAGGAAGCCATTTTAGGGTTAGCAAGAGACTTCACTCTAGAGGGGGTCCCGGGTATCCATGGAGATGTCCACAGCTAGTTCCTTGGGTAGCCGAGGAGAGGGAGCCTGAAATGGCCCTTTCCTATAGCCATACTGATGAATATCTTGCATATCACCATAGAAGCTTCATCTGGCGATGGAGAGAGATAGAGACAGAGACCCATACTGGAGTGCAGGACTGAGCACCCAGGGCCCAAATGAGGAGCTGAAGGAGGGAGAACATGAGCAAGGAAGTCAGGACCGCGAGGAGTGCGCCCACCCACTGAGACTGCTGGGCTTGTCTAAGGGGAGCCCACCAAGGCCAGCTAGACCAGGACTGAAAAAGCATGGGATCAAACCGGATTCTCTGAACGTGGCAGACAATGAAGGCTGACTGAGAAGCCAAGAACAATGGCACTGGGTTTTGACCTTACCGCATGTACTGACTTTTGGGGAGCCTAGTCTGTTTAGATGTGTACCTTCCTGGACCTAGATGGAGTGGGTTGGACCTTGGACTTCCCGCAGGGCAGGGAACCCTGACTGCTCCTTGGACTGGAAAGGGGGGGGGAGTTAAGGGAGGGAGAGGGAAATGGGAGGTGGGAAGGAGGTGGAAATTTTTAATAATAAAAATAAATAAATAAAATAAAAATATAATACCTAATGAATTTACTAAGCTTGTTTTGCTCTATAAAACATAATATTTAAATAGCAAGTGTGTGATACATACTATACTCTTGGCACTCAAGAGGTTGAGGCAGAAGGATTCCAAGTTCAAGAGAAGGATGGGTGACATAGCAAATTGGAGCAACCTTGTCTCTGATTTAAAAAAAAAAACAGGCCAGCAGATCATAAGCAAGCATGCACTTGTATTGCCTATAGAATTTTCATAAATACCAAATTAGTTGCATACATTGTAAGCACTCTCATTATCTTATTCCTTTTTAATTATTTCTTCCTCATACAATACATACCGACTGCAACCTCCCCTCCCTTCACTCCTTCCCATAGAAACTCCAAGCTAAACAACCATACCATATAGACAGAGGACCTTGTAGTGATGAGGCGGCGGGCTGCATTCCCACCCGGCTCCTGGCCTCCTGGCTAGCTTATGCCCTGAAAAAACAACACACAAACTGCCTGGCCCACTAGTTTCAGCCTCTTATTGTCTAATTCTCACATCTTGATTCACCCATTCTAATAGTCTGTGTAGCACCATGAAGTGGTGTCTTACCGGGAAAGATTCAGCATGTCTGACCTGGTGGCTGGCTTCATGGCGACTGTCCCACTGAGGAGAGGCATGGCATCTGACTAACTTCCCAGCATTCTGTTCTGTCTACTCCACCCACCTATGTTCTGACCTATCAGGCCAAGCAGTTTCTTTATTAATTAACCAATGAAATCATCAGATAGATAGAAGACACACCTACATCAGGACCTAGCACAGACCTAGGTTCTGTGATTGACACTTCAGTCTCCATTAGCCCCTATGAGCCTGGCTTAGTTGATTCTGTTGGAAATGTTTTCTTGACATCCTTAACCCCCCTGGCTCCTACAATCCTTCCTCCCCCTCTTTTGAGGGGTTTCCTGAGCTCCACCTAATGTTTGGCTGTGAATCTTTGTATATTTTCCCATTGGCTGATGGAAGAAGTATTTCTGCTGATGACTAGGCGTGGCATTGATCTATGATTATAGCAGACTATCATTAAGAATCACTTGGTTGACTTTTGTTTTGTCAGTTGTGTTTGTATCTAACCTAGGCCTCTGGGTCAAACGGCTTCTGGTTCCTGGCCATTCAGGCAGTATTGGTATCCTCCATTGCTAGGAGTCCCTACTTGGATCACCCTCATAGGTTTCAGGAAGTCTCCACTACACTAGGTTTCCACATTACCCCCAGTTCCAGTTGTCTCTCCCAATACTGTCTCCCTCCCCTACCTGATCCCTCCATTTTCCATCCCCACTTGCCCCCAGATAACTGGCATGATCTATTCTTTTTCTCCTTCACAGAAAATTCCATGTGTCCCCTCTAGATTCCATGTGTTCCATGTTGCTTAGCCATTCTGTGTCTCTAGATTATAATGTGGTTATCCTTCAACAGCTAATAACCACTTATAAGTGAGTCTTAAAAACTTATTGTGTTTATCTCCATAAAGGAAATACAAATAAAAACCACTTTGAGATCCTATCCTATAACTGTCAGAATGGTTAAGATAAATAACACAAGTGACAGTTTCTGGTGACAAGAATATGGAGCAAGGAAACATTCCTCCATTGCTGATGAGTACAAACTTGTTCAGCCACTATAGAAATCAATATGGCAGTGTCCAATTTTACTTAGTTTCCCGATGCACTTTGGTGGAAAGAAAACATTCCAAACTGTTAAATTATATTGTTCAACAGTTCTTTCAAAAAGGTTATATCAGAAATAAACTTCTTAAATTCTTCAATATCAAAAAAGACCTTGGTTTTACCCTTAAAATCAAATGCCAGCTTGGCCGGATAGAGGATTCTCGGTTGAAAGCCTTCTTCCTGCAGAACTTTTATGTCCAGAAGGACGGATGGCTGGAATTTTTTTTCTTTCTTTCAGGGTAAGGAGGAAACAATTCACTACCTGAATGTTGGTTAAGTTAGCATATGTTACATTTTAAAATAGCTATCTACCCTGGTAAGGGGGCATCTTCCTGTGTAAACACACATAGGGAAGAGTCTAGAGGCTACAGTGAGATGGGCAGGCTGACTGAATCAACTTTATCATTTGCCATTATGTGAATTTTTATATTAAAACTTGGAGTTCTAATAAAAAAAAAAGAAAGAAATCAATATGGCAGTTCCTCAGAAAATTGGGAATCAATCTACCTCAAGACCCAGCTATACCACTCTTGGGCATATACCCAAAAGACAATTGATCCCATAAAAAAAGACACTTTCTCAACTATGTTCATGGTAGCTTTATTCATAATAGTCACTATTTTGTTTTTCATTTGTTTTTTTACATGAACTTTTTTATTTAGTCATTTGTTCATTTTGTACATTTTACGTTTTTAATTGCTGACATTGTATATAAGTAAAACTCATGTTTTCATTTATTATATTTTTATTGAAGGAATAAAAGTCATGTTAACTTTAGCACACTTTTAACTATAAAGTATGAATTCTATTTATTAGTGCTTTTTTAAACAAAAACACATCTTGGGGTGAATTTTACAGTGAACAATAAATAGATTTAGTTTCCGTAGTAGGTACATTTTCTGAAATAAAAATTGAATGTATCAGACATTACATCATTAGAAGGCTTGTTAAAAGTAATAGAAAATGCTGGTCTTATTTTCCTATCATTGAAAATAAGGAGAAGAAATGTGCTTTGAGAGAATGGTTCAAGAATATTCTACAAGTTAGAACTAGCCAATCAGCTACTCTTCCCTTAATGGCAGATGTAAAAATACAATTTCTTTCCTGTCATAGCATCAAGAGAATTAAATAAATGTTTCAACTTGAAATTTGAAAGCAGTCTCACAAGGATTAGCATGACCTCATTGTCCTCCAACAAAATCCAATTCTTCTCAGGGAATTCCACTTCAGAGTTTTCATGAAACTGTTTAGAAAGGGAAGAAAGCATAGCTGGGACAATTCCTTGACAAGCGTCGTCTGTTTTATTTCTTTTGGTCTTGAGATTATTCCATCCAAGTAGACTTGCTCTTCCTCCAAGTGCAGAGTGTTCAGCATTTAAGAGCAGCTTCTGGGACCTTATTAAACTTTCTAGTGCAAGGAAGAAAATACTTCTCATGTGAGTGAGTTCTTTACTGAACTTGATTCATTTGCTGTAGACCTAGGGGAAGATAGAGAAATGTAGGTGTTAAGTAAATAGAACTGATTAATGACTGTTTTAAAAAGAGCAAGTGGTCAAGGGGTAGGGAAGAAAGGTGTCTAAAGGAAGAGCAGTGTGTATGGGATTCAAGAATCAAAGTGTTTGAGAAGAGTTTTCTGTTGACTCTCCAGCCCCCATCACCCTGCCCCCATCACCCTGCCCCCATCACCCTGCTCCCATCCCCCATCCTCCAGAAACCACTGTCACTCTCTAGTTGACAAGCAGTGTGTCTTCGGTGTCCACATGAAAACTCTTCTATCTTTTCCAAGGAAAATAAGATATTACAGTCACAGAAAAAAATCACAAGAGAAAAGTGGTTAAAAACGACACGAACTGTTACCTAAGTTTCCCTTAATGGCAGCATATGAGAAATGGCATTCTCTAGTCAGGAGACAGAGCACCCATTTTTACCCAACACAGTGGTGGATGACTCTAAGAAGAAGCCAACATTGCCCAGGATGGCAAAGAATTTCCACAAAATTGTCACCAGAGACAGTAATGGAGGGCCTTAGCCCAACTTCTTCATAACACACAGAAAGATAAAAATGTTGACTAGGGAAGCAAGCAGAATTTACTCATTGAAGTATGGACAATGTATAGAATATATTGACCAATAATAACTGGTCAGTATATGGTTGTGTTAGAGTACCAAATGAAGGGGCAATTGATGTTTTTCTAGCTACTTCAAATTCATGTCTTTATGAACCACTGACAGTCTCTTTGGGGAGTTACAACCCTCTCACTGTGTACTATTATTTTATATATTGTAAATAAGGGTATTTTCCCACTAAGATAACTAAGAAAGCACCCCCAGGGACTTGGGCAGAACAAACCTCTTCCTAGTTAACAAATGTCAAGATGTAGAAACACTGAGCAATCAATGGCAATTATCAACCCTGACCACCCATTTTAAAATATGAAACAATAATTAATACGAAAAATAGAAGTTAAGTTCCCTCAGTGAAGCTACAATGACCATTGTATCAGAAGATTCCTATATTGAGATGCACTAAGTTTATTAAAGCTATTTTCTGGTATTTCCATTTTTTTCTTGCTTTTCATCTGTAGACCTACCAAGAAAACAACTTGTGTAGAGTGAAATAATTTCTGGCATTTGTAATAAAAATATACAAGTGGAATATTATACAATTTAAAGTAAAGCAATGTTTGCATTTGGCACATGAAAATGAGTTTGGAGACATAGCTCAGTGGTAAAGCATTTGCCTGGCATGCACAATGAGGCTTAATGTTTGATCTCCAATTCTAAAAGAAAGAGAGATAAGGACGGGGGAGGAAGGGAGTGGAAAACAAAAGAAGAAAATAGAGGAGAGGAAAGGAGAGGAGAGGAGAGGAGAGGAGAGGAGAGGAGAGGAGAGGAGAGGAGAGGAGAGGAGAGGAGAGGAGAGGAGAGGCTCTTATAACGGCGAGGGGATGTTGTGTAGGGGACGCGGAAGCATGAACGGAGGAAGAATAGGGGGGAGAAAAGGGGGAGGAGAAAGTGGGAGGGATAATCAGTTTGACGTAGTGATGCCTTCCTTTATGCAATATGGAACTTTAATGGAGTCAAATAGACCCTCTAGCAAACCAACAATTTCTGGGTAATGCGTTTTACGTTAGGACCTGTGCCGTAATTGCATCTCATTTGCTGTAGTCTGGCTTGCCTGGCCTGACATAATGCATATTTTTTTTCAATGTCAAAAACTATCAGCAGGTCAGATATTGTGAACCTTCACATGATAGAACTGCCTATGGGTTCAAGCAGGCACATCCTTTCTGGAAGTGTATACCCTTCCCAGTCAAGACACTGCTCGCTCCAGAAAGAAAGGAGGCCAATATAATTGAAATGCTGTTATGTGCTCTATTTGTCTCTCAGGAGTTCAGTGCTACATCTGGAGGTTGGTCGTGATCTACAACAATTGTGCATCTGCCAAACCTTCATAAAAGACAGCAGCTAAGTTATCTTTGATGAGAGATGACTCAGCCCCTCTGCATCAGTAGACTCTCAGTCTGAAAGCTGATTTTTCAGATCAAGCAGGCCATCGTGTATTTTTTTTTTTTGTCCTCATCATCGTTATTATCCACCCTTGGTGTACACTCTTATGTACCTTTAACAAAGCTGTTTTATTAAGTATCTGTAAAGTTGTCTGAAAGAAAGATCAGCTGGGCTAACACTTTGATTTTGGTTCTTATTTGATAAAGGTATATATCTAACCTCTGAGAATTAACTGTCATTTGCCTGCCTCTATCATCTGACACCATGTTATACATTTTATCAGGGACCCAGATTGTTACAGCATCTCATCCTATGCCCTGCTCTTACAGGAGGCAATGACCATTGAGATGCTCAGATGGCAGTGATCTTTCTCTAGTGTTCTTAAGTTCTCAAATGAAACATTTCCTCTTGAACCCATAGAGTATAGTCAAAATTTCTGTCCCTACTCTCTCTATTCTTATGCCACTCTCGAAATATTGAATTTATTCTTCCATTGTTGGCATAATGGTTTTAGCATTTGTCCATTATTTGATGCAAACCCTCATTTCCTCCAAGTAAACACAATCATTTGGATGTATGGCCAGGAGTGGGATAGCTGGATCATGTGACAGATCAACTAGCTTTTTGAGAAACTTCCAGAGCAATTCCCAATGTGGCTTCATTCCACTCCCATCAATAGTTTTAGAATTCTCCTTTCCTCACATACTCACTCATTTTGGTGTTTAGTCTTTTTTTTTGTTGTTTGTTTGTTTGTTGATAATAGTCATCATGACTTGAATGAGATGGGAACTCGGGCTAGTTTCAATTCCTATTTCCCTAATGGCAAGAATATTGAACGCTGTTTTCAAAAAACATTTACTATATTTTTAATTTCTACTTTGAAAATTCTCTGTTTAGTTTCATAGACCATTTTTATACTGGGTTATTTATTTTCTAGGTGTTTGCTGTTTTGATTTGATTTGCTTTTAGTTCTTTCTGTATGCTAGAAATTAGTCCTTTGTCAGCTGTATAGTCAGCAAAATATTTCTTGTATTCTTTCTTTAAACTGTCTATTCACTCAATTACCAATTTCCTGTGCTATGCAGAAGCTTTCAAATGACATTCGTTCGTCAGTTGTTAGCTTTATTTCCTGAACCTGGAATCCTTGTCAAAAAATGCTTGCCTATGTCTATGTCTATATCCTTTTATTCTTCTCTCTCTCTCTCTCTCTCTCTCTCTCTCTCTCTCTCTCTCTCTCTCTCTCTCTCTCTGTATGTGGTGTGTGTGTGTGTGTGTGTGTGTGTGTGTGTGTGTGTGTGTGTGTGTGTGTGTATACACAGGCATTCCAAAAAGTGTATGCCAAGGTATCCATGTGGAGGTCAAATAACCACTTGAGGAAGTTGGTGCTCTCCTTCTGTCATCTCCTACAATCAAACTCAGGTTGTTGGGTTTGGTATAACTGCCTCCACCTGCTGAACCATCTTGCCAGCCCCTCTCATCTATTTTAAGGGATACTCCCAACTTTTTCATCAAGCAGTTTCATAACTTAGATTGAAGTATTTGATCCACTTGGAGATGATTTGTTGATAAAGGTGTAGCTTCATTCTTTCTATGTGGAGATACCCAGCTCTTTCCAGCACCATTTGCTGAAGATGCTGTCTTTTTCAGAATAGTTCTCACATGTCATTGTTCACTCAAAAGAACCCAGAAAGCTTTCCCTTCAAATAGGCCTTGAGAAAATCAGCATCAGAGCCTGCTAGCATTCTAGAATGCACTGGAATGCCCGTTTTGAGCAGGCCAGCAATTACAGAAGGAAGTGACACCATCAAGTGTATTTCCCTGAATTTACCAGGGTACTATAAGATCCAGAGTAAGAGAAATCAAGTAATGCTTGCTTCTCCTTTCCTTTTAGCATCTAAAAGTTTTTATCATGCTACGACGAGCTAGTTTGGTAATCTGATGCTTCTTTATAAGCATTTGGTATGTAAATTCCTACATATGCAAGAAAGTGACCTTCACCAATGACCAGGAGGGTGATACCATAAACTAACAGAACCAGAGAAACAGAAACATCCGTAAGTATTGAACCCACAAAGTTTACTGGGCATATTAATTTATTATGAAGTCATAAGAATAAATGCTGGGTCCCCAAACTGAACTTGATAATAAGCTAATCAAAATCTCATAATTTTGTGACTTTACTTATTAAAATAGTGAACATTCTACTCAACTTTCATATTTGAGACATCACCTTCTAAATAAATTGGTAATACAGCTGTCTTAGGATTTCTATTGCTATGAAGGGACATCATGACCATGGCAACTGTAATAAAGAAAAACTCTGGCTTGCAATTTCAGAGGTTTAGTCTATTGTCATTATGGCACACATGGCTGGAGAATGAGCCAAGAGTTCTACATCTTGATGTGCTGGCAACAGGACATGAGCCACTGGGAATAACTTGAGCATATATGAGACCTCAAAGCTCACCACCACAGTGACACACTTTCTCCAACAAGGTCATCCATACTCCAACAAAGTCACACTTCCTAATAGTGCCACTCCCTGTGAGCTTATAGGGGCCAATTACATTCAAACTACCACAAGGCTTCACTGCCAAACACATATCCTGTATTTCTTCTTCCTGTATACTGAAAAAGCAAAAACTCAGATGCTGCCACCTTATTGAATTTTTGGCAAACTCAATAGAGAGGAAGTAATATCACCACCAAGAGGCAAAGCAAATTTCTGAACATTGCAAAATATACCAGTCAACCACTAAGAAAGAGGTGATATTCTTTAGTTTGGGGCTAAGAAATATAGAACCTTGCTTGAGTATGGGTGATACAGAACTCACTTGGTTATTATGCTGCTGAATGTACTCACTAGCAACTTTTAAGTCTAAAAGCTGTAAGCACTATGCCCATCTGGAGAGATCTGTCAGGCTCTGTAAAGTTGTCTTGGTATTTATTTGATTCATTTGTTGCAAAAGATCTGATGTATGGTAGAGTATAAAGGACTAGAACCTAGAAACACACAAAGTCACAAAGAGGCTATGCATATTATTTCTTGCCACCGTGACAAAGTACCTGGCAAGAAACAAACATTTTGCCTCATGGTTCGTGGGTTTAGACCATCATCTTGAAGAAGTCATGGCACTAAGAGTTTAAGGAGCCTACTCATATATTGTCCACACTGAAGAACCAAAGGTGATAAATGTTGGAACTCAGGTCACTTTCTCTTTTTATATTCAGTCTGGAATCCCAGTCATTCTAAGTGCCACCTACAGTTATAAAGAGTTTTCTTAACTCAACTCAATCTAGATAATCCCTCACAGTCATGCTTGTATGTCTGCCTCCTTGGTGATCATGAATCCTTTCAAGTTGACAATGCATGTCAAATATCACAAAGACCTTGGTAGAAACCCGTTAGGAAGGTAAACCAAAGTTATGTCTCCTGCTGCAGATAACTCACAGCATTTAAGAACAATGGTTGTTATACTATCTTATCTTCATAGAAATGAATGCTTAACCAAAGTGCATCAAGTTAGCAGGGGTCATTAGACACCTCAGCTTGAACTAGAATCATTTGGCATATCATACGATAAATTTGGACATGAGCAACAACATTACATCATGACACGGAGAAATTATATAAACTATCAGACTCAAAGAGGTTCTGGGGTATAATTAAATTGCATAAGCAACAGACTCAGGCTTCCATGGCAACCACTCCTACAGCAATTACTCCACAGTTCTCCATACACCAAGGCTATATCTACAGCCCCTACTCAGTTCTACCTCCCAACCTCAGATAACAAAAGTCAGTCTACTATGATCTCTCTCTCTCTCTCTCTCTCTCTCTGTCTCTCTCTCTCTCTCTCTCTCTCTGTCTCTGTCTCTTCTCTCTCTCTGTGTGTGTGTGTGTGTGTGTGTGTGTGTGTTTGTGTTTGTGTTACTTTCATTTGTTATGGGTTATAGAGAGTTGGAAGTGTCATAGCTCTCTCTTCCATTATAAAAGAGACTATAATTTCTTTTCCTGCAATATACAGTGATTATGTTTATGGATTTGTGCTCCTTGGTCCCAGAGCTTCTTTCAGCATCACATCTGTGAGTGTAAGGAGATGGGTTGGTATTCAATATGGTATGGATTCCAATCAAAGAATCGCTTTTATATATAGGAGGTTGTTTCTCCTTCCCTTATGTTCACTCTATATAATTTTTACTGTTCATTCTCCAAATCTGACAGAGATTTTCCAACACAAAATTCTTTCTAAGTTAAGGATAAATGAAATGTTAGTAATATGTTCCTAATTCAATCACATGTCAAATCATGCATATGAAACTAAATACATGCGAGCAATCAGATCCAAATCTTGTGTTCCTACAAAGTCTAATCCTCCAAAACTGAGAAACTGAGTCATTACCTTGTAATTTATAAATATAGCCAGGAAAAAGAAGATAATGATTCCTATACATTTAGTCTCAAGGACCTTTGAAAGGGCATAATTATAAATCCTCAGCTACCAGTTATTCTCTTCTGATTCACTGAAAAGTTTTAAGTGACTAATGTGTTGATGATAGTGAGAGAGACTCCAAATAATGAATTTAGTCACCAGCTCATGAAGCCCTCATTGCAGGAAACAAGCTCTAATGATACAGTAAGCACACATGATAATTGGACTCCAACGCTCAGGAATTCAAAATGCTAGCAGAGTAGGTATGCATTGTTTCCATTACTCAAAGTCTAAATGTTCTCAGTGATGTGTGGGAACAGAATTGAGTGTCTTGCTAACAGGACGGTTAGGTACAGCTTGATGGAAGAGTGCATGAGTCAATCTCTGTTGTAAGTCACAGCTGGGTAAGAAGCCATGTAAATTAGTGGAAGACAGGATGCCATAGACACGGAGAAAGAGCAGAAGCAAACGGGAACTCTCAGCAAACAGCACACTCTCCAAACATGGGAAAAAATGAGAAGGTAAGAACAGGAGGTTGGAGAGACAAGAAAAGTAGTTCCCCTGGGTAGGTTATCCAATGCCAATAGGACAGCTCGAAATATACATATGAATAACACTAAAGGCATATACATATATGTGTGTGTACATATATGTAGGTATAATATCTCTATCTCTGTGTCTGTCTCTCAGTATGTGTGTGAGTGCAACAATAATAAAAGAGGTCATCATGAGTTTGAGGAGTGTGGAGATATAGATGGAGTTAGTAGATAAGGGTAGGGTTAAAATAATGCAAATATAATATCCATGCACTCAGTTCTCAAAAACAATGTAAAAATGAAAGAAAAATAAGTACAAATAGACCCTAACCAAAATGAAAGCCTAGGAACAAGGAGAAATAGCCAACGGAAGCAGTCTCAGCTAGAAAGAAAGACCTGAGCTTTGCTGCAGGTGTCCCTACTTGTCTTTAGCCACCCGAGAGTGGAACCAGCCTGCAGACTGCAAGCGATAATAACAGAACAGCTGGCAGCATAAGGAGTGCACGTATGGGGAGCAGACACGGCCCTCTGGCAAGGGAATGCATCCCTGCAAAACAGAGCTTCCCGGTAATGTTATCCACAAGTTCCACATTCATGAGCTGTGCTGTAAACAAGACCCTGTTATAATGAGCACCTTTGTGAACACTTTTGAGAACTCCGAACCTCCTTGGAGGGAATCCAAGGTAGCCCTGATGCTCATTTATAGCATTTTGGCTATCATGTTGTGCTGCAGTTCCACTCAATAATAAGGAATTCTCAATGCAGCCACATGCAATAGCACTGTACTGAGCATGTAACATGAAAGCTGTGTTGATCGGACACAAACCGCAGGGAAAAATGATGATCGCTTTGACGACCTGGACATGCAGGCTATAGAATACAAGGCAAGAGCGTGTTTAGAATTACATGCGGACTCTGATTGACAGGCCCCTGTTCACTGCAGAACACTGTTATAGCCTGGATGTGAGCTTAAACTAAGACATAAAATTAGCTTGCAGACAGGGTTTATTCTTGAAAACCCTCTAAATAGATAATTTACTGTCCTAGGTGACCAAATTGTTCAGCGACAGAAGCGATTGGTTCCTCTAAGCTTCCACTTGACCTGTTTTCTTCCATGCATCTCTTCCCCATGAAACGATAGTGGCCGTGGGTATGAATATTCAATCATAAAAGCACACCCTGCTCCTCTTCTCGTTTTCTATGAGCGTCATTTTGACCAGACTAGCTTAGGAAACTTTGAGAGAAGGAGTAAAGAGTGGTAAGCCCTGGGCAGTAACAGCATTAGCAAAAATGAAACCATATCTTGGTACCAAGTCAGGATGGCTCCACGCACTCAATTTGTCGCTATCATCACTCCGCTAATACTTGCCAGATGTTTTGATATGTTGATGTCATTCTCACCAGTATACCTTCCAAATTTGAAACTTCATATTGATGCTATCAGTTGACCAAACCTAAAACAAACCAGTTGCAAGGTAGCACTTGAGCCATCACCCGTGTGTGTGTAACACATGGTGAGTGCTATGACTGCATTCCGAATTTTGGAATCAGGAAGGCTCCTTATGGCTTTACCAGAGGGCACCTAGAAAGCCCTGTGGAGCCTATGGCCAGGTACATGCGAGATGAGAAGGTTTGCTGCAGGATCGTCTCAGCACCTCCCCTGTCCTCACTAACAAATTACTTCATGGAAAACTTCCATCAATGGTCCATGATTTCACAGAAGGTCTACTCTAATAAGCCGCATAATTTTAATCTTCCCCAGCCATGAGGCTTGAGGTTTATACCCATCTATGGCCGATGACTTAGTATGACGCAAGTCAAATACTGAGATCTTCTGACTTAAAAGGGGAAATCTGGAAGAAAGCATACTTATTTCCCACATGTAATACTGATTTTGTAGTCTCTTAAGTTATGTGCAAGATAGCAGTCTCCTGTGAGATTCAGGTCAAACCAGACGTTATCCAAATGGCATCAGCAGGGATCCCAGTGGTAGAGGAGAAGTTTTCAGATTGCAATAGCCTTACAAGCTATTCAGAAACCCACAGAGCCCTGGTTGCCAGTGCAGCTGTTGTTGCTATAGGGATGGCCTCCTGCGAGTATTCCATCTGCTACTAGAGGGACAGCTTGGAAAACCTCTCACAGGTCTTAAGAAGAAATGAAGCAAACAAATGACTCATTTGGTTAGGAAGGCTGGTTGACTAAGCATCTACTTCAGCAGATTCCAAGCATATGCAGGAAACAAATCTCCAGTCCAAGTATAAAAAAAATAATTCATTTCATAATCAGTTGCAAAGCAATTCAGATTTCTCTTACTTTGAACAAGTGCATGTTAACCAAGTGCAATGTTTTGCAACTTTCTCGTGTTAAATTTATCCAATGAACTTTTATTTAAGCATTTAATCCACATTTTCCAGGACAATTAATATTAGCTTCCAAACAAAATTAAGGGCTCATTTAACAGAACCATTTTGAGAAACGCAGCAAAAACAGTCTTGCATGATATGTCCATATGGAATGTAGGGCCATTGGCCAGGCTGAAAAAAGATTAATTCAAGTTTGTCTGCAATCTAATTTTGTCATTACCATTCAGTACTACACAGATAGATTGGTAGGAAACTCAGATTTGTATGAGCATTGCTTTTAAACTCATATTCCCATCCAAACATCAACTAAAATAACATCTGATATAACACATTTTGGAAAAAAATGAAATCCATGAAAAAATATCCTAATTCTTATCCAAAAAGAAACCCAGGATCCTAAATGGAAAATGGATATGACAAGGATGTTGGGGGAATATTGAATATTTAATGACACATGTAAGAGAGATGTAAGAGAGGCTACATAAAATAAGGTTCTGCGTGGTTATTTGTGGTAGAGTCTAACAGCTGCTGACTAATGTGCATTTCATTTTGTCTAAATATGAAATTACATGATTTAGTTAATGCAACAGGACAAATATTTGATAAACTAGATCCTGGGGGAGTTTCCGAAGAAAAGTGCATCTGTGCATAAAAATAACTTTTTAAAATGTATCTCTTCAACAGCCTCCATATTCGAACTTAACAGTGCAGTAATTAAGTGTTGTGGGGTTGTATTAATCAAAAGAAAGACTGGCTCTACACATCAGCCCTGCTGCACCTATTCCTAAATGAAATAGTCATTGACTGCCATGTTTCCCTAGTGTGGACACAAAGGGGAGAGTTGGACAATTAAATGCTGAGAATCTAACATTTTTCTTGTCTCAATGATTAAGAGAAGGAAGAAGAGTGGAGGCTCTATATGCAATGGATAACATATTCTGACTGCAGATCAACAGCCTTGTACTGTTTTCAGGTGACCTGGATTTCTACTTCTTGCAGGTCCCACCTTGCGTCTGTGACTGTGTCTCAACTCTCCACAATCAAGGGTATCCATGACCATTCTCACTTCTTTACAGCATTTCTGTCTTCTCATCCCTGCTAAATTACAATGATTGGTTATCACATCCCTAAACTACCTCTCCTCAACGAGGGACTTGGAGTTCTCAGTTAAATCCTCCCTTTTAAGTGTGCTAATGAACTCATTTATTCAAAGCATTACAGAAAAAAGACAAGAACACTTTTAACCTAGGCAAGGGAGGTCTTCAGCACCTCATGTTGACACATAGGAAATCATCTGTCCTTTTGAAGTTTAAGACGTGGTCTTTACTTGCCTTCAATGCAATGTAGGATTAAATTATTAAATTTATTCTTTTATATACTGAGATTATCTTGGAGTTGTTTAATGTTTTCTGTATAGCTTTGCATGTACATTCTATACTCTAAGTTTTTTCTCATTCTATAAAAATTTACAATCCATTAGGGCTTAATAGAATATAGAATGTTACCCACTTAATGGAGAGGAAAACAAAAGGCAGGTTGAGAATCAAGAGTAGCCAGAAAGCAATGGCCAACTAGTTGGTTTTGTCAATTTACAGATATCGAAAGGAGAAATGAATGGAGGAGATACAGGTAGACTAAGGGACAAAAGGGAAGAAATTAATTTTGTGAATTTTTATTTTAAATAAATATATTTGGTGTTTTCAGTCACCACTGTAAATGTTTAATTCATCAAGAAACAGTAAACAAAGATCCAAATTTTTCAAAATGTCAAAGGACAGTTAGGGAAACAGCTGGAAATAAAGAATTCTACAACATGAGTGTGGGATGCACATACATGCTTGAATGTGAGTCTGCACGTGTGTGCAGGTGCATATGCATGCATATGCATTCTGTAATGGCCCAAGGTTAATTCTTGGTGTCTTCCTTTACTGCTTACCACTTTAGTTATAAAAACAGGACCTTGTGCTGAGCCCAGAGATCACTGATTCATCTAATCTGCATAGTCAGCTTGCCCTAGAAATCCTTGTTTCTGCCTCCAGAATGCTGGTTGTCCAGGCAAGTTGCCATGCCAACACAGGCTATTTCATTTTGGGGTTTGTTTGTTTGTTTTATACTGTGGGTTCTTTGATCTGATTTCCAGTCCTCACACTTACTTAAATGGCCAGTACTTCATCCTCGGACCCATTTCCCCATGCTTCAGTGGAGAGCCCTTAAAAGGGGAAAGAAGGTGGACCAAAAGAAACTCATGAACTGGTTTATAGATTCATGGGAACTCAGAAAATAGCTAATATTTTTGGATCTCCCAGATACATTTTCTCTAACTAGTTATCAAAATTCCAATTAAAATAATTACTTCATGAAAATAGGGATGAACTAGGGAGGAATGGCACAAATTGCATAACTGAAATCTTGAGGACATTTTCCTCTAGTACCTAGATCAGGATGGCAACTTTGAGGTTAGAGTCCAGGAGGAAGGAAGCTGAGGTTTATCTCTTCTCATCCTCCTATTTCATAAAAATTTAGTTCCAAAGAAGCTAAGTTGCCTGTGGTCACACACACACACAGAGAAAGGCAGGACTCAAACAGGCCTTTGTTTATTTCTTTCCTTGTCTCAAATGGAATCAAGTGAAACCTAGAAACCTGGTTACTAACTTATAAACCTTTCTGACAGTTTTGACTTTTTCATTAATGGCTGGTATCTGTATAACAAATAAATAATAAGGAAGAGCAGTGAGTCATTCTTCAATGTCCACATCAAAACATACAGAGAGAATTCGGAAAAAGGATACAATAATGGATCATAATATTTAAATCATATTATTAATTTAAAGATAATTCAAGAAATTTTACTTGAGCAATATGTTTTATTCATTTAGAATTAAAGAGAGGGAGAAAACCATCTAAGGTGAGTTAGCTTGGCATTTCTGAGATCATCATGAGGAAGAATATTAGAGGAAGCATTCATGGCATTGGAAAATTCACTTGAAAAAGAAAGGGGAATGAAAAAATAACACAATCAGTAAAGGGCTTACAAACACAAGGACCAGAGTTCAATCTGCAGACACTAAATGCTAAAACAAAATAGAAATGCAAGGACCGGGGTTCAATCTGCAGAGCACTCTACGCTAAAACTTAAAATACAAACACAAGGACCTGGGTTCAATCAGCAGATGCTAAATGCTAAAAAGTAAAATGAAGGTGGCCTTGCCTGCTTATAATCCCAGGCCTGGAAAGGAGACATGTTGATTTCTGAGACTCACTAGATGGCCAGTCTAGCTCTGAATCCTCAAGTCTGAGAATGTATCTTAGAATAACCCTGGGATCCAGGGAAGTAATATGGGACCACTTGGTGAAGCCTGGAGAAGGAACCCAAGAGAAGGTTACATACATAAATGCTATGGTGGGGAGAAAGGGGGAGATTGAAAGGGAAATTTAACTAGGGAGAGGGGAAGATTGTGCAGAGGAAGGATAGAGGAGGGATAAATAACACTAAGAATGCTTTAAAAAGCCATGGGGAAACTTACCATTTTCTAAGCTTACTTAAAATGCATAATATATGTGCACATACATATAATAAACCATATAAATAGAACTAAAGGAAATATCACTTCTAAATGAATAGTGTTCTGGCAAGATAATAATGCAGTTCCTTTAAAAGTTATTTATAAAAACAAGATTTGGAGAAGATTCTGTATAAGGTCTTCAGAGCTAAAACTACCTTAATGGAAAAACTAATTTTTAAGATGTTTTAATGTCTCTTAATATAAACTGGAGGTACCAAGGATATGGTTTGTAAATGAGTAAATGCTTTGTAGTGTGTGTGTGTGTGTGTGTGTGTGTGTGTGTGTAAAATGATGTAGAGCCCTTAATTATTCATTGTGTCCATCACATAGTCTATGAAACCTTACACATTTTCATTCATTGATACTTCACAAAAAGGATATAATTTGCAGACCTCAGTATTTCAGATCTGTGAGGTGCTCAGCCAAGCAAACTTAGCATTCACCTTTTGATTTCTCTCTGATTTAGCTATCTTGTTTTTCAAGCTAAGATCCTGCTTCTGCTTAGGAAGCAACAGGAACAGGAACAGTGTTACTCATGGGATATAGCCGTGTTACAAAGTACTGCAGGCTACACCAACTAAAGCCTTGGGGAATGCATCAGAAAGAACATAGCATTTAGGGTCACTGACAAATGAGAGCCCAGCCACTGTAGGTCTTCACAACTGATTGGCAGCTCTGTTCTAGGCTTGCTACCTACAACACCACATAGAGTAAGTCACTGCCAATTTCATTAGCCTAAGTGGGTTTGAGAATCAAAGAGATCCAGCCATTCATTTCTCTATGGTTTCAAAGTCAGTATGATAGAAAGACTGGAGAACACAATTGCCAGAATAAATCTCATGTTCTTACTGGGGCACTCTGTGATCTGGAGTCTAATTCTGTTACTGGTCATTGTGTGTTTGTATGTGTTTATAGTTTATATGTAAATTTTATGTGAATTCACATACACTTATGTGATATATATATATATATTTCTTTTATATTTATACAAATTTATGTAAATTTGCATTTATATAATCATACATCTATGCTGACTTATAACTACTTAAATTAGTATTTGTAAGTTTATAATAAAAATACATATATAATATATAAAGGCCATTAGATATAAAATGTATTTATATGCTTTTGGAACATAATAAAATAGTTTTTTGAGACAGACTCTCACTAACACAGACTACAACTTGCTATGTTGACCAAGCTAACCATGAATTCAAAGAGATCTACTTGCCTCTGCCTCCTAGGTCCTGAGATTAAAGGTCCACCACACCCAGGTAATATTTGATTTAGAATTGCCATAATGTATGTGAGTTTCAATTGTTCTAAATTAAAATTTTCTACTTGCAAACAGTTGTTTCAATAAATATAATGATACAGAAACATCTTGGGTTGAGAAATTAATTTTTAAACAACAAAATCTTTCAAGGTCCCAAATAAAATAGGTATAAAGTTTCCCGTACAAAGTTCTGCCTCTTTTCAAGGCTGAAGACAGACAGAAAGGATCGTTAATCACGGTAGATGCACTGATAGCTTAAGGCCAATGTTCTTCTGTTTGAAATACATCCCAATAATTTGTTTATCACTCTCTGCTACATACCAGGAAAATTAATACAGCTCTTAAACTGAGATATTAACTAATCAGTCCTCCTAAACTCATTATGAAGTGACTCATGCTTTCTCTTTATGAATTAAGTCTCCTGTTCATACTTCTTATATTGGAAATAATGCATATTTTGTCACATTATTTCTATCTTTCTATGTAACTTTGTAACTTTTCTACACTTGTGTAGGTGTGTGGTATCTTTAAATCTTTAACTACAAGATAAAAGCACTCTTGAAGGAGTAAGTCACAAAACAATCCCATACAGGTTTGGAATTATGATTAATAAAAGGGTTATTTATTTAAAGGGAAAAACTTACAGATCATCATCCTAGACAACAGCCTCCTGCACAACCAGGAAAAGCATCTGGTAGCCAGAAATGAAGTCCAAAGCAAGAGAGGGAGCATGTGGCTACCACTGCTTTTTCAAGTCAGGGAGACCACACCCAAGTGGGCTGGTATCTTAAAGGCTATTGGTTGAAGGAGCAGAAGGAGCTCCTGCAGCACCTTCCCCTTTTGTTTAAGTAAGAGAGTTCTACACCTACTACAAAATTATATACAATAAGAACAAATATCCTATTCTAACTAGCTTAAGTCTTGTACAATAAATAACTTGGCCAAGTCATAAGAGGAAAGTAACTACACTTCTGACAACAGGTGGGGCGATGAGAACAGGAGAATTCTGGGAAGGAGGAATCCCATTCCCCCCAGTCCTGCCCAGATCACTGAAGAAGCAAGATGTGACCTGCCCCAATGAGAAATGTACTGAGCCATGTGCCTAACATGGAAAAGGATAATGGGTTAATATATGTTATAAGAGCTAATATGAAGCCTGAGCTAATGGGCCAATCAGTTTATCATTAATATAGACCTCTCTGTGTGATTTCTTTGGGGTTTAATGGCTGTGGGAACTGGGCAGGACAGAAACCCCAATGAGCAGGCCCTCCTGTTACATACTCTTTTTACACAGTATCTTATGTCAAATGATCATGTTAAAATGATCATTTTAAACAAATATATGGTTACTCTCTTGAATATTTCTTTTTTACCTTAACTCTGAATACTTGAATTCTGTATATTTCAAGCAAATCTTTACATTGTGTTATTTAATCCTAATTTTAAATTTCCATATTTTTCGATATGAATTCTGTGATCTGGCCTTCATGTAAAGTCTTCTATAGATTTAATGCTCTATGCCTAATTAACACAACTTAAAATCTTCTCAAGAATGCATTTGCATGCTTTTCTACACATTCTCCTCTTTCTCTGATAGGGAAACCGGATCTGAACTTTATTCATAAAGATAAACACTACTGTGAAGTAATCCAATGTACTTTCTTCTGCAATCTACGTGCAGGTACAAATGTACTTCTAGCACATCTTTGTCTCCTAAGACTCTTCTGTTCAACTTGGAAGTTGGACAGTAGTGCGTAGGGCCTCGTTTCATCATTGTTCAATACTCAGGTAGATTTCCAAGCTTAAATAAAGTGATTAGCCAAGGGCTACCAATGTTGATTGTATGATACTTGATACTAATATAATGACTAAAAGCTTCACACACAAAGGCAAAGCCCAATGAAAGAAAGGAGTTTTCAAACTACTTTTTAAGTCATGACAACATAATATTTCAGATCTCAGACACTTGTCAGCAGTCTGCATTGTTACAAATACACAGAAGAACATTTGCAGTAGTCTTATTGTATGAATTTATGCTTCACTTAAGCATGCATGAAGAGAAGTTATATCTCCATCCCGCCACAGTTCATGATGTTTATTCCTGCAGATACAGAAACAGCAATGGGACCACAGATGATTTATGCTATCCACCTTTTTAATCAAAGGTATCTCGTGCTACATTTATGTAAAAAGGAGAGAAGAGAGAGGAAAGAGAAAAATAAGAAAACGTCTTTCATCTCTGATGTTAAACACACTGGGGTTAGTCTACACAATATTGAGATAACTGATAAAATGAAGTAATGAAGGATTTGTTTACATTGATTGCTTGGTATTGGAAAATAGAGAAGAACACTTCCACGGGGGCCTCTTTCATGCCATATCTAATGCTTAAGTGCCTGATTTCATTTCTAAACTGGCATTTCAAGAAAACTATCTGCGTGTCACATTAATATTGCCCAGCAGTGCTCAACTATAGGCCTAGTAGATACTGAGTATGCTAGAATTTTCCATTACACAGGTGAATGAATGAAATGAAGCAAACATGAATGAACCTCTGTGTTTATGGAGAATTTCAGTATAAGATTTTTGGAACATGGCATTCTTCACAAAAGTCAACATGCTAACAGTGCACTACGATCATTTTAAAGCGATTCAGATCAGGAATGTTATGACGAATGACGAGCAAAACATGCCAAGCATCTAAGGACAGGCTGCATAGTTTATAACTTTCCTGTTTCATTACCACTAGAGACAGAGGAAGGGCAAAGGCATTAAAAAGGTTCGTCTTCAGACAAATCAAATATGAGAAGTGCGCATGGCATCTGTTTAGAAAGGAAATTGTCTTCTCTGACCTTTACAAATTCCATAAAAGATAATATGCTCAAGGTACCACAAAGATGAAAGGTGTGTTTACTGAGAATTAAGAGGAGGGGAAAAACATAATTTTACTTTCAAACTTTGCTTTGCACAAAGATCATTTTACCCTGGTTCATAGAACATCAAATTATAGAATACTGTGGCTGTCTGTGATGAACATAGAGGTCACACAGTGTAAAGGACAATATCATATAAATATGGAATATTTTAAAGAGGAAGGAATATTTAGAAGATAATCAGTCAGTTTGACCTTTTGAATCACCTATTCATTTTACAGTCTAAAAGCATCAATATACACTGACTTCTGTTGTGTTCATTCTTTCTAAGGAGTAGACTAGGGGACATAATTCCTGTCATTTTCAATATTCATGGGCACAATCTATAATTCTGATAATTATTCAATACAAATGTACACACACACACAAACAAACACACACACATGGGAAAGGGGAAACTACCATGGAATCTTATCCTTTTTCCTTTTAAATTTTAATTCTGTAACTAACATCACAGCAAGGTGTCTCTCTTATAACCAAAACAACTTAGAATTACAGCATTATCTTACTCCTCCTGCCTTCCATAATCCATTCAATCAATAAATATTTATTGTGGATCGATCTAATCTGTGTCATGAATAAGGGTACAAAATCAGAACTAAAGAATTCAGACAGAGATCCTGAGTCACGGCATTGTATAGTTCAGCTTGGAAAGGTGTGGATAAACATCTTTGATAAATGAAGGATGTACTGTTTCACCTCAAAGATGAAAATTAAACAAGTAAGTAAAGTGAAGTCTTGAGTGGAGAGTCAACTTTAAATGGGAAAGTAGAAGGTAAACAAAGATTTGGTGGAAGTAAGAGATGTGGGCTATAGAATGTTCTACTCAGAGGGAAAAGCCAATGAAAGGCATTGATGTGAAATGTGGCTCCTGGGTTTGATGAACAGAAGGACACTGGTGCATTTGGAAGACCTGAGCAAGGGAAGAGCAGCTAGAAATAATGTCAGAGGCCTCCAGAACCTGCATAGACTTGACGACCTGAGGGAGGCTGGCTTTAGCTTTGAGCAGAGGAGTGGCATAAACATCATAAAACAATTTACATTGCCGGCTCTGACAGTGTTTTATCTAGCATATTATAGACATGAAGCTATTCCAAACTTTAGATATTAAAAACAAGAAACACTCACTCAAATCAGGACTCTGAAGGTCACACAAAGTGACTGGCAATGACCTAAACTGCTTAATGAATCCATTGATCTCCTTGGTTTGTTCATGTGACTACGGTCAATCACTTCTGCAGATTAGTGTGCTGTCAAACTGGAATTTGGGGTCATTTGGACAACACATGTTCCATTGTCTATTAAAGTAGACCAACCCTTCACCTGGTTGGGTTTACTAAAAGCAGTGGGGCAAATGCTGGTTGCTGCTCATACCTCTACCTGCCTTCATAGCTTATGACTAAGGGGGTCAGTTTAACAGGCAACATAGCACAAGCTAGAACCACCTAAGAAAGAAGTCTCAATTGAAGAATTTCCTTTAAAAAAAAAAACCTGGCCTGTGGACATGCCTGAGGCAATTGTCTTAGTGTGAGCTGTACCATTTTCTATTCTGGGACCTGAATTCTATGAATGAAGCAATCAGGTAACATGTGTTCATTCATTTCTCTCTTCTCATGGCTGGGGATGTGGCATGAATTCCTAGCTGCTTGAATTCCTGCCATGACTTCCCCTCATAACCTTGCATTATTAGTCACCATGAAAGCTAGTCCTTGGAGAGGGGACATTCAAAGCAATTGCTTCTACTTAGGGGTGTCTGGGCCCTGATTTTGGAGTGTATTGTGTCTTCAGCAATAGGGGTGTCACCAAGGACAATAGCAATAGGCTGCACGTTTTGGGTAGTCCTGACCAACAACTTAAAAAATGGCTTCTCATGTCTGGCACTGGAGTTTCTGTTAGGTTGTCTTTGGCTCTTTGTGCACAGTAAACTGAGGTATAAGAGATAAGTTGGACAATCTGGCCTCTTCTCCCCCAAACTTATTCCCTCTCTACTTTCATTTTGTAGATATGGCACTGAGTTACTTCTTGGAGGCTTGGCCCTCTCAGTTCTAATCACTACACCAGTAACCTTTGTGTATGTCACTTCACAATAAACTTCTTGAATTCTTAGCTCATGCTGACTTTTGCTTTTGAAGCCAATTCACAGAACAACCCATCCGCAGAATACCAGGGTTATTCTAGCTATGGTGTTGTGAAGACAGACACTGAAAAGAAATCCCACACTAGCTCAAAATTGAGTATAATAAAGGATTATTTATTTAGCGGTAGACTCACAGCTCACAGTCCTCTTCTCGAACGGGAAACAGCAACCGAATCTTGCAGCTTTACATCGGCATTTATTGTATAACAGGCCATGCCCAAGTGGACGAGTCACTTAATGGCTCCTGGTTATTGTGATCTGTATGATGTGATTACCAGATTAATAAAGAAAACTGCTTTGGACCTATAGCAGAGCAGAACTTAGTTAGGAATGGAAAACTAAACTGAATGCTGGGAGAAAGAAGGAGGAGTGAGGAGAAGCCATGTAGCCCCCACCAGAGACAGACACAGAACAGAACTTTACCAGGTAAGCCACAGCCACATGGCAATACACAGATCAATAGAGATAGGTTAGTTTGGGATATGAGTTAGCCCAAAATATGCTTAAGCTATTGGCCAAACAGTATTGCAAATAATATGGTTTCTGTGTGATTATTTCAGGCCTGAGCAACCAGGAACTAACTAGCAGCCAACAAGCGGCCTCCTTACTACAACTGGCTGTAGGAATTCCAACAGCAATGCTGTGGTGCTTTGATAAACACCATAACCAAAGCAACATGAAAAGGAAAATATTTTGTTTATTTTATAATTCCGGGTTACAATCCATCATTGATGAAAAGAGAGGCAGAAACCTAGAGGGACTGTGTAGGAGTTTGACTTACTTGTGTGCTTTCTTGGTCTCTTGTGCTCAGCCTTTTGATTTGGGGCTAGGGGAAGCAGGGATCATATTGCCCTAAACTGGCTTTATAGACCAGGCTGGCCTCAAACTCAAAGGTACCATATTCAGCCTGCCTGGTTTATAAAGTAGTGGGAAAGACTAAGCATAGAGCTGAGGGGATTAGGTGGAAGGGATGAAAAGGATGGCGGGGGGGGTGGGGAATGTAAGGGCAAAAAAGTTAAAACTGGGGAGCAATGCAGAATAGAAACCTAACACAGTGACAAATTCCAGAAATCTATAAGGGTGACCTGGTAAGAACTCCTGGTCATGGATGATACAGAGTCAGAACATGCTTCCTTTGTAGCCAGGCAAGGCATCCAGTGGTGGAACTGGGCTACATTTAACTGAGTTGCTGACCAAGAATGTCCTGTGGAGATCTCTAAACAACCCTGGCTGATGCTAGGACCAAAAGTCACTCTCTGAAAACTGACAGTAGGACCCTTTTGCCAATGACAGCATCCACACAGCTCATTGAATATAGAGAAATCAAGCTGGTGCCTTCACAAAGCCCCTACATTCTAGTATCCTTTGTGTGAGAGCATTGGTGCCTTCTCCAGTCATCTTCAGAAAGGCTTTTTTTCCTTTTTTTAATTAAATTATATAATTTTACAAATTATCACCTCCTCTCATTTCCCTTTCCCTCTACCCACTCCCCTTCCCCCTCCCTCTCCAGTCCAAGGACCAGTCAGGGTTCCCTGCCCTGTGGGATATCCAAGTTCCTTCCCCATCCATCCAGGTCTAGGAAGGTGAGCATCCAAACAGACTAGGTTCCCACAAAGCCAGTACATGCAGTAGAATCAAAACCCAGTGCCATTGTCCTTGGCTTCTCAGTCAGCCCTCCTTGTCAGCCATGTCCAGAGAGTCCGGTTTGATCACATGCTCTATCAGTCCCAGTCCAGTTGGCCTTGGTGAGCTCCCATTAGATCAGTCCCATTGTCTCGGTGAATGGACGCACCCCTCACAGTACTGACTTCCTTGCTCATGTTCTCCCTCCTTCTGCTCCTCATTTGGACCTTGGGAGACAAGATTGCCAGGCACAAATTGAGAACTTGGGGGTGGGGTGGGATGGGGGTAAAGGGAGATGGGGAGAGAGAAGTGAGAAGGGGAGGATAGGGAGAGCTTGGGGGAATGCGACAGTTGGGATGGAGGAAGAGTGGATATGGAATCAGGAAAGTATATATCTTAATTCAAATTGCCATTTGAAGATAGGCAAGAGATTGGACTCTAGAGGGGTTCCCAGGTGTCCAAGATGTCCCCAGCATGCTCCTTGAGCAGCTGAGGAGAGAGGGCCTGAAGTGGCCCTTTACTATAGCCACACTGATGATTATCTTGCATATCACCATAGAACCTTCATCTGATATTAGATGGAGATAAAGAGAGAGACCCACATTAGAAAGGCTATTTATTCATTTATTTATTTATTTATTTATTTATTTATTTATTTATTAAAAATTTCCACCTCCTGCCCTCTTCCCATTTCCCTCCCGTTCCCCTTACTCCTCTCCCCCTCCCTCTCCAGTACTAAGAGAAGTTAGGGTGCCCTGCCCTGTGGGAAGTCCAAGGCTCTCCCCCCTCCTTCCAGGTCTAGGAAGGAGTGCCTCCAAATAGGCTAGGCTCCCAAAAAGCCAGTACACGCAGTAGAATCAAAAGGGGGTGCCATTATCATTGGCTTCTCAGTCAGCCCTCATTGTCAGCCACATTCAGAGAGTCTGGTCTGATCACATTCTCATTCAGTCCCAGTCCAGCTGGCCTTGGTGAGCTCCCATTAGATCAGTCACACCATCTCAGTGGGTGGACGCACCCCTCGCGGTCCTGACTTCCTTGCTCATGTTCTCCCTTCTTCTGCTCTTCATCTGGACCTTGGGAGCTCAGTCCATGCAAATGGATGGAAATAGAAAATACTTTACTGAGTGACATAACCCAGACCCAAAAAGATGAATATGGTATGCATTCACTCATTAGTGGATTCTAGCCATAAACAAAGGACATTGAGCCTATAGTTCGTGATCCTAGAGAAGCTAAATAAAAAGGTGAACCCAAGGAAAAACATATTTATCCTCCTGGATATTGGAAGTAGACAAGATCGCCTGGCAAAAGTTGGGAGCACGGTGGTAGGGGTAAGGGGAGATGGGGAGAGAGAAGGGAGAAAGGGAGGATTGGGGAGAGCTTGAGGGAATGGGATGGTTGAAATGGAGGAAGGGTGGATATGGGAGCAGGGAAGATGATATCTTAATTAAGGGAGCTTTAGGGTTGGCAAGAAACTTGGCTCTAGAGGGGTTCCCAGGTGTCCAAGGGGATGTCCCCAGCTAGATCCTTGGGCAGCAGAGGAGAGGGAGCCTGAACTGGCCTTCTCCCATAACCACACTGATGAATATCTTGCATATCACCATAGAACCTTCATCCGGTGATGGATGGAGATAGAGACAGAGACCCACACTGGAGCACTGGACTGAGCTCCCAAGGTACAGATGAAAGGCTTCTTTTTTGCAGCAGGAGCGATTGTAAAGACCCACAATTAGATATTATGCAGAGAGAAATTCTTAACTGGAGGTCTCTACTAGATCCCTCACCTTGGAGATCTGGGAACTTCCCTTGAAGAAAGGGAGGAAAGACTGTAGGAGTCTGAGAGGACGGAGACACCAGGAGAACATGGTCTACTGAATCAACTAAGCAAGGCTTACACAGGCTCACAGGGACTGAAGCAGAAAGAAAGGGCCCTGCATGGGTGTGCGCCAGGTTCTCTGCATATATGTTATGGCTGTTAGCTTGGTGGGGTTTGTGGGACTCCTAACAGTGGGAGCAGGCATATCTCTGACTCTTTTTGCTTTCTCATGGTGCTCCTTTTGCCCCTTTTGGGTTACCTTTTCCAGCCTTGATATAAGGAATTTTGCCTTGTCTTTATCTTGTTTTGTTCTGCTTGGCTGTGGTCTCTTGGAAGCCTGCTCTTTTCTGAAGAGAAGACAGAGAGTGAGTAGAACTGAAGGAGAGGGGAGGTGGTAGGGAGCCGGGGAAAGTGGAGGGAGGGGAAACTCTGGAGAGTATGAAGAATCTGTTTTCAAATAAGAAAGGAAAGAAGGAAGGAAGGAAGGAAGGAAGGAAGGAAGGAAGGAAGGAAGGAAGGAAGGAAGGAAGGAAGGACGAACAGACAGACGGACAGAAGGAAGGAATGAAGAGAGGGAGGGAGGGACAGAGGGACGGAGGGAGGGAGGGAGGGAAGGAGGGAGGGAGGGAGGGAGGGAAAGAAGTATAAGCTACATCTTTATATTACAAATAATTTCTTGTTATAAAATTTTACATGTGAACTTGTGAAACATAATAAAATCTAATGTATTTAACTGCATTTTAGTTTGATGTATTAAGTCCAAAGTATTTTATGTTTTTCATTTGTGTTCTAATAGCTTTTAGTAGCCCTGTAAATATTTGGGTTAGTGAAGGTGGGAGAGAAAGTGGGTACCATCACTAACAAGCACTGCATTATAAACAGAACTCGAGCACTCACAATGTTAATTGTCATCGTGTTTTGCATTCTATAAGCCACTCTCCATCCATAGAAAATACCTAGACATTAGTCATATCAGTTTCCAGGGGAGGATAGATGCATGGGAGACTGATTCCCGGGTTGTTTGTGTTCTTTAGATGAAACTGACTTTGCTAGTAATTACTTTATGCTTCATACTGCAATAGATTCTGTAAGTATCCCCAAGATGTATGAGTTACAGCATTGAGAGACAGAGAGAGAGAGAGAGAGAGAGAGAGAGAGAGAGAGAGAGAGAGAGAGAGAGAGAGAGAGAGAGGAAGAGGCTCACAATCTGGATAGAAAGAAACTGAAAAAAAAGTCAGTTTGTGAGTGACAGGGGATGGACTGTGAATATTATTCTGGGTCAAAGCCACACCGATGCTGAAGTCAGCAAAGGTTACAGATAGTGCTGTGCAGAGCCTCAGAAATGCATATCCTCTGCCCCCTAATGAACACAGCAATCCACTTGACCCTCCAGACGATACTTTCTCCCTCTCCCCAACTCTACGACACCACTCCACTCTTATTCCTTATTCTCTGGAGAAATGGGCTTCAGATTGGAAGAGTGAACACTCGCCTCAGTCACCCTGATGTTAAACTTCACATTAATCACCTTACGGATGAGGAGGAATTCGTCTCCATAGACAACTCAAGCCCTTCACAGAAAAGGTTGTAGGTAATGGCATCATTTTGCTGACTGCAAGAGAACACTTTTCTGATATGAGCACTTAGTTATCACACAGTAAGTAAATTAAGACTTGAAACCCTTGCATTAAAGCAACTGAATAACTTAATTATCTACTCAATACCCAACCCCTTTTCTAGAAACCCTTTCTCCAGTGTCCCCATCACCACCCCACCAGGAACATAAGCCGAACACATTTATTGAGGGTCTTCTTTATCCTTTTTGCATAATTTATAATTGCTCTGAACAGCTCATAGTTTTCAAAGCTGCATCTAAATCTACATACATAAGACCATCTAATATGGTCCAGTAAATACCCGGTGAAGCATTATGTTGCATGATGCATATCTAAGATGCTACAGCACATTGCAGGTCACCGATCCCCATCATTTTCCTCTTCATTTGAAATAAATTATGCTAGTTTACTTTACAAAGAAATGGCTTTATTCCCTGCATAGTACCCTCTTGCAAGCTGACACTTTTTAAAGGCATTCATGAAAAAAGATAAGGAAGACAGCATTTAGCTGTAAGATAGCAAATAGTTTACAATGAAGGCTATCCTCATTATCTGTTATTCTACACAATCCTGTGTAGTCCAGGGTCTCCTAGGCTAAAAATCCAAGAAAGTTGCTAAAGAGATGAAACACCGTCCATGTCTCAGAGTCACCCACATAACTGAAACATTGTACAATATCATTCTGTCTCAACTGATGTACTGTGCAGCCATAATAAAGTCAGGTTATCTAGAATACTCTGTGTGCTCATTCAGGAGGAAAGAAGGAGTCCTTGTCTCTTCCCAACATGGAATTCCTAAATGTCAGGACTCCCTCCTGTGTAGCGATGCAAATGACTAAACAAGAGAAATCAGATAAAACATCTCATTTATTACGTATGCTTAATGACTAAAACCAATTAGAGACTCAGGAATGTATATATGAATATTTATACATTATATATATATGAATAAGAACAATGAAATATGTCCAACACTCCTGGCTAAGTTGTTAAATAAGAGTGCCAGGTCCTCCAAAATGCTGTTTATTTACTTATGAGTATTGAACAGCAATATCCTCTTTGGTTTCTAGAAATGCAGTAACAGCTAAGAACACTTGCAAATATTTTTAATTCTTGATATTGGCTTCTACCCTGATCCTTGCCAATTGTCCTGTACTAGGTATATCTGGAAACCTTTCACAGAAACAAGTTAGTCACCTGGAAAATGCAATGTGTCTTTTCTTGGTTCATATTTTCTATTGTACCTCAAAAAGCAAGCACAATGAAGAAAGAGAATTTTAATAATGGTGTTTTAGTAACTGTGATATTTAACTACAAAGGTAGTGGCAGTAATAATTTGATTTATATTCTCTCTCTCTCTCTCTCTCTCTCTCTCTCTCTCTCTCTGTGTGTGTGTGTGTGTGTGTGTGTGTGTGCGCGCGCACACACACACACATACTTGCACGCACATACACATGCACATGCAGGTCATTCTGCTTTAAACTGACTGAGAAACTAGGTTACCATAGTAACTCTCCCTACCCCAATAGATTAGTGCACACATCTAAAAGCTGCAGACTCCAAAAGTGAAGAAGGTAGAGGATTAATTGTCCTTGACCTTGGAGAAAATATAAAAATCACAAGCATTTCCTCTCTGTAAGACTGCTGATTCTGCCAATTATGATGAAGTGAAAATGACAGGGAATGACTCTCCAGGAAATACCAAGAAAACTTCACATCCCATTTTATGGCTTGTTCAATCATAAAAGGGAAATGAATGTGTTCCAGCCTCTATATTACATGCTCTTTGGCTAGATAAAAAAAATCACATGCTGAAGTCGAGACAGATGTATCTGGTTCCTTCTTCTCCTGTCTTAAACAATGTGGGCTGACATAACTTCGCCTAAAGAAGTGACTTTTATTGGGCCAGTAACTTAGCTTCACAAAGATGCCACAGGTCCTAAGTAGATTCTGTTACACCTGAGAGGTGAGGCATGGCACAGGGCACACTGATAACAAACTACTCATTTTCAGTCATTGCTATAAAATCTCAGCTAGGACATTTGATTTCTGGGTGTTTGTTTTTGTTTGGCTTTGTTTTGTTTTAGGAAGGTATGTCTGCTGTTTGCTTAACACCCAACAAGTCATCTACAGGAATATCTGTGTAAATAAAACATACATCCATTTTCCAGTCTTCTTTGCTATGTGTTGAATTGTGCCAGCCCCATATATATAAAAGTCTTAACTCTCAATTACTGTTAATGAGAACTACACTGATGTCAGTGGAAATGGAGTCTATGTCAATGTCAAGAAGCTAAAATGGAGTCTTGAAGTGGCATTAAATTGAGTCTTAAATCTGATTCAGTCAAGATACACAAGAAAGACAAAGATAGGAACTTTGATGCCCCAAGTCCAGAAGCAAAGTCACTGGCAATCACCAGACACAGAGAGAACCAAAAAAAAAAACAAACAAACAAACAAACAAACAAAAATAAATAAAAACAAAAAAACTTCTCCAGCACCTTTAGGAAGAAACTCATCATTAAAATAACATTAACTGGCCTGACATTAAAATAGCTTTGACTTTAAACTTCAGTCTCTGGCTGGATAGCTGTCCCTGGCCACCAATGGCTACAGCACTCAGGAGATCAGGCCCTGCACCTCACATGGGAATCACAATAAAGTCAGCCTCTTTGGTGGAGGTGAGGGTGAGCCAGCTCCAAAGCTGTGAGCATGGGAGAGTTATCCCAACTACTCATCTGTCATAGGGCAGCATCTATGAGGGAGAGGAGCCCTCCACCCCTCCCATCAACACCTAAGGCAAGCGGGAGAGAAGGCCTCAAAGTCATAAGGTCAGGAGAGCTGCCGCTGCCCACTACCAGCTGCAACATTTGGGAGAGCAGGCTCTGTACCTTACCTGTGCAGCACAGCAGAGCCAATCCTGATGGCCCTGTAGTTGTGAACATGGGGGAGTTGTCCCTGTTACTCATGCCATGTGGCAGCATCAGCAGCAGAGAGATGCCCTCCCGACCCACACACAAACCCATCAACAACTGAGGTAGGGGAGAGAGCAAGCCCTGAGGTCATAAGAGCAGGAGAGCTGGTCCTACCCCTCATCAGCTGGAGCACTCCATATACCATTGGTATGGGATGTCTTTCTGTCTGTGTGTTGCTTTTCTTGGCTAATAAATAAAGAAACTGCCTTGGCCTGTTGATAGGGCAGAACATAGATAGGCAGGAAGACGGAACTGAATGCTGGGAGAAGGAAGTCAGGGAGATGCCATGGAGCTGCTGGAGATAGATGTGATGAAACTTTGCTGGTAGGCCATGACCTTGTGATGAAATACAGATTAATAGAAATGGGCTAAATTAAGATGTAGGCGTTAGCCAATGAGAACCTAGAGCTAATGGGCCAAGCAGTGCTTTAATTAATACAGTTTCTGTGTTATTATTTCAGGGCTGGGAAGAGATAAGTGGTCTCCTTGCAACACATCATGCCTGGGTAACACGATAGAACTGACCCTAAACTTGTACATGTGGGAGATCTGACCCTGAGGACATGAAAGCAAGAGAACTGACCCTGCTCCTTGTTCAGTGCTGCAAGGGGTGAACTAGCCAGGACAATGCAGAAGATTTTACCCAGGTAGTGAGAAAAAAGGGGAGCTGGCAGGCTGACTAACCCTGCAGCTACCCAGACCCACAACCAAGTTTATGAGTTGTCCTACCCCATCTTGATCTGCTAGAGCACATGAAGGAACAGTCCTGCTGACCCAAAGCTGCAGGATCTCCATACACACAGGGCAACAGAGGGATATGCAAGAGGAGTTCCAGTGAGGACCCAGCATCAATAGTGTAGAAGAAACCAAAGGCCTTGAACCAGACCAATGACTCTTTGCAATGAACACTTGCAAGTAAATATGCATGGATAAAGGGTTTGCTGCTTGGCTTACTGTGTCACACTACAACTTCCATGGTAAGATTAATTTTTTCCTTCTCCTTTTTTTCTTTTTTTTTCTCCTAAATTTTATTTTTTTTATTTTGGTGGGGGGATTATAAGGACAAAGAGTAGATATAAAGAGATGGGGAAATGAATAGGATGAAGATGCATGATGTGAAAAAACACAAAGAATAAATATAAAGGAGAAAAAAAGCAGGCTAAATCAACCATGGGGAGCAAGCCAGTGAGCATCACTCCTTCACAGCCTCTGTATCAGTTCCTGCCCTAAATTCTCTAGATGATGGACTACAGGCTATAGTATGAAATAAAACCTTTTCTACCAAAAAAAAAAGAAATGAAATAAACTTCAGTCTTAATAAACTAAAAGAAAACATTTCATTGTTCTGACTTGGCCACTTTGAGCGAGTTTGTGGTAGCACATCTAGGAAACTAATAAAAAAAATCCCTACACATAGATTAAATGTATGAAACTGTAATTTATATTTGTTAAATTTATAAAAAGCAGAGAAATTCATGTTAATATACGAATTACATAGCATTATATACTTTCAAGTTTGGGGGTTATTGATGTTTGATATGCAATGTGCCTCAGCAGGGAGTTTTGAATCCTGAGCTCTAGAATGCTCAGTTCTGTCGCAACGGGAGCATACCCTTGCCTTCCAATTTCCCTCCATGACTACAGTATCTAACATCATGGGAATAGCTTTTATTCTTTTTCACACCACAGAGGGGGTAAAATGGGCTTGAGAAGGGATGTCAGTGAATTTCGCGAAGAGAAAGACTGCTCTCTATATGTGTCATCCGTGCTTCCTTTGGCGTGTGTAGATGTGCGTTGGTATCACTTGTGTGTGCAGCTGCACATACGCATACATGTGTGAGTGCTTGAGTGGCAGCTACATGTCAGTGTCACATGTCCTCAGCTGTCATTCACCCACTTTTTTTGGAAGAATATCTCACTGAGCTTGGTGTTCTTGACCGGAAGGCAGTAAACCCCAGGGATATTCCCATCTGTGTCCAATACAGTAATTACAAGAAACTGCAGCCATGGCCAGCTTGTCATGTAGGTGCTGGAGATGGGACACACACCCTTATGTTGTTAAGGGAACCACCCAGGTCACTATCTTTGTGTGACAAGCACTTCACATGCTAGCGCATCTCCTAGCTCCTATCTTTATAATTTTTATCTGTTCAGTAAAGCTGAGTTTTGTTTAAATTACACACAGTATTTGTGTTTAGTTGCTACTATCATTCTGTGCAATTGCAGCTAAACCATAATGAAGAATATGGCCTGGAAGTCTGACTCTTTTTCTTGAACACTCTATTATAGCTCATATTTTTTTCCAGTTGGTTCTACCTTTTAGAGGTTAGAATATTAATGGCAAAGAGAAGAGACCTGACAGTAAATTTTAATTGGACTGAAAACTCAAAACTTTATGTCTCCTTCATTTGCTGACACTGGCATAATGGCTTTCTTTTGTTCCTTTTATTTCCAGATAATTGAGTTAGAATATCTCTGTTAAACAAAGCCTTTTTCAGAAAGACCTTTGGACCTAATCATAACCTTTGGCTAAATAAGACTTGTAACAAAGTAAAGAAATTTTTTTTCATTATTTGGTGCACAAGTTCTAACATTTAAGGTTCAGAATCTCTGCATAAGAAACAAATGCGTTTTACTAAAATCTGGTTTGAGTTACAACCATAAGGGTCAAAAGTGACATTTATCACTATACATTTTCTGAAAGGGTTGATATAGTTCCAGTACTTCACAGTATGTCAGGTGGAAGTGTTGGGAGGAGTATCAGAGAATTTCATTGGAGAAAATTATTCCACGTTTTTAGTATTCAAGCACATTATGCACAGATCTCAAGTGGGAAGCACAAGTATTTAAATATGATGTACTCTATAAGCCACTGTTCCTGTGATCTGATGGATTTCATGTGTGCATGTGTGCATGTGTGCATATGTACATGCGTGTGTGCGTGCGTGCGTGCGTGTGCGTGTGCCTGTGCGTGTGCGTGTGCGTGTGCGTGTGCGTGTGTGTGTGTGTGTGTTCAGGTCAAAAGATGAGCTCTGTATTGTTCTTCAAGTCATTTCTATGTTTTCTATTTTATTCTTTCACTGTCTCATATCTCACCAAGTAGGCTAGCCTTTCTGGCCAGCCTGCCTCAGAGATCCATCTGTCTCCACTTCACCAGTGCTGGCATTATTATTGCCACAATAAAACACAATAACCAAAAGCAACCCTGGGAGAAATGTTTTATTTGAGCTTCCAGCTTGTAGTTCATCATCCAGAAAATTCAGAGCAGGAATCCAAGGCAGGTCAGAAACTTAGCCGCAGGAATTGAAGGTGAAGCAAGGAGGGATACTGCTTACCAGCTCACTCCCATGGCTTTCTCAACAAGCCTTCTTATATTACCCAGGACCACCAATCCAGGGATGTCACTGCCCACAGTGATCAATCATTACTCAAGAAAATACCGTACACACTTGCCTACAGGCCAATCTTCTGGAAGCATTTTTATCAATTAGCATTTTTCTTCCCAGATGAACCTTGTTTGTATCAAGTTGACATTAAAACTAGCCAGCATACCATCATTTCAAAACTTCTAAAATCTGGGCTTTAGAGAAAGTTCAGTGGTTAGCAGCACTTGCTGCTCTTCCATAGGACCAGAATCTTGATCCTAGGTCACAACTGCCTCTAATTCCAATCCAGGGGTTTCCACAGCCTCTTCTTGTCTTTGAAGGCACACACACACACACACACACACACACACGTAGCATTCACTCACACTAACAGAATTCATTCCCACACAAACATGCAAGCACACACACTTAGTATTCACTCACACATTCACACATTTGATATTCACGCATGTACACACACACACACACACAAACACACACATGAGAGGTTTTGAAAGGAAGAAAGGGAAGGGAAAATTATGCAATTATGGTCCTGAAAAATAAAAGAAATGTTTAAAGAAATAATAAAATAAATATTTTAATTCTAAACTCTGTTTAGAATTCCAGCATCTCTTTGGGTGCTATGTTCCAGTCCAATTTAATAACTTAACATTACCTACAGTTTCCTCATTTCCCACCGACTTACCTGGTAAAATAATTAATATCTCTTTCCATGAATTCAACTCTTGTTGCATACAACTTTCTATTCACTCTTCTATTCGCAGTATCCTATTCCATTGCACTCTGATTATATCAGACTATTTCTGACTCTTTTTATATTAATAAACATATTTAAACTTGATGTCTATACAAATCTCTTGATCATGATTGCTTTATCAACATCCAGGCAGCTTCAATGCAAGCTAACATATTAATTTATTCTTCTTATGAATGAAGAATAAGGAACTATACAACCCCATGAAGTATACAAATGTAACAGAAAGCTATGAACCACACAGTCTCGTTCATATGCAGAATCTCTAGGAAGTTGATAGTAGAATGGTGGTAACCAGAGATGAGAAGAGGAGAACTAAGAAGTGATAGGGGCAAGGGGACCAATGGGTGGAAAGTTACACTTAGAAAGAGCTTGCAGTGCTGGGCTGCCATCACATAACACAGTAGATGAAGAGAATAACAGTGCTCTGTAAATTTTTGAAACTTGAGGTAGAATTTTTCAAGATTTTAGTATAAAGAAGTGACAAATGTTTGGGGATAGTAATGTCTTGAACCTGATTTTAATGTTACACAGTGTATCAATATAGCAAAGCAACGCAATTAATCTATTGCTTTTTGTATTACAGATTCTCTATCCAAAACTGATGCCATAAATGGACTTTAAAAACACTGAAAATTAAAGGAATTCATCACGTTTGGGAGGACATGCACAAGAGGAAGTTGGCTGAAATACACTCTTCATTGAAAAATATGAGATGTGCATTTTGTGTGCCTGCTTTGTACTCCATATAGTCTAAGAAGACTAAAGACAAAATTCTAACCCATAAATATCCCCAATATTTAAGGTATGCAAATTGTACAAACAGTAATCAACACTTTTATGAATTTGCCATAATTAAAGGCAAACCTTCTTTTCATGTGATTCAAGATATTGCTATTCAAATGAAGCAACACGAAGCTATCAAAGCATTACCACTTACCACAATGATTAGCCCATACAATAAATTAACATGCTATATCACTTAAGGTTTTGATTCATGCTTAATTATAGTTTCTCCCAGTTAATTACAAATTAAAGGCACTAATCAAACCTCACTCTGAGCTTCTGTCTGAGACTAATGACTTTCCTTTTTATCATACAGAGCAATCTCTCTAATCCATTTTCCTACCCCAGGCCAGGTCAAGTGTGTTCTTATAATACAATGTCCTTCTCCTTCAAAACACTTCACAAAGTGATAATTATTTTAAAGATGGATGTTATTATCAGCTGAGTACTGTCTTCTCCCTGCTCCATCCTAAAGTCCATCATTAGCATATGTATACCTGCACTAATTAACACATACCAAGAACAGTCATTGTAGCTCCATATCTATTTGTTGAATGAATACAGAATGCAGCTCAATGTTATATCCCTGTAGACAGATTTGGAGGGGGGAAGCAGTTCACAAAAAAATGACATGGAGTCTTATTAATTATGAAAGCTCAGCCTACTAGGCTTGTCCTACTAGCTCCTATGATTTAGATTAACCCATTTCCATTCATCTGCATGTTGCCCCATGACTCTTGACTTTTACCTCTTCTCCTTCATGTCTGTTCCCTCTGCACCCACTGGTGACTCCGCCTTCTTCTCAGATTTCTCTCTCTGCTCTACAGTCCCACCTATATCTCTCCCTGCCTAGCAATTGGCCATTCATCTCTTTATTGAGCCAATCACAGTGGCACATCTTCACACAGTTCAAAGGAATACTCTTTAACACCCCCCCCAAAGTATTGCAAATAAATAAATAAATATTCCCTTTACTGGAACAATTCATGGATAATACTTTGTGAATTAAACTATAAATTCAAAACATATCCCATTTAAAAATTATCACCCAACTACAAATATCAAAGTAAAAAGTCAACACCTACCACATTTCTTACTTGAGTAGTATTGTTTCTTGTTTTGGAAGCTTTGGGTATATACTCTTGAATAAATGAAGTAAATAAGCAAAGCTAAGACAGGAAGGCGAGTTTTTAATTTAGGAAGCTGTCTGAGTTCAGCCCAGTGACAGATACTGATTAGGTATGATTAAAGAGACTGATTTTTGAAAGGGGAAGTTGTATTGCACCTTGAAGCAATCACTTCCTGGATGGAGATTCCATTATGGAATACAAATCAAGCCTTACAGCTGGTCACTACAGAGCCATTTGGAGAGAGATTCATTAGTTCTTTTGTGTGCCTTTGCAATGGGGCAAGCATTCTTGAGGCTTTTCTCTCGCTTTTATGTTATGTGTGTATGAAATCTCAATATAGATATGTGTATAGTTCACTCTACCAAGCACAGCTGTGAGATTGCTGCTTAGTATTACATTAAAGAACACAATTGAGAAGCCTGGCTACACTGAATAACTGATGAGAGCTGCAATTGAAATGCCTTTTTTTCTCTTCTACATTTCCAAATGCAGTAGCAAAAGCAAAGTCATTTGCATATGACATACAAATAGAATGCAGCCTTAATAATATTTAAACTGGGTTTGCTAGCATCTCTCTTAATCAAACTGTAAATTCATCAATCCCTGATTTGATTGAAACTCAATTTTATATATCATCTCCTTAATGCTATGCTTAAATAGTACAAAATATATATCACTAACATCTGATTGTTCTTATTCTTGATATACATATAAATGTTACGATTGAGTTGATTCCTCCGATTGCAAAATACAACTAAAATATTGTGTATTTGTCAGAAGAAAGAAAACTGTGAAGGAAGGGATGAATGAAAGAAGGGATGAAAAAAGGAAGAAATCTGAATACAAAGGAAAATCAAAGAAAGGGAGAAAGAGGAAGAAGAGAGAAGTAATGAGAGGGAGGAAGGGAAGGAAGGAGAGAGGGAGGGGATGAGGGCAGGAAGGAAAGATTCTGATCCTCTTTGCTAGTTTAAAACTATAGTTAGCCCTCTGCTGCAACCTGCTGACAGACTGGAGAATTACAAATCTGAAAATAGTACTGGGCTGCAAGAATTTTAGTTATTGTACATTTTAAATCCAATATTGTTCATAATTTTACTAAAAATGATCAATCTTAGGTATTTCTGAAACAAAATGGTCATGTTATTTTATGTTAGGAAAGAGAATAAACAAATAAATAAGCAATATACTCCGTGAAAAGGGTACCTCATTACCTCATGCGAAGTAGAGACTGATATTCCCCATTAGCAAGACGTGATCTAGTTACAAGCCTACTTACAGTCAGGTAAAAACATTCCAGAGAAGGTCATGGCACAAACAGGACCTTAGCAGGGATGGAATAGAGACAGACTCCTCTGTAGCAGGCCCCCGGACTTTGCACATTTCTGGGAATCTAAATATGATCAGAAGCTCTGAGGCCACTTTTGGATATGTTAAGCAGCCAGAAATTGTGTGTAAGAAGAGCAAAACAGCCGGGCGGTGGTGGCGCACGCCTTTAATCCCAGCACTCGGGAGGCAGAGGCTGGCGGATCTCTGTGAGTTCGAGACCAGCCTGGTCTACAAGAGCTAGCTCCAGGACAGGCTCTAAAGCTGCAGAGAAACCCTGTCTTGAAAAACCCAAAAAAAAAAAAAAATAAAAAAAAATTAAGAAGAGCAAAACATTACTATAAAATGACAAAACCTTACTTCATTGCACCCTGGATGGAAGCAATAACACACCACAGGACAAGCTTCTTGGGCTTTCCAAGCTTGATCTCATGCTTCCTACCTGTCAGAGACTAGAATTCGCTAGTCGACATTGTGAGAAAGTCGTAGAAAGTTAAATACACATTTTAAAATATAAGAGTTTCTTCAGGGGCTGGAGAAATGGCTCAGCGGTTAAAGAGCACTGCCTGCTCCTCCAAATGTCCTGAGTTTAATTCCCGGCAACCACATGGTGGCTCACAACCATCTGTAATGAGGTCTGGTGCCCTCTTCTGGCCTGCAGGCACACACACTGACAGAATATTGTATACATAATAAATAAATAAATATTTAAAAAAAGAGTTTCTTCAATGCTATGCAAAGAAATGGTTTCCATTATGCAGTGTGTGTGTGTGTGTGTGTGTGTGTGTGTGTGTGTGTATGTGTGTATGTATCAATCATTACATTCTGTGGGATGTTGTACATGTATTGGGCTGTATTCTTTAATAAATCTTAATGTTGTCTACCAGGCTAACGACAAAGCATCAGAGTTTCTAGAAGAGAGAAAAGAAAATATTGAAGGAAAGAGACTGTGAGAAATTCCTCTATCTTTTTGTGTCTTCAACTTCTTTTTTCTCTGTTTTGTAATCTTTATTATAGAAATCCTTAACTTCATTACTTAAATTTGCCCCGAGGGGGATTTCTTTATTTTTCTTTTTGTAGCTACTATTAATGGGATTTTTTGTTATTTCTTTCTCACTGATATTATGATTAGTAATTGTGAATGTACTTGAGTTTGTATCATGCTTACCCAGCATGGGCAACACCCTGGGTTCAATCTCTAGCAGCACATAAACTGGAAACAGTGCTACATGCCTGACTTTCCATGTATCTGATAAGGTCACTCATCCTTTTTGTTCACAGACACACAAATGGGCATCATTCCTCATGGACAATTGAACCTACCAAGATTATTAACATAGAATTCATCTTTGAAACATCTGGTGGGCTTTAAAATGATGGTTGGGAAACCAAAAGTTATCAGTTTCCCCTTTCAATTATTCACTTGGAGCTGAGCATGGATGTTCACGCATGTAATGTCAGCACTTGGAAGGCTGAGTCAGGGAGATTTCTATGAATTCCAGAACATTCTAGGCTGCAGAATGAGACCCTGTGTGTATATATGTTTTTCCCCCCACTTAAAAAAGACATGCCATCAAAAATAATTTGAATGGGTAGTTGAATGGTGAGTTTTGTTTTAGTTTTGTTTTGATTTTTTTATCTTTCTCCTTGCTTAAGTTAGATTATCCTGAATAGAGAAAGATAAAATGTACAGTCTCTGCAGTTCTGCATGCTATAAGAATGTCAATGTAAAATAAACACATTCTGAAAACAAGTAAAGATATTTAGAGGGCAAAGTAGCTCAGAGTTGGATGACCTGTGAATTTCCAAGGGTTAGGATGGGTCTCAATCCTGCAGCATCAGTCATAGGTCCATCTGCCTTCTCCTCCTTCTTCTTTTACTGTGTAGTTCTATATCAGCTGAATACCTAGACTCTTAATTACAGGTTCTCCAAACACGCAGCAAAGGGTTTTAGTGGCTGAAAAACAGTATCAAAAAGTTCCCTGGGAGCCGGGCGGTGGTGGCGCACACCTTTAATCCCAGCACTCGGGAGGCAGAGGCAGGCGGATCTCTGTGATTTCGAGACCAGCCTGGTCTACAAGAGCTAGTTCCAGGACAGGCTCCAAAGCCACAGAGAAACCCTGTCTCGAAAAACCAAAAAAAAAAAAAAAAAAAAAAAAAAAAAAAAAAAAAAAAAAAAAGTTCCCTGGGATGAATCTTCTCACTGAAGACCACCACATTCTCTTCTTGCGTGAAGATGTAATAGCTGGCGTCAGTGATCTGGGGAAGGTTCTCAGGGGTTGTCATGGCACAGTTGTAACAGGGTACCAACTATGAAGCCTCTTACTGAGCACAACGTGCCACCCACTGTACTGTGAGGGGAGCCCACGGTGAACATTGACTTAGGGATAACAAGGATAGATTCCTCAAATCTTCTTTGTTTGAATTTCATTCTGTGAAACATTATAATGCTTGTGTGTGATTTTGTGTATCCAAGTATCTCGGATAATTCCTCTAGCAATTAAAAAATAATCCATCGTTACTCAAGACCCTGGCCCCACTGGCATCACAATTCAAATCCATGCTATTAAAAATAACACTAACTTCATATATGTTTCCCAGACACGCTTCAGACTATCTAACACGACTGCCCTAGGAAAAATATTCCCCTTGAAATCTTAAAAATAGATTTTACTGGTATTTTTACTATTATAAAATCTTGAGAAGAATTTTCTCCTTACAATATCATAAATTCCTGTTAGGCCTTGTCTCTTTGGCTCACAGTGAATTTCACTTTGGCAGAAGATGATTTCATCACACAGCCCACTAAAGCTACAATCCAATTCTTCCACACATTGATTTAAGACTAGGTAGTCAATGTTGATTGCTGAAGTGAGGGTCGGGGAGGAGTCTACAAATAAAGTGGGTAAAGAAATGAGGTCAATCCAGAACAGTGGAATAAAAGCGCAATTATTTTAGCAAAATATAGTGTAACTTCTCCCTTATCTGTGCAATGCTCATGTGCTGGGTTTTGCAACTTGGCCCATCCTACAAGTGATTCACCCAATCAATGCATGCACAATGGTATTGTCTTCACACACACCGTGCCAGTGATACCACACAAAATTCACAGCTTCCTTAGACAAGGGGAGTCACCACCGACTCCTTCTCCTTAAGTTGGAAGGTAATCTTGTAAACCTCTTGACAGTGCTGTAGCTTGTGCCCATATCTGCAAGGATAACTGACACTTTAGATAGTGCCATTGGTAGTTCTTTGTCATTTTCTCTCTTGTGGTTGATATAAGGTAGATCTTTGCTTTTCATTTGCTTCATCTAAACAGTTTTGATGAATTTTCCAAAATGGTTATTTTTGCAGTTTTTGAAAAGGCATCATGAGAAAAGAACTCATTCCATTCTGCCCAGGATCCTATTAACGAGAACAATGAAAATGGAGAGGCGTTCAAATTGTTTCAGATTCAAGCTCCTCACACTTGTAATCTGACTTGTCTCGTAGCTACAGATGCTGCATTTCCTAGGGTTCTGGCCATTCTCTCATAATTGTTACTTGAGATCACCACATCCATCACCATTTCCATTTTCATCGTTATTTATTCCTTCATCATTGAAGGTTGTTCTGTAGTGCAAATCATAGAACCTTACATTAGTCAGGTGATGCGTGTCTGAAATCCCAACACTCAGCAGGTGGAGTAAAGAGGATCATGAGTTCAGTGTGACACTTAGCTGCATTGAACATTCAAATAACAACGGCATCACCATAATACACAAATACATTAAATAAAGAATCTTCTATTAGAAGAAATTATGAACCGTTTCACAGTCTCCATGTACTTTTCCCCTTACCAGGGTCTGCACTGAGGTACTATTGCATTTGGCCTTATTCTTGGCTTGCAAAGCACTCTGAGAATGGATTGGTGACATACATAACTAATGTTTATTTAAAAAAAATAGGCCAAATGAGATTCCTTTCCAAATGCATGATTGTTCACACGGAAGACAAATTAATACATCTTACCAAAGACATAGATGTCATGAAAAGAATTAAAACTTAATGCCATTCTTTAGTAGAAACCTAACAGGCTGGATTCACCTTTGTGGTGGCTTTCATCACATTCTGCTGTCATAACACAGTGTGACAAAAGACAGGAGCATCCTAAAATTTGAACTAGTGCGAGTGTTTCTGTCATCATGAGGAGAAACAGAAGTATTTGACATTAACTAACGTGAAGGACTGCACTTAAGAAACAGTGATAGTGGGCTGGGAGATGACTCGTGAGCAAGGCACACACCACAAAAGCTTAACAGTGTCAGACTAAAACCTTAAAACTCAAGTAGAAGCCAGGTGTCCTAATGCATGTTTCTGTCATCTTAGTGTTCCTGTCAGAAGGTGGGAAGCAGAAACAGGAGACTCCTGGAAGCTTATGAACCAGCTAACCTGCCATTCACAGTGGTGAACTACAGAGACCTTGTCTCAAACAAGATGGCGGACAAGGGCCAATACCTGAGGCTGTCCTCTGACCTTTAGACATTGTCCATCATCACACACAGCAGTACACACATCCATGCAGACACAAAAGAAAACAATCTTTGTCAACACATATCAAAAAGGAGGAGACAAACGTGTTATTCTATAGAAAATAAAGTTGACTAAGACATTTCTATGAAGCTCGTGAATGCATTGTGAGTGACATATTGTCTTGCAGGAGAATCATCTTTATTCTTTGTGCTTTCTCTTTCAATCAGTTTCTAAGGGAAGCATAAAAAGATATTGTAAAGAAAACATGCATGTGTATATGACCTGAGTGAATATTTTTATAGTGATACCTACTAAGTCAACCCTTAAGACACTGACTTTAGGAAGACCTAAAATCTTTATACAGGCAATGACAGATATTTCAGCTAGTATCTTTTTGGAGAATCTTGCCATTGTCAAAAGATTAGTAACTCGTATACAAAAGATAGACTGAGACAAGTTTGGGACATTTCTTCAATATGTGAAGTTTGATCTGAAGACATATTCAAGCATTTGAGAGTTATCATTGAGATGTAAGATACAGGAAAAAAATGAATGATGTATTTTTTAAGCCAACTATTGTAGTAGATAATCAGAATTTTCTCTCGATGGAAAATGTGTTTTAGAATTACTCTGTTGAGGAAACCAAAACTCTAGAGTACTTATACAATAGCTCCTGGGAACCAATGATTGAAAACTAGGGGAAACGGGGATTTAAATACCTAGGACTATATCCAGTATGAACAGAGTAGCCATCTTGGAAAGCTGTTGTGCCATATATTATTTGTGTTCTGACAAATAAAGCTTGCTTGGAGTCAGAGGATGGAGCTTGCCACTAGTTAACCATAAAGGTCTGGAGGACTGTACAGAGAGGAGACAGGAAGTGATAAGGCAGGGAGGAGAGAGGTTGTAAGCACTTATGGTCAGAGGAAACAAAGAGGTAGGAAGCGAATGTGGCTGCTCCTCTGTTTCTCTGATCCTTCGGGATTTTACCTCAATTTCGGACTCATAGTTTCTATTGATAAAATTAATTAGATTTGTGATTTATAAACCAGGACAAGCCCTTGAACTTAAAAAACAGAACCAGCTGCTGGCATTGGCTCTTGCACACTAAATGCCTGCAATGTCATCTCCGACATAGGAGAGGGCTTGGTAAAATGCTACACTGGGAAGTAAACAAGCCAGCTAAGCCTAAGAGTACCTTTTGGCTACCCTTTCAAGCACTGGATTTGGGTATGCTCACATGGGGAAGAATAGTGAAAGATTAACAATCAGGGGACTATTATGGAAACAGCCTCAGGTGGCTGAACAAATATAACATGTTCCCCAGAAATAAGTAGAAGTATCTAGCAGGCACCATGAAAAGAACTAAGATGTACTGACATTGTCTTTGGTCTCCAAAAATTATGGCTTTAAAAGTATTGGAAACAAAGCTTTATTTGAATACACTGAAAATATCAAGGAATATGGCTTAATTAACAGAAAATTGTTGACATTTTATAATCTCCGAAGTTCTGTAAAGAGAATGGACTATAGAAAATAATCAAGAGCACCAACCAATATATCTGCAAAAATGCAATCAAATATTATACAGTGGCACTCAGAATTCCTTGGCTTCTCGGAAACGAATTAAATTTTGATAAGCTAACAGACTTGATATAAATTTAAATTAAAACAGTAAACTTAACAATGTCAAGGTATTTGTGCTGGATTCCAGACTATAGAAAGACGTGGCCTTGGGAGAAACTCAGTAGCTGTCTTACAGTTTTCCAAAGGGAACACTGAGGCCAAGAGATTACCAACCACATCTGAAGCATCCACGGCCATATGCAGGAGATATGAAAACAAGGCTTTTTCTTCTAAAAGAATAATATCTTGCCTTGCCTTGGTTTCTCATTACCAATAAAACAATTCAGCATATTCGAAAATTAAACATAAAAGGAAAGTAACCGAATTCTCTAGCCACAGACTCCGCCTTGGCTGGAAGAGCTGTGGCTAGTTATTTTCCCTTTTCCTCTTCAACGTATCAGCTGACAGCTAAAACTGGCCTCCAGGCTCCTCCCACCTGTCTCCTCTCTGACCTAATTCAGGCTCCCTAGTGAGGAAGGCACAGAAGCAGCACCAACACTGGGCGCTTCTGTTTGTCTGTGTGTCTCAGCGCAAACGATGATACCACTAGAAAGCGGCTGGGGAAGAATGTTCCTTTGTTACGGCGTGGCTGAGCACCTGCAGGCTCAGAGCAGGCATTGTCTCGGTTTGGTTGTTATTGTTCCTCCGCCCCGCCCTATGCCAGGCCAGATGAGAAAGCAATTCTTGTTATTGTCTTGTGATTTGGTTTGCCATCCTGTTCTTATCCACACAACAATGCAAGAAGGATTACACATGCCACTCCGTGCGTGCTGCAGAACTCAAGGCAGTTACTAAATTTTGTTTGTTTTATGTTTTCTGGCAGATGTTGACTATGAAAATTCTGGACTGAAATACTAATTGAGTGACTCTGGGATCACTTTTTGGAAGTGCTGGGTTTACAATTATATCATGAAAAGTTGCTTCTGAGAAAAAGGGTGAAAGTTGTCAGAGTATTTTAATTACTTCTAAATTATTTTATAAAACTACCTTTCCCTGAGTTGATCAAATAAAATGATTTCAAGCTAGAACAAAATTATCTGGAAATATGCTTCAAATTTTTAAAAATATTGCACATTTATTCTTCTATAATTGTAGGGCCCGGGTCTGCCCTTGTTCCTGGGGCTCACCTTGAGGACGGTTTCTGGTCAGATGACTAAGCATCCTGTTTGTTCCTGTGCTCCCTCTGCCCCGCCTGGTGATTTGTTGTAGGGCATTGTTGACTCTATTGTTGGTATGGTAATTTCCCACCTGCCTAGGTGGGAGTCCTTGTGCAGCAGTTAGATATGGTAATTTCCCACCTGCCTGGGTGGAATTCCTTGGGCAGGAGTGGGGTATATAAGATTTTCCCCAAGGCTAAATAAACAGCATTCGGCTGATCTCCTTTCGAATGACCCAGGTCTCTTTGTGTGTTCTTTCAATCTCCAGGCCCTTGTCCAACTCGCGTAAGGTACAGTGGCGCACGAACTGTACCGAGGGGGTAACACAGAATTGGGTGTTACATATAATTGTACCATATTTTTCGGATCATGCATATACCTGGGGGAGCACAGAATTTATTATCTGAAATACTGCAATTTATGTGAAACTCACTGGATGCAACCCAATTACAGTTAATATGCTAGGCACGTCAGTGATAAATAATTGCAAATTTGGCATTGTTGCACCGTGAAGGATGACACACTGCTCCACAAAGTCACTGTGAGTGTGACACAGACTTAGTGAGGAATTCCAGAGGGATTACACAGAAAAATAATTCCTGATACGACCAGCAATTGAACATTAAATTCGCTTTACCTAACAGACTTCAGTTGCAGTTTAATTCATTTGTAGATTCTATACAATTTTCTTGCTAGTTTATTTCTGTGCTATAAATTACTGTCCTCTCAGGAGGCATTGAAAATTAATAGTTGTCATGGTTTGGGCAGTTAGGGAGAAGCTTCAGGAAGTACAGTCTTTCTGTCTGGCAATGACAGCCAACATTATACAGAGCATTTCATAAACTATGCAGTATCTATTTCATTTGTCTCTGTTGAATGAACTCTGCCAGACATGGAGGACTTTAATCCCAGCACTCAGGAGGCAAAGGCAGGTGGATCTCTGTGAGTTTGAGGCCAGCCTGATCTATATAGAGACTTCAATGCAGGGCTACAGAGTAAGACCCCATCTCAAACAAACAATAGAAGCAACAACAAAAATGTGTTGGATAAATTTGCACCTTGGGGACTTCTGTATCACAGATGTAACAGAAACCAGATTCTAGCAGCCTTTAAAACCAAAATGCTTCTTTGCTTGCATGGAAGTTGCTAGCATATGTGTCTATAATTCTGTATTCATATTTTTTAAAGGAAATACCAGTGATTTGATTTTGTTCAGTGCATCAATACATAATTGGAATCGTTCTGTGCCATTGTAAAACACTAATCCATTGGATGTAGCTTAGTGGGACAGCCTTGCCACCAACCTGAGCAATGTTTGGAAACGAGCTATCACACTCGATAGAAGTTTTTACACGCAGAAGCTTTTCTCTTTGGTCAAGATGCTTAACCTTTCAGAAAGTGTAAGTCCTTTCATTTTTATCTGTTTTTAATGAATAACAGATTTAAGAGGATCATTGGATTTTATTATGTAAAAGCACACAGTGTACTGAAAGCATATAATACATTAACTGTAGAGAATAAGACTCTAAATAAGTAGTGTACACATACCTGTGTAAACACACAATCATACACACGTGTACATGTGTGCACAGGCAAGAAAGAGAAAGAGAGAGAGACAGAGACAGAGAGAGACAGAAACAGAGAGAGACAGAGACAGAGAGACAGACAGAGAGAGAGAGAGAGAGAGAGAGAGAGAGAGAGAGAGATAATACCTTGACAGTAAGTGTTTCTGTTGTGAGAAGAGAGAAGGCTGCCGTGGAAAGTGGCATATAACTATGTCATAAAAGGTAGTGGCTGTGGTGTAAACTTAATGTATACGTGGAGATGGAGGTTTTCCAAAGTCTCTGCAGAGTTAAATTCCAAGAAAAGGGAAAGGAACTTCTTTAAAGTATAAGATCTTAATTTACTATTTAAAATGATTTTGGATTCTTCTCTAGGCATGGGCTGGAAGACAGAGTGTGAGCTCTGGACATGCTGTATTGCTGGGACTGAAAGGGAAGCACTTGTGACTATGGCCAACTCCACAAGTGGAAGAAGAGTGACAGATAAATGATGGGAACAGTTGAAATGGACAAACTTCCTGATTCGGGTGCCGGGATACAGACACAATTATTTTCATGTCCAATTTAAATGATTTTCCCATTGTGTTATAGTATTATTTTTCTTACCGCCACACGTTCATATTGGTAAGCTCTAGAAGAACGGGGGGGGGGGGGGGACAGGTGATGAGATCCATGGAAGACTAGATTACCATAAGATGCAGTGAAGAGATGGCCAGGCATTACCAAAAAGATCAAGAGAGCCTGGGATATGAAAAATCATCATGATCTTTTCAAAATGATGTGAAAGTCATCTATAAAGTTTTGCAGCAATTGTTAAAGGGAGGCTGTATTTCTGCCCTTTATATCAAGGTAAGAAACATCATAGAATACACAGAATGAGAAAAAGAAGAATGAGAGAAAGGGGGAGAGATGGAAGGAAGAAACCCCCAAGTTACAGGACAATTTGAGGGCATTTCAGTTGTGGGAAGTTCCAGTAAATTTAACTTTTAATTTAAAAGAATTATAATAGATCTCAAAAACAAGAAATTTTGGCTAAATCCCAGAGATGCAGAGATGGTTCAATATATGAAAATCTGTCAATGTAATCTACCATATAAACAAAGTGAAAGAAAAAAGCATGATTATCTCTTTAGATGCTGAAAAAGCCTTCAACAAAATTCAATACCCCTTCATGATAAAGGTCTGGGGGAGAGCAGGGATACAAAGAACACACCTAAACATAATAAAGGCAATTTATAGCAAGCCAACGTACAGTATCAAACTAAATGGAGAGAAACTCAAAGTGATCACACTGAAATCAGGAAGAAGACAAAGTTGTTCACTCTCTCCATATCATTAAATATGGCACTAGAAGTTCTAACGAGAGCAATAAGACAACAAAAGAAGTCAAAGAAACATCACCCTTCACAGGAGGCACAAATACCATAGAATATCTTGGGGTAGCTCTAACCAAACAAGTGAAAGACCTATATGACAAAAACTTTAAAACTTCAAAGAAAGAAAGCTGGACAGTGGTGGAACATGCCTTTAACCCTAGCACTTGGGGAGGGGGGAGGTAGAGGCAGGCAGATCTCTGTAAGTTCAAGGCCAGCCTGGTCTACAACAGCTAGTTCCAGGACAGGCTTCAAAGCTACAGAGAAACCCAACTTGAGAAATTGAAAGACAGACAGACAGACAGACAGACAGACAGACAGACAGAAAGAAAGAAAGAAAGAGAGAGAGAGAGAGAGAGAGAGAGAGGGAGGGAGGGAGGGAGGGAGGGAGGGAGGGAGGGAGGGAGGGAGAGAGAGAGAGAGAGAGAGAGAGAGAGAGAGAGAGAGAGAGAGAGAGAGAGAAATTGAAGAAGACACCAGAAAATGGAAATATCTCTCATGCCCTTGCATAGGTAGAATGAACATAGGAAAAATAGCAATTTACCAAAAGCAATCTACAGATTTAATGCAATACCCAGAAAATTCCAACAAAATTCTTCACAGACCTCAAAAGAACAATATTCAATTTCATATGGAGAAACAAAATCCCTGGATAGCCAAAACAAACCTGTACAATAAAAGAACTTTTGGAGGCATCACAGTCACTGGCTTCAAACTCTACTATAGAACTACAGTAATCACAACAGCCTGGTACTGACATAAAAACAGACAGGAGGACCAATGGAATCAATTCGAAGACCCAGATATCAATCCATACACCTACAAACACCTGATTTTTGACAAGGAAGCTAAAAATATAAAATGGTGCTGGCCTAACTAGAGATCAACATGTAGGAGAATACAAATAGATCCATATCTATCTCCATGCACAAAACTCGAGTCCAAATAGATCAAATACCAACCACACTGAACCTCATAGAAGAGAAAGTGGAACGTACACTTGAATGCATTGGCACACTTTGTAAATACAACCCCAGAAGCAAAGACACTGAGAGCAACAATTAATACATGGGACCTCCTGAAATTGAGAGGCTTCTGTAAAGCAAAGGACACAGTCAACAAGACAAAGCAGTGGCCTACAGAATGGGAAAAGATTTTCACCAACCCAACATTGGACAGAGATCTGATCTCCAAAATATACAAAGAACTCAAAAAAATCAAAAGAATAAATAATAGAAAAAATGAGGTACAGACCTAAACAGAAACTCTCAACAGATGAATCTCAAATGACTGAAAAACACTTAATGAAATGCTCAACATCCTTAGCCATCAAAGAAATGCAAATTAAAAGAACTCTGAGATTAAAAACACTGATGACAGCTTATGCTAGAGAGGATGTGGGGTAAGGGTAATTAATATGCTCCTTCATTGCTGGTGTGAGTCCAAACTTATATAGCCACTTTGGATTTCAGTATGGCGATGTCTCAGAAAATTTGGAAACAATCTACCTAAAGACCCAGCAATGCCACTGTTGGGTACATACACAAAGGATGATCAATCATACTATAAGAACATGAGCTCAACTATGTTCATAGCAACATTATTTATAACAGCCAGAACCTGGAAACAACTTCGATGCCCCATCCAAAGAACAGATAAAGAAAGTATGTTACATTTACACAATGAAGTACTAGACAGAAGGAAAAAAATCTTGAAATTTGCAGGCAAATTGATGGATCTAGAAAAAAACATAGTGAATGAGGTAACACAGACACAGAAAAACAAATGCAATATGAACTCACTTATAAGTGGCTTCTAGACATAAAGCAAAGAGAAAAACCAACCTACAGTCCACAACCTTAACCTAGACAACAAAGAGGACCCTAGAAGAGACAAACATAGGTCTACATAGGAAGGAGAAAAAGACAAGATCTCCTGAGTAAATAGGGAGCATAGGGGTCATGGGAGAGGATTTGAAGGGGACGGGGAGAAAGGGAAGGGAGTGGAGAAAAATGTATAGCTCAAAAAAAGCAATAAAAAATAAACAAGAAATGGAAGAAAATCCTGAATTAATTAGTCAATTAAAAAGGCTTCATTGGCGTTTATTCAAATTTTGCTTTGTAAGTGAAAAGTTTCTACCAGATATGTAATTACACAGAATTGAAAAGAAAGGGCAGCCAGATTCTATGGAGGCCCCTGCCACAAGCCAGACTTCTTGGTATTATTTCATTCCATCCTGAGCACCGTTTATCCTGCGCCACAATGCTCAGAGACTGCTGCAGGAGACTGAATAACGTGGCACTGATCAGTCCTTGGTGACAGAGCTGAGTGAAATGCTGGTCCCTTTGAAAATAGCCTCCTCCTGAAACTCAGGTGTTCCCCAACTTCTCCAAGTTAGGGATTCAAGATTAGTTGTGTCCAGTATTCAAAAGTGCACAGACACTTTCCATGCAGGAGAGATGAGTTCAGTCTCACCTATGCAGAACAACTTCTCCAGAAGCTGCCAATGTCAAAGATTTATGAAGTACAATAAATTCCCCAGCTTCACTATAGAACTTCACCATTATCAAAAGCATTAGAAAATATTTCACATATGAATCTCATACAGAAAAGCTATTATTTATTGGCTACTGACTAAATGTCACATACTAGTACTAAATCTTTAAAGTGATTCTATAATTTAAAACTCAAAAATCCCCATGAGGTCAATATTCTTATGGTGTCCTTTTGAAGACACCGAGGGTTAGTTATGTAAATGCCCCTGGACATGAAGCTAATAAAGGTGAAAATTCTATCCAGTTCATCAAAGGAAGCTTTTAGTTTCCTTAAAGTGTTGTAATGCACTTTAAAGACATGCACTAAAATCACAAAAACTTACCTGAATGCTGAAAAAATAGTCTAAACCCAATCATTGTTCCACTGGGGACCAATTTACCCTGGATTTACAAAAGAAAAATAGTGTTTTGTAGATATTAACCACAAAATACATAGACAAATAAGGAGCATAAGAAGGGACTTGAAGGGAGCCTGACTAAGTCTTCCATTCACACTCTAGCTCCCTGGTTACCAGGACTGCAAATGAGGACCAGAGGACCAGCAAATCTCTCACCCTGGGTCACCTACTCACAGCCATAGTTCTTGATTTTCAGGTTAAAAGAACCACAATTGCAGGCTCAATCCCAGCAGAAATGCACATGGCAGATTATGCCTTCAGAATTGTCTGCATTGAAAGATCTCTTTTTTTGTTTTGTTTAATTTTTAGAGAAACTTCCCATTGAAAAATTTATCAATGAAGTTGCTGATTTACCAGAAGGATCATAATTCCACATACCTTGATATGACAATAGTTTGAATTCTTGATATTGGCCTGCTCATGAAAATGATAAGAAGTTTTGTTTCTTTTTACTCACAGAGGCATCATTATATGACTCCTGAGTCTGTTATCAATATTGTCAAAGCTATAAATGACCTAATTGTTTTTAAGATAGGGAAGATTCCCTACAGAGTTACACATTCACCTCTAACTGGAATTCCCTTTTGTACAAGATGCTTTTTATTATAAAATCTCTTTGTGATATTCAACAAGTTGGCACTGAGATTTTGTTGCAAACACAGTTTTCTACATTTAAGGGATAAATCAGGGCAAAGGAGGACATCACTCAAGGCCTTGTGGGTCAGGGAACTGGCCGCTTTCAGTTACGATTCCTCGGCATTATTAAAACTTTTTCTCTCTGCAGAGGATCTGCACATGCTATTAACCAAGGGCAATGGTTTTGGCTATGACTAAGAGTGCTGGACATGAAATGATTAGCCAGCCTTCCAGCCACAATGACACTAACCCTGGAGCTCTAGAGATCTCACAGGTTACTTAGCATATCATAATCGACACAGAGAGTGAAACAATCAGAGGTACTTCTTGACTTTCTGAAAGCAGTCAGTTCCTCTTTACAAAGGCAGGGAAAGGAAAACCACACAGTAGCCTCCATTACTAATGGTATGTGTGAGTGAGAAGATCCAGGACAAAGCTCTCAACACAGGCTGAGCGACAGGTTAAAACTTCCATGGCTGTGGGGAGGTTGGAATGTTGCAGCTCCAAAGTCTAACTACAATTTCTCTTAGGCAATCTTAGGCCTTAAAGAGGCATTCCTTGCCTACCTCTGTGTCAGATCTAACAACCTGATAAACATAAAAAATGTAATGTATTAACTTAACAAAACCCCATTCTCTACCAATCAAAAGATTAAAAAATGGTATCAGAGAAAAATGTAGAGCTCAATAAAAATCAATAAAATAATTTTTAAAAAATGATATCAGATAATAGTTGAGGTCTATAGTTGGGATTTCTCTGCCTGACTGTAACCTACCTGTATCTTTCCACAAATGCATTTTAAAGAAGCCTTCGATTATGTTTTTATTTGATCCATTACCATAAAGACTACATGAAACTGCTTCCACAATGGGACCTGGGGTCACCTACACCCTTGTCCCCTGATCATGGTCATACAAGTTTGGTCACATCCACATACATGAGGCTCACACACAGCTGCCAATGGCAAGACTGTTTATCAAGAAATCTAGGGTTAGATGTATTCCCATGACTGTTGAAGCCATCAGACAAAATGCCAGGATTGCTTGCACAGTCAGAGTGATCTTCAAGTGAAAACACAAACCTATATTCACAGAGTCTCCCTTGACCTTCATGCTAGAATAGACTATGAGCCAGCCTCAGCGAGAAGAGCATGATGATTTGGGAGGGGAGGCCCCTCCTGACCTGGAGCATTCACCCTTTCCATGTATTATTGTACTTGTGTGTTTGCTAAGTGAATTTCAGTTGGCTGCATTCACTGATATAAGATTACATATTAGTGAAACATATACCAGCCTCGCTGTTTTTATTATTCAAAGTAATTAAAATTGTTTATGTGAGATTGTTTTGCCCCTGGTGTTATTAAATAACTATATTTCCTACATTTCCTAGGGATTAGTTGACAGCTGAGTGAGCTATTCAAAGCATATCACATTATAAAGCCATTTTTCAAGTCACTTTTACTATTGACTAATTTCTTTAAATTACTATAACAAGAAGAAATTAAAAAAATAGTTCTCAGCAAATGAAATTAATTTTTGTGTCTAAAGTGAAATGGTTATTCTAATTAAAAAATATTGTTAGTGCCTGCTTTGAAAATACGAGTTTAAGATGTTTTATTGAAGTAGAATCATTAGAAAATTATCACTCAGATTAGATGAATGAATGTCTGAGAACTATATGTGTAACTCAATAAATAAATATCATAAAAGAAGAAGAAGGCTTTGGGAACAAATCTTCCAGACTTGGGTGTGTGTGTGTGTGTGTGTGTGTGTGTGTGTGTGTGTGTGTGTGTAGACACATGCAGCCATGCCCAAGTTTTTGTATGGGTGCCAGGGGATCTTAACTCGGATCTTTATGATGTCACAACAAGTGTTCTTACTCACAGAGTTATATTTCCTGCCACAAATACATTATCTTTAAAATACCAATGTATTAAGCCTGAAAGTGTAGATGCAGTGCAATAAATTTCAAATTCATCTTAACAACGTAAAGCCTATACTCTTTCTTTCTGAACAAGACAAATAAGTTGCAACCTACTATATGCATTTGAAAAGAACACATCGATCACATTTAAAAGAATCTCGTGGGTCATAGTTTCTTGAGGAATAATAATAATTAATCCTATAGTCCTGTAAAAAAAAATTCAGTGACCTCCATTTATTTATAATTGATTTGACATTCTAGAAATCACACTTACTTGAGTTATGGGTTTGTGAGTCAGAGAGTTGCTAGTGGAATTAAGTCTACCATATCAAATATAATCTGCCTTCTTGATGGAAATGCCTGCAGAATCCTAGCCAAGTGCTGCTTTCTCAATTTGCCTGTGTAGAAGTCTAAATAGCAGGCATTACAATCAACTCTAAATTCACTAACCTACCTAATAGTCATCTCTGTGTTCAATAAAATTTGCTGGACACCTAAAATGTTTCACAGTGTATTGACAAAAGTTCTGTTCTTAAAGATATGAGAGATGGGGCTAGGGGAGTAGGTTTAAAAAAAAACATGAAATAGTAAAGATGCAATGTCATAAATGCTAATTAACACAGGAATAGAAAGGCTGATGTTTAAGGCAATTTTGCCTGTGTACCTATCTTCTCTGTGAAGTGAGATGTAGTATATTTGTCTGAATCTTGACAAAGATAAAAGATTAGTCAATCAAATGCCTTCACAATAACACAGAGGGATGGGAGTATGAGATATTTCAGTGAGGAAAAAATCAAGTGTGCAAGCCCAAGATGAGAAAACAGAATGGTAAGACAACTTGAATTCTCTATAATCTCTGAACAGCTTTGGGGATATATGATTAGGACAGAGTAAAAGTATGGGAATACAAAATCAAGCCATACTCCTCCCCCACAGAATTGACTGTTCCTATGTATTGAAAAGGAAATTAATATGCATTTTAGGTGGAACAGAGACTACCAGCATATACTAAATCAAACAAGAAAGACAAGTAATGAAGGAAAAGAACAAACTAGAAAGTGCAACAGTTATAGAAACTGTAGCCATCGTACTGATTCTGACAGTTCAAAGCAAAAAGTAACATCAGAGATCATTAGTATGCCATTTTAAGATGTTCTTATCATTTGTTTATATTTGTGATCCCTTCTGACAGATGTTCTGACAGAGGAGTCTGTCATCTATGGATAGCAACTAAAGAAAATGCTTGATAGAACAAATCATGATTATGTGATGTGTCATTAGGTAAATTAGAAAGTAGTGGTTAAACAGTAAACAGTGAAGACAATAGACAAACCACCTGAAAAAAATAATCTTACAGTATTGCTCCTCTTAATGAGAATATGAATTTTATTTTAGCAGGTTCTCATAATTATGGATTAGAGTTTTAAAATTGCACTATGATCCCTCAGATTTTTCAGGGAAAAATAAAGTATTACTTGTAAGTTTTAAAAAATATTTTGATCAAAACACCAGTTTTCAGTCTTCTAAAACAATTATTCATATTGCTGCACCAGTTTGTGGAGGAAAAAAAAGATAACTGTTTAATTGTTGCGAGCTGTCTGTAGAGTCGATCGTGGAGTGGAATTTGGGTGGTCCATTGTTGACTCAGAGCTGGTCTCCAGGTGTCCCTCAATCCTGAAGGAGGCAGCAGTAGAAACAAAAGACTACCACTTCATCCTTGTAGGTGATTTTGAAAGTTCTCAAAAGAAGATTTATTTCAAAGAAGTGAGCCTTTCATCCAGCTCTCTAGTGTGGGCCAGGATAAAATCCTTTACTTTCTCATAGGCTACCATCATTACTATCTGCACCTAAGAACACCCTTCACCATAGAACCTGTGCTATGCCGTTGCTAAGCAAGCTGAATCGAACTCCTTTTCTTCATAAGAAAGCTGCGTCAGGTATTTTGTTACAGTGACAGGAGGTTTAACTGGTCCCCTTCATTTTCTCTCAAGTGTCTCGAAGTAAACATCTGGACCTCTTTCCTTCCAATGCATATAGAGCCACAAAACTGAAGTGAAATATTTTCAAATGTCTCTATATAACAAAATAAGTATCGTCAGTCTATGGATAGGAGAAGTGATGTTTTACAGAAAGATCCATTCACAAAGTGGCTAAGCATGCTAGCAATGTGAGTTTTATGAAATACATCTTTAACAAAGTTCTGAGTTACTGCTGCTTGTTATGCTACTAATGATGCATTTATTTCACAGAATCCTAAGCTAATGGTCTTCTAAGCCAGTGGTTCTCCACCTGTGAGTTGTGGCTCTTTAGGGGGGTCAAACGATTCTTACACAGAGGTCACCCAAGACCATTGGAAAGCACAGACATATTTACATTACAATTCATAACAGTAACAATTACAGTTATGAAGTGGCAACAAAAATAATTCTATGGTTGTGGGGTCACCACAGCTTGAGGAACTGTATTAAAGGGAAGAAGCAATAGAAAGGCTGAGAATCACTGCTCTAAGTAGAATATAGACCAACATGTCACAGCTTGCCAGGAGCTGGGTGTGTTCCAGCCATGTGCAACTTTGAATCTTAAAAGCAAGACAATCTTGGTCAAACTGACACTAGTTAGCTTTCTATGTGGAGCTGACCATATTTATCTGAAGTACTTAATTCTCAGTCAGAACCATTCAAAGAAAGAATTGATCTTTCTTGTACTGTATTGTCTGTAACACATCCGTGTTTGAGACATAGTCAGAGAATATGAAAATGTGTCAGAAAACATTTGACCCTTACAAAAAGGGGATAAAGTAGCAAATGTGGAAAGAATGTAGAAATGTGTTGGACTTATTACAGACTTAGGGTGATGAGTTTATGATCCCATAGCTACTCAGGACTAAAATATTCACTGTTTGCATCTTGTGTGGTACTTCTGTAGGCAACCACAAATGGTGTGACTGTGTGGTCCTGTCATATATAGAAAATAATATGTGACTTTAGACATATTACACACACATATAAAGACACACACGCACATACACACACAATACACAGACACACACAGAGACACATGCACTTCACACACACAACATACATACACACAAGGACGCACACACACAACACAAAGACACACATGTACAGAGACATACACAGACACATACGCACACACAAACACACAGACACACATGCACAGAGACATACACAGACACACACGCACACACACAAACACACAGACACACACACAGACACAAGCACTACACATACACAACACACATACACACACAGAGACACACACGCACACACACAACACAAAGATACACATGCACAGACACACATGCACACACACAAACACACAGCCACACACAGAGACACAACACATACACATACAGATGCACACACATACACACACGTGCACACATACAGATATGCACACACAGAACACAGACACACACACAGACACACCGACACAACACAACACACACTTCTGCCTTTTGCATCCGTTCTACTCCCTCTTCTAAGATGCTCCCTGAGCCTCGGGTATAGCTGTCATGTGTGTCTCATTTGCTGCAAAAACTCCAGAGCCACGTATTCTCTGCACTTTGACCAGCAGTGACTTGCTGGGTTAATATCACCCACTGCAGAAAGAAACTTCTCACTTCTCGGTGAGGTCCAGCAGCTGCATGTATGCACTAAACCTTGAGCTTTTTTTTTTAATTCTTTTTTTCTGAATGATATCATATGATCACCTCAAAATAATGGCAAATAGTAAGTTGATAATCCACATTTACCTGCATTAATTCATACATTAAAGACTTGAAGATGGAATGTGGGGTGGAACCTTTATTGTTAATTATAAATATATTTTAATGGAAGTTTAAAATATGAGAAAATGGAAGAAGGAGGACATTTTCAATTCTGTTCTTTTGGGAAATATTCATGAGGTTATACTGATTGTGACTTAGGTAATTATTTTAATTACCAAAGTACTTGACTGGGACTTTCTACATATTTTTAAATAACATTTAAATTTTAATTGTTTTTGAAATGCTCCCCCCAACTGATACTCACTAATTTGAAAATTCTGCAGACACATATTTACCAAAGTCAATGTTAAGATTTATGAATAAAGATGAATTTGACTCTGCCTTGCTTGAGATCACTCTTAGCTCCTCCGCTTCTGAATCATCTAGTCACAATCTCTGCACTAGTGTTAATGCTTTGACCTTTAAATACCCATCTTATTTGATCCTTGATACATTAAGCTTTCTCCTGTAACCTGAGAAATGCAATATTGCTAAAGGTTAATTAGGTGATGGGACCAGATCCAGTTTAAGAAAATATAACTTGCAAAACTCTAATGAAAACTATTACAAATTCTTGCCGTGAAGCAAAAAATCTGGAATTAAGATAATAAACAGCCTAGTGAACTGAGATAAGCGGAACTGAATGTCAAAACTGAGTTCTAATCCTCATGTTCCGTCATAAATTAACTTTCTGGTTTGGGGAACATGTTTTCAGCCCTTCTAGTAGTATGCTTAATATCTGTCTAATCATTAACTGAACCACAAAATTCACAAAGCTTTGCATTCAATGTACTATGAATTATAGACAGCCTTAAAGGGGAAAGTGTGCATAATGTAATTAAAGAAAATTTTAATGTATCACTTTACATTATAGCATACAATGTTTCATTCTAGCTTTGATTCTTTTCATTAAGCTTTTACTTGTGTGAATTTATTGTTAAACAATTATTACCAGATATGACCATATTTTTTAGTACTACTTAGCCCTACCTACCTACCTATGGATCCTACACAGTAAGCATTCAACTAACTAAAAATTTAAAGTATTTGGAGAAAGCATTCTGGAAAGTTTAGAAGCAAAGCATTTCAATTTTCCCCATGAACACGCTCCATGGGATCTGTATGGCTTCAAAAATGCCAAATGAATGCCACTCCCATCCTAATCACAAGACCCTAAGTAATGCACAGAACAGAATCCATTTCATATGCCCTACAGAGATGGTGTCTTGTGACACATAGATGAATTAACACAAATGGGTCTAGGCCCTCCAGAGAAAAGATGGAAGAAGGAATCGTTCTATCCTGGAGCAGAAGAAGTGGAGGAAAACCATAAAGCAGCTAAGAACAAAATAACAGAAATGGTAATACATTTCAAATGTCTGAGTATGAGCTAGTGAGACAGTTCAAGGGGCAAAGTGTTCCGGTTTCTAACCTTACGTTCAGAAACACCTGTAGAGAACAGTGCATCTCTCAACCCTCATCTAAGATACTTCCAATTTCAGTATCTGGTAATTAGCAGAGACCCACAAATATCAAGATAAAAAGAATAAGAAATTACAGAATTCTCAGACCTAAATGGAATATATATATATATATATATATATATATATATATATATATATATATTGCATTCCCTCCTCCCAAGGCTCAGGCATCATTGCAGAAGAGGGGTGGAAATAGCACGAAAGCCAGAGGCGGTGAATGACTGCAAAGAAACAGTGTCTTCTGGACAATGAAACAGGTGCACATGTGAGCTCATGGCAGTTACTACAGCATGCACAGGACCATGCAACTCCAAGCCAGACCAAATTCCAGCTTGGAGATGGGAACTGGGGATGAAATTCCATCCCTGGTCATGAAGCTTTTAGCAATTGTTAGCTGCTGCTCTGTGTGTGTGTGTGTGTGTGTGTGTGTGAGAGAGAGAGAGAGAGAGAGAGAGAGAGAGAGAGAGAGAGAGAGAGAGAAAGAGAAAGAGTTTGATACATCTGTGGAAGACCACCCATGGAAAAGTATCTCAGCAGTTCAAAGTGGTCCTGGTGGGATTTAAAAAATGAGAAAAGGACACAACTTGGATAGGTAGGGAAGAGGAGGTGAACCTAGGAAGAGTTGAAAGAGATGGCTATTATCAAAAGATGCTATACCAACCTCTCAACAAACTAATAAATTAAAAACATAAATAAAAGAAGGAAAAATGAGAGAAAAAACTGCAAAAGAAAATGAACATGCAGTCTCCATTTACAGTAAGTAATGCCTCTCTCCAGATGGCTCCCACCAGATCAGCAGGGCAAGAGGTCGAGGGAAACGCCCAGGCTGGAATAATTTTGATAGTCAATTTGAAATTTGTACTGATCTGTGATGATGTTTCCAGAAAGGCTAACTGAGATTACCCTATCCGAGTGAAAACCTCCTTTCAAGGGGTGCCCAGTTGTAGACAAGTCTTAAGAGAAAGTAAAAGCAGTGTTGCTGGCTGCCTTCACTTGTTCCTATTCAGGAGTCTCTTACAGCAATTGCTGCTTAGCAATAGTCCTCCGATAGCATCAAATTCCAGTTTCTCCGGCCTTCCAAGGTAGACTGAAGACTAGCGACTCTCCTGGAGTTTTCTAGGCTTATGGCACTATGTTAGAAATGCTGAGACACCCAGCTCTGTAGACTTACCAGCTACTCCTTTCTCAGATTCTCCAGAGTGCAGGCCGTCATTGTAGGACTGTCCAACCCCTACTGTATAAGCCAGGGCAGTGAATCCCTTTTCATTATGTATCAGTTCTGATCCTCTTGAGAGCCCCAATATACTATACACGTGGCTGGGTGATTGTTGCTTCTCTGAGGGCAGGAATGTATCTACTGTGGTCTAAATATTTTGGGTCCCTCGATGGACCCATACAATGACCTCTTAACCACTAGAATGGTTTTAGGAGGTAAGGCCTTTGAAAAGTAATTCAAGTTATCAATCACTGACAGTGAATCCTTATGAAAGAGATTAGAACTATCATAAAGAGACACCCAAGAATGGCCATGACCCCTTTCATCATGTGAGAGCACAGCTAGAAAGCCTCATCTATGAATCACAAACAGGGCTCTCACCAGACACTGAAGCCACAAGCATTGGACCTCTGCAGATTGCTTGGGCTATAATTGGGTTAAACCTGTAAGTCCTTCAAATTGGTCTTGGCAAGGAATAAATCCATATTATTATTATTTTCTTTGATGCATAAACTGCTTCCTTTGTTTTTCCTTAATTTCTTTCATCTACAGCTCCATCTTTGCAGGTACTGAATACATGCTGCAAAAGATTTTCTTACGGAATGATCAGTCTCTAAACAGAAAGCTCCTAGGGGTCCTGAGTGTTGAAAGGCTCTGAAACACAGATTAATTTGTTTATTATTAGTTCTTCCTGAGGCCCAGGATTTGTTTTGGGCTCATGTTTTGCTTTGGTTTTGTCTTCTGATTTGGAGTTGAAAGTTGCTTTGTTTTTTTTCAGGCTTCTATTTTATTTCTTTATTCATGTACCAAGGATATATTAAGATTTGAGTTTTTTAAAAAAATGAAGTATGTATTTATATTTCTTATTCTCTTTAGTCTTAAATAACTTTCAAAAGAATTGAGATATATATACCTGCATTTCCTTTCCTTCTCTTTTTTGTTCAGCCATTGTATTAACTGAAAGAGGGAAGAGGGAGACATTAGAAGCCACTCCCAACCCCTTCACTCCCACATAGTTCCCTTCAGGTTTCTCCACTACTCTCCATTTAAAGGTACAAGAATTAGCGCACAGCAATGAAGGCCTAATTTTGCTGTGCCTTTTGTAACTTAACACTGCATCAGAATGCACCACTGATTGTTGGAGAGCCACTCAGCAAATCCACAGGATTCTCATTTGCACATTTAGTCATTAATATCTGCCTTCCCACACTACTCTGAAGACAAGAAAATGGAATTTCTGTCAGTGACTCCAAACTCCTTATGTTAATTACCTTCTGACACAAAAATATATGGTGTATATTCTCCACGTTCCTTTTGACCATCCCCTCTTCCCTTAATTCAGATGTCATTCTGTAATGATATGATGAAGGGCATTCTTCAGCGTATGGGGCAGGCATGCCATTCATGAAAAGAAAAGGAGAATAAATCAATAAATCTTGGTTCCAATAATTAAAAATGGTTCTAGGACTATAATATAAAAAGCATAAAAGGTGAAGTTGGGGGGTTTACTGAAAATGATATTAAGGACTTTTTAAATTATTGTTTCAAGAGAATAAAGAATCTACCTTAGAGCAGCTTCTCAGCTTCTTCTAGCCAATGATAATACAGCCCCTGCATCTAAGATAAAAATAACTACAATAGACTAGAGCCATAAAAAACTTATGAATTAGTAGAAACACGGAAAGCAAAACTAAGATCTCCATCGGCTGTATTTAGAAATCTCTGGTCTGCGATCAGGAGTCAACTACATACTATTTGCTTTTGCTAATTAACTACACTAAGTATGCAAGAAAATCTCTTGAAAATGCTAGAGAAAGGATAGCATTGAAAACCTGACCATTTTGTGGCCTCAAATAAGCTAGTGAACCTAGAATCAGACATTTCCAAATAATACAATTCTAATGGAAATGTTGGCAATAAACTTCATGATACATGGATCAGGTTTCAGACAATGGTCCCAGTAACAGGGTAACAGGATGAAAGGTACCCACTGCTTCACTGATCTGATGTAACCAAAAGCCTAGAAATCCAGGGAGATTGTCTGTGCTCCCATACTTACTATAACACTACCCACAGTAGACCAGCAATGTGACCAGCTTGGGTGTCTGTCAGGGTTTGAATGAGGAAATGGTGATATATACCTACTGGAGTTGTATTCCACCAGAAAGGTGAAAGAAATTCAATCATCTGCAGGAAAAAAAAAGGTATGATGAGTTCATTGTAGTAAGCCATTGTATAGTTATTTCACCTCAATCAAAATATTCCATCCAGGATAGAGACTCACTAAGCGTCAAGAAGTAAACAAAACTTACAAAAGTCAGAAAGTAAATTTACAAGTTTTAGGAAACTTCTGAAAGCTGTAAGAGGTACAAGGTCCTTCCTCCGAGATTATATAAGCAATAAAAATTGCTGGAGAAAAGAAATTTGTTAACTAGGTGAGCTGCCTTCGGGTCATGCAGGGCTCCAAGGACTTTCTCGCTAAATATGTAGAAAGGGACTTTATTGGAATGACTTACAGACTGTGGTCCAGCTAATCCAACAAAGGCTAGCTGTAAACAGAAAGTCCAAGAATCTAATAGCTGCACAGTCCAACAAGGCTGCATTTCTCAATCTTCTGCATATGCTAGAATCCCTAAGAAGTAGACTCCAATGCCAGTGAAGGATGTGCTAGCAAGGAGAGAGCAAACCGACAAAGAGCAAGAACTTCCTCCTTCTGTTTTTATATAGGCTTCCAGCAGAAACTGTGGCCTGGATTAAAGGTGTATCTTTCTGCCTCATGATCTGGATCAAAGGCATGTGTCTCAAAGGTCCAGACTAAAAGTGGATTCACCCACTTCAAACCAAGCAGAAAAATCTCTCACGAGTGTGCCTTCCATTTCTGGATTGTAGTTCATTTCAGTTATAGTCAAGTTGACAAGCACATTAAAACAATTAATGGCCGTCACATTATATTTTTCTGGGAGAAACCATAAAGCATAAGCAAATGATCCAGGCAGCCTCAGAAAGACAAATATCACTCTTTCCTTCATTTGTGGATCGTAAAATCTTTGTAGATATATAAAATTAGCTGGAGAAGAAAAGGGACTACTTGAGGAGAAAGTAATGTGAGATTTATTGGATGCATTCTTAGTACTTGTTTGTTTGTTTCTTAAAGTGATAAATATCCTGAAAAACTCATATTAAGGAACAGAGTATTTTGGCTTAATTTAGAAGAATTACAGCCCACCATGATGGAGAATGTCAGTAGGCAGAGCAGGCAGAGTGACAGGAGGAGGAACATTGATGGTCATGTTGTTTCCCACACACCACAGAGAAAATTAAACATGTATGTTCATACACTGTGGTCAAGTAATAAAGTCAACTGAGATGACATTCAACAGTTGTGTTGACAAAAAGTGGTCTATGTCACCAAGGAGTTTTTAACCAGCAACAAAGAAGAGTAAATTATGTTATTTGCTGGAAAATAGACAGAATTGGAGGTCATCCTGTTAGGCCAATTCAGCCCAATTCAGAAAACCACTTACGAAATGCTTTCTCTCATTTTTAATGTATATATACATATACATATATATATATATAATCTAGAATATATATATGTATATATATACATAAAATCACACAAGTACACATACTCACATACACCATGTACTGGACACAGACACATAGATAAAAAATCAGCAGGGAGTCTGACAGAAGGAAGATTAGTGGGAAAAGAGAAAGGGGAAGAGAGAAGGCTGAAAGCATAGGGGATTGCTAGGATCAAGGCATATATACACATCAGAGCAGTTATCACGATAAATTCCAGGACTATGTTCAATGCATACGTAACAAATCATTGTTTAAAATATACGGGAACAATGGAATGTGTACATGCTACCTGGAAGATGAAAGCCAATCACAAAATGGCCAAATTCATAATCTCAATCAAATTATTTCAACAAATAAATAGTCTTCATAAGTAAGAAAGATGAGAAAGCTCTTATCAGATGCTAAAGAAGATTACAAAGATCAACTAGGCAAAAGTAATATATGATACTTTGAAATGAAAAATTGTTATAAACTGTAAAGTAAAAATATTGAGCCGGGCAGTGGTGATGCACACTTTTAATTCCAGCACTTGGGAAGCAGAGGCAGGAAGATCTCTGTGAGTTTGAGGCCAGCCTGGTCTATAAGTGCTAGTTTCAGGACAACTAGGGAAACACAGAGAAAACCTGTCTCAAAACAACAAAAAATGAATAAATTAATAAAATAATAAAAGACATTAAATAAACAAATATTCTTATTAGTCCTGTAATTTTATTTATTAGCATCTCAATCTAGAAGGAGTCAGGTTACCTAACTCAAGCTAGGTTTAAACTTGGAGTACTCCTGATTCAACCTCCAAAGTGCTAGAATAAAGGAATGTCTTAAACTACTATTTTAATTAGTTAGATGCTATTACAGAATACAGCTATGTAACTTTAAAAGATACTTCTGTGTGAGAAATGTACTGATGGTATAGTATGCAAAATGACACCAGGAATTGTCTTAAAATGCTCCATAAATTTCAAACGTGAAGATAAAACAGGTAGTATAAAATTGAAAAAATGCCCAGGACTGTTTTAACTTGGGTCACTTATGATGTCATCTTCTCAATTTTGGGTACTTCTCCAATAAATAATGAATCCAAACATACAAGCATAAATTTATATTAATTTATAATGCAAGTTTCTTGAAACTCAAAGCAACTGTATAATATGAGATCATAATTTCTATCTATAAGGAAGTCAGATGTGAACTTCCAGTGAGAATTCTTTCTTGTGGACCTCACATGCTTCTCCAAAGAAACGACGAGGCAAGCTTAACGCCCACTGTTTTCCTCATTTAGGTTTCTGTGTCCTAGCATGTCGGAATCCTTGCTCAGCTTTGCTCATGCAAACCACATTAACTCTCCCTTCAGCCAAAAGTGAGCTTGAGATGGGCACAGCAAATGTCTGTAGCGCACGGAAGTTCCACTCCATCATTGCCCTCCCTCCTCCAGAGAACTGCCAGCTTGCATCTGAGAAGCAGGAGGAACCTGAACAGCTGTCCATCTTCATGCACGTGCAGCATGAAATTTCACTGCCCGGGGGAATCCAGAAGCACCCCTGGGAACAGTGGCATTGAATAAAGAAGGCTGTCTTTGTTGCTGGAGTCTAGGAAAGGCTGTGCAAGTGGGAATGGTTACTAGGAAGTTTGCAAACTGAGGCGAACGGGAACAAGTGTCTTTAAACTGTCTGCAGTAAAGGTAGTGAAGGCGGGCTTCTACATTTGATGATCTGTAGTTATTCCAGGGGACAGAAGAAGAAAATAGAAGATAGATTCCACTGGCTTAGTCTAAGCCAAATTTCAAATAACCTTTTCATATTAGTTCTCTTCACAGCTACATAAACCCACTACTTAACTAGTACTTCAAATTTCCTACATGGTGTATATATTTTCCTGTAATTGAATTAGAAGAGCAAATTCTGGCATTTCAAATCTCTAGTCTTGAAACACATTCTTAGGCAATAAACTCACCATGTCTTTTATCCTGTTTCCCCTAGACAGAAACAGGGATTAAGAAATCTTGACTGATTATGCCAAGAAAACATGAATGTCACTTCCAAAACTTCACTACATTTTTTCTAATGAGTTTAAAACATATTCGTGAAAAACAATGAAAATTACTGTCAGTAACAACAAAGCTATGCACTACGAGCTCACCAAGAATAATGCCTTTGAATAAAATGTCCTGTTTGTCTCCTGTGTCATCCTTTCCCCAGCTGGAGACACTTGTACAAGATCTGCATGCAGAGAAAGACAAGAAAGTAAGAGAGGGGCTGTTTAGGAGAAAGGAGGGATGACAGCAGAAGCTGGGGAGACAATAGATAACAATGGGGAGTCAGAGGATCACAGCACAGCGCATATGTCTGTGAAAATGGCCAGAAACTGAAATTAATACGTGACTTCCAAAAGAACTTTTGTAGAACCCACTTTGCCAAATAATTGAATAATCACATCTCACAGAGCCAAGGATTACAGACATTTGCCCATTTTTATTATTGTTCTAACAGTGAGAGACAAAAAAGGAGGGATTCATTGTTGTCTGAGATGACATAATTCTTACTGAACACTGGCAATCGCGTGTTTTCTTTTTCCAAGCACTGTGACTGGGAAGGAAAGCTTGGGGTCACTGGGTTTGTAGCATGGAAGTGTTTAAAGAAGGAATCAGGTCCCAGCACAAAAATACAGAACTCACACGATTGGTTCTGTAAAACAAAATTAATATGTGAAACTAATTCCATGTCACATAGAGCACTGAGCAAGCAGAGGGGGCAAGCCAGCCCAGAGCACAGCAGCTGCAGATAGCTGCTTTGTCCTCCTCGAGCCTGGAGGGACCAAAGAAGGAGCCAGTGCTGAATCCAAACAACATCCGGTAGAGATCACAGTCAGGGAGTAAGAGCTGCCCAGCAGGTGATGACTATCCCTAGGAGCCGGCTGCTGCTTCAGAGCATGCAGGGTAGGAATAGTAAGGCAGATAAGAGCAGCTTTCTCTCTTCCACAATTTTCAACCAGAATACCTTCCTTGCCCAGCATTACGCAAGTTACTTAGCAAAGGAGATTGAGGCTAAAATAAGCATTCCCCCCCTCCCCCCCCAACACACACACAAAGAGTAGTTGCCTACAATACAAAGCAGACAAGGGAAGTATAGGCAATGATGCTGAGAATGTGGAGCAAACAGGAGGTAGACTCGCAGCCAAACCCAAGGACCTTAATCTTTTTTGTTTTTAATTGTTGGTGATACCTTGCCCAACAAAGAACAGGATCTTAATAACCATTAGTGAAATTGCACTCCTTTTCTGGGCACATTTAATTGCTTTATTCTAATCGATCACACAGTGTTCTAGTCACTGGGAACACGTGATGTAGAGAGATGCTGCTGCTGTCTCCTGGGCTTGAAAACCCAAATGATTTTTCAAGGTCTTCAATAAACTATCGCATGACTATTAACAGGAAAAAGCCTGTCCTGACAGTCCAGGGCCATGTTCCTCTACCACATCTTGTCAACTCTTCCTTGACTCGTGAGTGAAGTTTTCAGTTTGAGATATTAACAGTACAATCCCAACATTTCTCCAGGACCCCTGAAAGGGGAAACAGAGTTAACCATACCTGTGCAAACTTGCCCTATCTCTGAAAACTGTTTGTCATTTTTCTGGGATGTCTTTTCTAAAAAGACAAGAGATTATTAGAAGTGGAGTCCAGTCCAGATCTACATGAAGAAAAGCTATCTATAAATGAGAAAAATTCTTGAAATGAAAATTCAGTTTTCTTGAAAAACCCTGTTTCTGGGTGGCATACTGAAAAAGATGCTTGTGCCTCCTTGTACCAAAGATGCCCCTAGAGTAAACATAATATTTTACTTATGAAATATAAAGAATGAAGAAATTAACCACTCAGCAGGAGTAAGATGAGAGGTGTGTGTGAGAGAGACAGACAGACAGAGAGAGAGAGAGAGAGAGAGAGAGAGGATATCAGAATGCAAGCTACAGCTTCACTAATGTTGCAAATGTCTGCCACTCCAAACCACAATAAAAAAAGAAATTAGCATGTGTGGAGGCATCAAAAAAGGCAAGACAATTTTACCAAAGATCTCAGACAAGACTTACAGTTAAATAACCTACACAATCACCAACAATTCCTGGGTGGTAAATACTATAATTTGACTCACTCCACAGCTATGCCAGTATATTTTTTCCTTATTTTTCTCTAACTTAGGACACAGAGGCAAAGTACTCAAGTTCCTCTTCTCTCCGAAGAAACATAAAACAGACCATAAGGGGATAAGAATATCTGCCAATGATTTCTGAGTTCTGCCAGTAAGACTGAGAAGCCGGAAAGCACAATGACTTTTTTGATGGTTGGAAAGGAGAAAAGATTGTTGTCTGGGGTGCCTGCCATGCACATGGTTACTTCTCTTTTCTGGATACAAAGATAAGACCTAACAGAGGGCAGAAGGAAAGGACCAGAAGTAGACCCAGAAATGCACAGAGGCCTCTCTAGCAGAATGGTTTTGCTTACTACCCCTCCTCCGCTGTTCAAACTAACAGTCAGTCACACAGGAACCTGGGCTGGCACTGAGGGATGGCATCCTAGATGAGAGTCCTCAGCTTCGTGTCCCACTGATCTTTGCTTTTGTAAAGCAGTGTCTGTCTGTCCATAAGCTTATATTTACAGAATTCAAAAACAGCCCACCAAATAAATATTTAGGTACATGTATTAAACTATATATATACATATTATGACTATATATATATATATTCATTACTTAATAATAGTGACATATGATAAAGTCATCACTGCTCAATTTCATCATCACCTAGGTGATATAATATTGTGGTATTGTCATATGTACAATCTTCATTGACTGATACCATTATTTAGTGTATGACTATATTTAATGTACTTCACTGTATTTAATTTACATATGCAAGCAAATGTTATATATGGTGCCTGTAAATATATATGTCCCTATATATTATTAATTGAATATGGCTTATATGAACTGTTTAGAAGCACAACAATTTCAGATATAGGATATTTTTGTAAATTTTAAATATTTACATTTCCACCAGGAACTATCTTGGGGGTGTGACCTGAGTCTAAAAGGAAGTTCTCATGCATTCTTCTACACATAACCCACAGGTAATTTTATACAATATTTCTAGTGCAATTACGTTTTGCCTGTGACCTGTCACATAGGCTAGACTTAGAATTTTCCACATGCGGTGCCATTTCAATGGCGGGTATGGTGGCACATGCTTTTGTGATCCCAGATCTTAGGACACGGAGGAAGGAGAATTGCAACAACTCTAAGGCCAGCTGGGTCTTCATCATGAGTTCCAGAACAGTCAGTGTTGTAGATTGAGACCCTGCTGAAGAAGAGGAGAAGAAGAGGAAGAGGAGGACAAGGAAGAAGGGGGAGGGAGAAGGGAAGGAGTAGTGATGTGGGATTACCCTCTGTATGCTGTGAATGTTTTATTGCCATCGGTTAATAAAGAAGCTGTTTTGTCCTATGGCAGGACAAAATATAGCCAGGCGGGAAATCTGAACAGAGAGACGGTTAGAGAGTAGGCAGAGTCAAGGAGACGCCATGTAACTGCCAAAGGAGAAAGATGCCAGAACCTTTCCAATAAGCCACAGTCTTCATGGCGAAACACAGATTAATAGAAATGGGTTAATTTAATGTGTAAGAAGAGTTAGTTAATAAGAAGTCTGAATCAATAGGCCAAAGAGTGTTGTAATTGATAAAGCTTCTGTGTGATTATTATGGTTTGGGCAGCTGCGAAACCAAAGCAGAATCTCCCTTTACAGAGTAGGGGAAGATTATTGTGCTACTAGAGCTTTTCAGGTTTCAAATTACATTAGTCTCTCTCATGAAAGTTAAAACATCTTTAAATTCCAGCACAGGTGGTGGAAAAGCTAATACCATGCCAGCCCTAGCTGAGGCAGTATGGGCAAGTGATAGTTGCTGGATGCATGGGAGTCATTTTTCTTCAGATGCACTCCATGAAAGGTGGCCCATGCTCCGGTGGTTGGTCCTTCACCGTGAGTAAAGGGGCAGCACTAAGTAGAATCAGTAGGTTATTTTTAAAAAGAGCACATGAAGTTGGAAGGAAAAAGTGTTGAGGGGTGATTAGGAGAAGCTCAAAGGGAGGCTTTGGGGGTGGATTTGATTTGAACAAAACAAATTCCTATCTGAAATCCTTAAGCAACAAATTAATGAAACGTATACTCTACAGACAGACCAAGTTTCAATCTCAAGTCCTCACTAAATAATAACACAATGGATTTAAAACTGCTAGCAAGTGCTGCCTGTTTAAGTTCAAACCTTTTACATCCCAAGCTTCACCTATGTGGTTCCTATTATAACAAATGTGACAACTTCCCAGAAACAAAATGGCAAACAAAACCTGCAGAAGCAGATGGGAGAGTAGGTAAGAAACACAAAGGATTAAGCTGGGGAACCTGTCTCCAATTTATAAGATCGATCACTCTGCTACTCTCAAAACAGTTTAAATATCATCCTCCCACCCCCGAGGTGGGGCAGCAAGGTTTGAGAGGCTGAAAGGAAAGCAGTTGGATGGAAGGCAAGGCTATCTGCATCAGACCTGGTGCAATTCCAAGGATCCGTTGACCAAGATATGTAGGTCTTTGAAGTTAGCAGCCAACCAAACATGTTTCCTAAAACATAAGGAATTCCACTCCCAGTGAACAAAAGTAGGAAAGGTTAAAAAGAAGTTACCACTGGAATAGGGAATGAAGTAGAAAATGGTGGAGTGTGAAATTGTGGCTTTTCATTACCAGCCCCCTCTAGCTCATTGGCTATTTTCTCTGTATATTAGTTGATAAAATGTGATAAACAACCCAACTGGTGCTTTAATATAAACTTTGGAGATGTAGCATGGATTCTCCTTTTTTGCTGTAATTATTTTTTTACCAACCTTCCTTGAGAATACATCTTTAAATGGCTTCCACATTCCCAATGCAATCATTAAAATAATAAGCAATTATGTGGGTAGAGGACATATTTCTAAGGGATTGGGAAACTGGAATGAAGTGATTAAAACCCCCAGAGAAGAGCTGGGGTCCTAATTAAGCTGTTCTGTATGCAAGAATTACTCAAACTTTAAACCGTATGTGTGTTTAAAAATATTTGCAGAATTTACTGAATTAATTATAAAGTATTGCTTTTCATCAGAGAAGTGATCTTGTGTTATATTTAGTCTGCTTATTCATATGTATCTTAAGTACACATAGAGGGATTATATTTAAACTGACACAAACAAGAATATTCATAATGTACAAAACACCATGACTAGGCTGAAATAACACAAAGACGCCCTTCAACTCATTGGTCAGCTTCCTGAGAATTCTAATCTCTCCATCTTGCCTACATCCTCAATGTGAGATAGGCATCTGAGCATCCTCCCTAAGGCATTCAGTTAGCCATACCTCATTTGAAGCCTTGTGTTCCTAAGTGTTTCTGAAGCACAGATTACAACTAGACAGCCTCTTTTTCTCCTCCTCCTCCTCCTCCTCCTCCTCCTCCTCCTCCTCCTCCTCCTCCCCCACTTCTCTTCTTGAAGCATCCAGTCTTATTTAACTCCACTCAGTGACTAATCTAGATCTCTGTACTCACTGTAATACACAAGATCAAGATCCTCCACCTCAGAGCCCTGCTGAGCCATGCCAAGTGTTAGCGATAGCTGTGATCCTCCTCATAGGAACTGCTCTAAACATTTGCCTTATACCTAGTCAGACTATAATTTGTTGTTACTGAAATTTTGCTTTGCTTTCTTTCCAGAGTGGCTAGGATAGTCCTGAGAAGACCCTGGTCCCATAGGATACTAGCACTGGCTCTAGACTGTGTTAGGCTTCAAAACTTGCCCTGGGTCCTCAACCCCTAAAAATTAGCCTAAATCAGACTTTCAGTTGGAGAATGATGAAATCCCTTTTGCCCATCTTTCAGTTGTCCCAAGTCTCCTGGAACCTCTTCTTCATGTTACAGGGAAGTATACCCTTCTGTCTTCCCATGGGAAAGAAGGAGCTGAGACAAGACAGGCTCATCCAGAGTAAAAGACTTTTCCATGCTTATTGCTTTCTTTATATTTGTGTGGAGAAACCTAGAATTGGGTGAAGAAAGCAAGCAATCACACAGTTGTTAAACTGGGTCTTTCTTAGTAAGCACAGTTTATTAAAAATAAATAAATTAAGTATGAAGAATATGACTGGCTCGAGTTGAAGGCTGCTTTCTGTGCCGCTCTGTACCTTAAAAAGCAGAAATCCTCTACCATTTGTACCCAGTAGCTGACATTTGGGAACTATTATAGAACTGTAAAAATATCACCAGGATCTTAACATGTGAGCATTTATCATCTATCTATGTTTCTGAAGGAACAATGGTGAAAATATACTCAGGAAGGCCACAGATCAAGAAATAGAATGATATTGGATGGAAGGAGAAAAGACAGATTAAAGAGGTATTTTTAGAGAAGATTCAATAGGACTAACAACTGGATCACAAATGGCAGTGTATAAAATATGAGAGACTACCAAAAATAAATTTAACACAAATGTTAAAAGTTGACAGTTTATGTCTTGCATTTGATTCCTGAACACTTGTACAGATTATTTAATGTTATCAAATATATTTAAGATGCTTAGCAAATATTACTCATTGTGTAGTTTAAAGGAACATTTCAATTAATATAAACCTATTGATGCATTAATTTATGGATTTTTCTTCATGGAGTTTAAAAATTTTTATTGTATGCATCCGTTATACATGACACTGCTAGTGAGGGCATTTTCATTCAAATTTATATTGTACATTTAGTGTATAATATATATGGTTAATATTTTAGGTTAATTTTTGTGAACTTGTTTTTAAAAAGGAATTTAACATAGTCATTTTTTTTTGGTATGTAGGGATGTGTGCATGCACATGTGTGCGCATGTATGTGGAGGCCAGGACCTGAAATTGGGTGCTTCCTCAATCAATCCTTAACATATTTTGGAAATAAGGTCTCTCATTGAACCTGGAACTTGTTAGCTGGATAAACTGATAGGCCATAAGCTCAGGGTTCTTCCTTTGTCTGTTTCCTCCATGCTGGGATCAACAGGTTTCTGAGCCAGGCATTTGCATGTGGCTTATAGGGACCAAACTCAGCTCCTCCTGCCTTCACAGCAAGCACCGTGCCCTGAGCAGTTTCCACAACCATTAGCTTTTCTTTTAAAACTAGGAACCCTAGCTACCCAGAGCTGACAATCTTGTTCCACCTGTAACTGGAGCTCAATTTTTGTTATCCCTTGATAGGATATGTGTACCTCTACCAAGCTATTCCCAGATTCTGCCACCGTTTTTTCCCTATCAATACATGATCTTGCTAGTCCGACTTTAACAGTCCTGTGCTAAGAAAGACAGAATGAGCAGCCTCACTGTTGGAGGTAGCAAAGATTAAACTTCAGGAAAGTGTTTGTCACAAGACAGCACAGGCCAAAGCCTATAGATAGGGATACTGGCTCTGAAGAAAACAAAATTTTCATCATTCATCCACCCACCAATATAGTCATTGAATTCCTGATTTACTCTGTTCCAACAAATACATCCTAGAAGTCTGTTCCTTGGGGCCTTAGGACTGGCCAGCGGGGGATATAGAGTAAAGAAGGTAGAAATGGCTTTTGTCTTGGAAGCGGTTTCAATGTCGTTAATCAAATGAACGCATTTAAAATTTTAAACTGCACCTTGGAGAGCTGTTATGTGTCTAAGAAGTTGGAATGTAGAGAGGGTTCAGTCAAAGGGAATTAGAGAAGGATTTCTAAGAATCCACTAGTAACAAGTGAGGTGCAAGGCATATTGACACCGAGGAAAACAAGCAGATTCTGGGAAAAGCAAGCGATCTATGTGAAAGTAAGTCCAAGACACTAATTGAGAGGCAGCAGTGCAGAGGTAGAGACATTTGAAAGAAACACATGGCTGATTAAGGCTGGGTATCAGTAGGGTTCTGGCAAGCCAGGTCCTACTGCCTTGGAGAGGTATTATGTGCCATTTTTACCTAGGTACCTTGAGAATTCATTGATAACTGCGTAGTGGTTAGCAACAGGAGCACAGGCTATCAAGATTACTGCTGAATGTTTTATATGTCCTAAACAGAATCACAATTTTATATATCATATGACATAATCAGTGGATGTGATAGGTAGGAGAAGCTACAGGGTAAAGTCAAGGTATCTTGTATTCAAGCAGTCAGGCTTTGTAAGAGTTTAATCAAAGCACCAAGAAGTGGACATCTGTTGTGGTTTGAATGTGACAGGTCTTCAGGATCATGCATTTGAACACTAAGCTCCCTGTTAGCGGTGCTATTAAGAGTGCAGAGGCTACTTGTCTTGTGAATGTGATAAAAACACTCTGACAAAAGCAATTTATTTTGGCTCACAATTCAAGGGTTCGGCCATAGCGGTAGGGAAGTCATGGTTGCAGGAGTTTGATATAATTGGTCACATTGTATCTGCGATCATGTAATAGAGAGAGATGAATGCAGTGTTTGGCTCATGTTCTCCCATTATTATTATTATTATTATTATTATTATTATTATTATTATTCAGTACAAGACCTCAACCCAAAGGATGGTGCTGTGGAATAATCCATTTGTCACTGTGAAGATTTGTCACTGTGATTGGTTTAATAAAAAAAGTTGGCAGACCAATAACTGAAACAGATAAAGTTAGGTGGGTGAACCAAGTTGAGAATGATGGGGAAAGGGGCAGAGTCTAGAGTAGCCAGCCAGACTCAGAGGGGGGAGCTGAACATGCCATGCTAATAAAGGTACTGACAGATGGCAGAGCGAAAATAAGAAATATGGCTTAACATAAATGTAAGAGCTGGTAATAAGCCTGAGCAATTGGCTGAGCATTAAAATTAGGACTCCATGTCAGTAATTTAGGAATAGGCAGGCACGAAAGGTCTGCCTATAGAGTGGTGCTGCTACACACAATTAAGAGAATCTTCCTTCTTCAATTAACCTTATCAAGATAATCCCTTATAGGCTTGCCTAAAAATAGATATAGATAATCCCTCACTGGTGTTTCCAGAGGCTTGTCTCCTAGGGAATTTTAGGTCCTGCCAAGTTGACAATCAATATTAGCCATTACAGGAAAGTCACAGAACTTTTGTGACCTAAGATCATCTAACTAGCTGACAAAGGTCCATGGCCTATAGACTGACCCTGCTCTAATCTAATTCTTCATTTCATGGGCCACAAGCCCCTGACACCCAACCAGCTATACCTTCCCTGACATGATTAACTGTTCCCTCTAAGCTCTTAGTGAAAATAAATACTTCATTCCTTATATTTATATACCTTTTATCAGTTAATGGTCACAGCAACAAGGAAAGTAATATGACAGTCATCAAGATATGGCAAAGAAATAATTAGGAATAATTAGACGACAATAATAAGTCATGGTACATACTGCAAAGTTTATGGAAGAGCACATACAAAAATAAAATAATCTATAGCAAGAACTCAAACAGGGGTAAGTGATTGGAAGCTAGAGATGCAGTGTATTTCCTAAGAAACCAAGGCATGACTCAGATCAACAGAAGGAATGCCAGGAGGAAGCTATAACATCTCTGTAGAATAAAGTTCATTAGTTCCTACTTCAGGGGAGAGTCTTTTTACATGACTCTGACTAGGGAAGGAATCACCTATAAATTGTGGCTCGCTCAGGAACCTCAGAGCCACCACCTGCCATGCCAAAGAGGACCTATCAGCATGCACGATTCTATTCATGTTCCCAGATCCATAACTGAAAATGAGACACTTAAGGAGAAAGATCTATGGAGAGTCCCTATTAACACTAGTAATCACACAGTTTAGATGCTTTGAACCACCAGCAAGGAACAGAAAGAAAATTAAGAGTCTGAATTAAGAATATCTCGAGAGAGGAATGAAAATAATGGAATCTGTGCTGAGTACGAACCAAAACCAATTAACCCTGCAACGGTGTGGCAGATGATAAATTCTACTAATGGGCTTTAAGATGGAAAGGGGGAAGACACTAAGGTTGCTCATTAGCACTCAAGGCAGTCATAGGACAAATAAGTTACCTTATTTAGGTTGTGTCAGCTTGTAATCTGACATCTGTGACAAATGGTCTCTTATTTATGTTTGCGTTCTGTTAGTGTGTGCAGCAAGCTGCCACCACCAGGCTCTCAGACTCCTCCAAATTTGTTTGACTCCTCTTCCCAATGTTTGCCTACCACAAGAGAGAAGTAGAAATCTTTAACTTTCTAGTGAAGAATCCTCACCTGCCTTGCTTGTCTTATGGGATTACTGTCCTTCTTTTCAAACATATTTTCTTGGGCTTACTATCAGTTGCCTGGGCCAAATCTATACATTCGTTAGACTATTCAGTAGAGGCCTAGCCTTTCACTGCAGAGGTTCTCAGCCTGTGGGTTGTGACTCCTTTGGGGATCAAACAACTCTTTCACTGGGGTCACCTAAAATTAAAAAACACAGATATTTATATTACAATTCATAACAATAACAAAATTGCAATTATGAAGTACTCATGAAAATAATTTTATATTTGCAGTCACCCCAACATGAGGAACTATGTGAAAAGATGCGGCATAATGAAGAATGAGAACCACTCTTCTACTGGCTCATCCAGAGATGGGAGCCTCACACAGGACAGTCATAGAAAGAGTGAATGCTGGGTCCTGGGGTAGGTTGATCCCGAATTTCCTGAGAAACTGCCACACTGCTTTCCAAAGTGGTTGCACAAGTTTGCAGTTCCACCAGCAATCGATGAGTGTACCCCTTACTCCACAACCTCAAGAGATGCCCAATCATACTACAAAAGCATTTGTTCAACTATGTTCATAGCATTGTTTGTAATAGCCAGAATCTGGAAACAACCTAGATGCCCTCCAGTGGAAGAATGGATGAAGAAACTGTGGAATATATACATATTAGAATACTACTCAGCGATAAAAAACAATGACATCTTGAATTTTGCATGCAAATGCATGGAAATAGAAAACACTATTCTGAGTGAGGTAACCCAGACCCAAAAAGATGAACATGGGATGTACTCACTCATAATTGGTTTCTAGCCATAAATAAAGGACATCGAGCCTATAATTTATGATCCCAGAGAAGATAAAAAAGAAGGTGAACCCAAAGCAAAACATATAGTTATCCTCCTGGATATTGGAAGTAGTCAAAATTGCCGGGCAAAAACTGGGAACTTGGGGGTAGGGTGGGACGGGGGTAAGGGGAGATGGGGAGAGAAAAATGTGAAGGGAAGGATGGGGAGATTATGGGGGAATGGGATGCTTGGGATATAGGAATGGTGGATATGGGAGCAGGGAATTATATGTCTTAATTAAGGGAGCCATTTTAGGGTTGGCAAGAGACTTGACTCTAGAGGGGTTCCCAGGTGTCCAGGGAGATGCCCCCAGCTAGTTCCTTGGGCAGCTGAGGAGAGGGAGCCGGAAAAGGCCGGATCCTATAGTCATACTGATGAATATCTTGCATATCACCATAGAACCTTTATCTGGCGATGGATGGAAATAGAGACAGAGCCACACATTGGTGCACCGGACGGAGCACCCAAGGTCCAAATGAGGAGCAGAAGGAGGGAGAACATGAGCAAGGAAGTCAGGACTGCGAGGGGTGCTCCCACTCACCGGGATGGTGAAGCTGATCTAATGGGAGCTCACCAAGGCCAGCTGGACTGGGTCTGAAAAAGCACGGGATAAAACCGGACTCCCTGAACATGGCGGACAGACAACGAGGGCTGCTGAGAAACCAAAGACAATGGCACTGGATTTGGCTCCAACTACACATTCTGGCTTTGGGGAGGAGGGGCCTAGCCTGATTGGATGCTCACCTTCCTAGACCTGGATGGAGGGGGAGGAACTTGGACTTCCCTCAGGGCAGGGAACCCTTACTGCTCTTTGGACAGTAGAGGGAGGGGGAGTGGAGAGGGGAGGGGGAGGGGGAGGAGGTGGAAATTTTTAATAAAATAGATAAAAAAGAAAGAGTGAATGCTAGCAATTTTATGGGTACCATTTAATAAAAGATTGATCAGCTCGATCTCTTGCTTTGTAGATCGATGTTAAAACAGCAGTAGCCTTCCTGTGACCCACGTTCTCAATCCAGCTGCTGAAGGAGCCAAGAAGTCAAAAGTGGAACCGAGAAACAGCAGAAAACCCAGTCTGAAGCCAGGCATGAATCTGACTCAGTGGCATGAGTCAATATGTTCCTTTTTACTTGATTCAGTTTAGATTGATTTTTTTCTGTCTCTTTACTAATACAGTATTTCAAAAACATATAGATCCCTCTCACACAGTACCCTATATATCACATTCACACAGCACCTATCATATGTGGCAGTCACAGGCGCTGACCACGAACTCTGTGCATCAGAAATCAACAAGGCCAAATAACGCAAGGAAACACCTAAGAGAGATGCTCTGGTGTGGGACACATAAGCCACAAGTACAGAAAAGTGAAGCTTGGGGAGCTTGTAGCTGTGAGTCACCCGTTCCCCACTACCAGAGATGCCAAAACTGGCAAACTCTATCAGTTGCATGAGCCTGTATAACCCACTGCATCTGGTATTTGTAGTCTTTCATGTACAAATGAATCACCTATTATTTTTTTATATTTTGGTTTACAAAAGTTGTATAATGCTATAAAACTACAATCTAAATCTAGATCTCTCTAAAACATCTAAAAATAACCTAAAGAGAATGTATACATATATACATACAGGTAGATAGATAGATAGATAGATAGATAGGTTTCATTTCTCTCAACCACACTGAAATTTTAATTGTTTAAGAAAATTATTTTTAAGAACTATCTGTTCTGAAATAATGACAGACCAAAAATAAAAGACCAAGGCCTTGTGTAATTCTAGCTACTTAGGAAGCTAAATCAAGAAGATTAAACGTTCATGACCAGTGTAGGCTAAGATCAAGTTGAAGGCCAGTCTGAGACACTTAGTGAGGCTCTGTCTCAAATTTTAAATAGAATATAATACACAATGCATTTATATATATATATATATATATATATATATATATATATATATATATATATATATCGCTGTGCTGAGGATATACTTTAGAGGCGGGTCACCTGTCTAACATGCATGGGACCTTGCACATTCAGTCCCCATCACTTCAACAGCAACAACAAAGAACAGAGAAGTCCCATATGTCCTAACATTCTCTACTAATCCTCCTCTGATGAAAATATCCTGTCCAACTATAGCACAGTGTCCAAACCAAGAAAGTGATCCTTAGGTAATCCACAGGGAATACTCAGTTTTGGCCAGCACTGTGTGTCCTTGTGTGTGGGCACACTCACGTACCTTTTCCATTTGTCTAAGGTACAAGATTCAGAACCATTTTCATCCCAAGATTCCCTAGTGCTGCCTCAAAGGTCACAGTCACAGCCACACCCGCACCCACACTCAATCCCTGGTAACCTTCAATCTGCTCTCTACCTCCATGATTTTGTCAAAAATTCCAGACAAATGGAGTCATATTGACTGCAACCCTCTGACATAAACATCTTTTTTTTCACTCTACATTCTTCCCCTGGATCCTACCACATTGTTACATGTACCAGTAATTTTCTTCCCAAGGCTAAGGAAGAGGTCATGGTAGGTATAGCTCCTAAGGGACCATGGTTGCTTCTAATTTGAGGCACTAATGAATGAAACTTTTATGTGTATTTTGTGTAGATGTTATTGTGTGAAGATACATTTTTATTTCTCTGAACACAATGCCCAAGGGAGCAATGAGGAAATCATTTTCAAAGGCAACACTTCCCACATCCCCAAATCCCCCCTTCTCTACTCTCTGCCTCCAACTTATCTTGGGCTTCAAAAGCAGTCAGTGCCTTTGCTGGTGTCTCTAATTTCTACCAGATGCAACTTCTAAAGCATGACCGAGCTGAGTGGGAAAGCACACTTCTCTGGTTCCTGAATTCTGTATACTGAACATTTCCCGAACCTGCTGCCTGGAAACAAGCCGCTCCGAGAGCAGTGATTACATCACGTGGAGAACCTGCAGACACAAACAAGGGCTACTTGGTGGCGGCTAGCAGCCTCCGCACTAATTCATGTTTCACAAGCTACTAAATAGTTCATCATATTGGAGCCAGGGAAGGTGATCTTACAGATATCCTTGGAAACACGGATATCTGAAATTTCTACATGACAGGTGCCTAGAAGAAACACAGTTCTTCTTCACATCGTACTGCTACGTCTCTGGCAAATTATATTTATGAGAGAAGGGCGCAAGGCCTGAGATGTGATTTAATTATTGAATGTTAATGAATTTCTTATGTATGAGTTATCAGATTTATTTGCTGCTGAGAGACAGAAAAAAATCCCAAGGGAAATGTATTCGATAGGCTACAGAAGAAGAAAAATGTGTACTTCCTGCAGCAGACAATCCCTCCTTACTTATACAAGACTCCCCTTCTCCTTCCTTGTTTATTTTAATAATTGTTTCTGAACATATCACATTTAGATGCTACATACCCAGTAGGGCCCTTGGATAAGAATCTGAACCTTCCAGATTCAGGCATCTCAGTCCCAAACCCCAGATTATGCTGAGAGAAAAACACCAAGTCATTTCTTCCACAACACTTACTGCCCACAGGCCCCATGATAAACACATGTGACACGTTGGAGTGAAAGACTTAGATTAAAATTCCCTTCCCTTCCTGCAGATTACTCGAAATTCAGCGTAATAAATCCAGATAAGGGTGGGAGGGGCCACAGCCTTGCGCTGAGCAACTGAGATGTTTTCCTGATAAGAAATGGAAACTGACCCCTGAGAGATGGAAAGGGGTAGCCGGTTGAAGAGAGGAAAACAGAGCCGGTCGTGGGAGCACTTCAGGTGGAGGACACAGAGCACACTTGTCAGCAAAGTGGCTTCTTCAGCCACTGGGAAGGACCCGAAGCAGCTGCTCCTCAGGATGTGAGGGACACTGTGAGCAACAGGTGAGGGGGGAAAGATCCCAAGTCTTGGTCTGTCAGGAAGTACTGGGGACCCCTTCTGTGACACTTAACTCTGAGCACTGGTAATAATCAACGTTGCTTTTCTAGGTTGGTTGCTTTAATTTATCTTTATTTTTCTGAAATAAATCCTTGGGGACTTTGGAAAAAATAGAACATATTTTTACTAAGAAAAAATCCAAACAAAACAAAATATTGTTAGATTATCAGTTAGGGTATAAAATGAAGAATTAAGGGTAGAAAACCATGATTCCTTAATCAAATGCTTTCAAGGAAAAGCACCTTGGGATTCTGTGTTCATCCTAAACTCTCCATTCATGCATGTCCCATGTAGAGAACCATCCCTGTACTCTACAGCATGTCTTATCTTACACCCTACCACCACATCCCACAGCACTCTGAACCGAACAGCGATTTTCAGAACACCCAAGGCATTTGCTATGTTGTTCTCTTTTTGATTTGATAGATCTGTCTTCATGGTAGGCTGAGGTCCTTGAGGAGGAGAAGGAGGAAGTGTGTGTGTGTGTGTGTGTGTGTGTGTGTGTGTGTGTGAGAGAGAGAGAGAGAGAGAGAGAGAGAGAGAGAGTGAGAGAGAGAAAGACAGAGACAGAGACAGAGAGACAGAGAGAGACAGAGAAAGACACATAGAGAGAAGCAGTCTATTGTCCTCTGGGACAAATACCTCTTCCCCTCTCCTTTGTTCCCCTTTCCCTCTCTCCTTTGTTCCCTTCCCCTTCTCCCTCTTCCTCTATTTCCTGTCTTTGCCTCTTATCCAGGCCTTCTATCCCTCTTGGGCAAATAAATCTCCTTTGTATTGAGAACCTGGCCTTTGGATATCCTGGACCAACTTTGAGGTCCCCACATCCCATACCAGTAGGACAGCCTATGAGCTGTTCTGAACACTCACTGCCAGTTCCTCTTACCCTTTTGGGAAAGAGGGTCATTTGGAATAGTCTCATTCCAAGCAAATCCAAACTGAACTTTGCTCCAGATCTCCAGACATATTTAAGAGCACATGAAGCATTTATTTTCCATTTTAATACCTACCCCCAAGTGTATCTTAAATAATTTTTTAATTTCCTTAAACCAGTGCTTCTTAAATAGACTTATTCCTAAGGATCAGATAGAATACGTGAAAACACATTCTCAGGCGCTTTCCCTTCAGAATGTAGCTTCCTGGGTCTGAGGAGGACGAAGACATTCAGATTGTTTTCTAATTCTCAGGTGGATTTCTTCAACATCAGTCAGTGTGGAGGACATGGTCTCAGCCCTGCATGTGTCAGGTATTGGTTTCTAGTATGAAATTATGCGAGGAATTAAAAATCTCAATCACGTGTTTAAGACCTTGCAGAGAAGAGAAAATTTAGTAATATTTCCCTCTGCTTTGTATTTAGGAAAATCTCTGTTGACGTTGCAGTGTTTTTCCACTTGCAGGATGAATGACCTTGACTAGATGCCAACATAGATGTAGGCATTTCATGCATGACTGCTGGATAATCTAGATCAACCCCAAGTTGTCAAAATTTCCTCGTCCAGAGACAGAAATAAACAGCTGTCTGTAAATGTGCTTCAAATTGAGCATAATGTTTATATCACTGCTCCTAGCCGAGATGCATGAAACGTCATGCAAAGGATGTAAGAGCCCAGTGATAGGGCGACGGGATGTGAACTCTAGTCTTCCAGACATGACACAGCCATTGCAACAGTGAACCCATGGTAGCTTCAGAGTCTTGCACTGGTCCTGCACAAGACTGGGCCCTATCAACAGTCAGTCATAGGTGGGAGAAGCAGCCTACTCCTTCCTGTTGAATTATTGGCTAATAGATCCTGAGGGTGGGGCATTGTTTTCAGTTGCATAGTGACTAGTGAGCTCATCAGCCTCCAAACAATAGCTCCACATCCATTGAATGGTGCTGGTTAAACTCAGTGGCTCCCAAAACAAAATAAAAATGACCAGAGAATGATAAAGAATTTGTAGGAAGAGGGAGTTAACAGAGGTGAGAGAGAGAGAGAGAGAGAGAGAGAGAGAGGAGTTGGATGAGATAATCCCAGTGTGTTTCATGAATAAATAAAATTCTCAAATAATAAATTTTATTAACAAAACAAAGATGCTATATGCGCTAGAATGCAAACACTGGGTATATTTTACAGAGTTCAGGGCAATGCATAGGGATAATGAGAAAGGTCTCAGGGAGGAAGCAATGTCTGTGTTGATCTATGGGTCTCCCGAGTCTGTTCCCTCATTGAATAAAATGGGAACCCAAATTTTTATTGCTGAGCACCCTTGTGTAAATGAAACAAGTTATCCCAGTGCATCCTGGGCTCTTAACAAGTGCTAAAGTGACCGCTTCCTTTTTGGCAACTATTAAAGAGTCAAAACACAAAAGCCATTCTAAAAAGAAACACAGAGGTTATGGCAGTGCCTCTCCCCATCTAACGAAGAATGACACAACCATCATCAATGTCTCTTAACTCATTATTCCAAACGCAAGCAAAATATCCCCTAGTACTGGCTCCTCCTTTCAGCCTTCATTAAGTCTATTTTACTTCAGGCAGAGATGGCTTCTTCTGCTTTCTGTGCCATTTCTTATCCTGCGTCCGATTCTCAGTTGAATGAGGCTAGCTGTATTTTATTTAAATTAAATTGACATACTTGCAGAGGTCTCTATTTTGTAAGCCGCACAGAACCATGAATCAAGGACCTAGCGCAGAAGTTAGAGTCCGGTGTCCCATGAATCAAGGACCTAGCGCAGAAGTTAGAGTCCGGTGTCCCGTCCCACCACCTCTCCCAACCCGCCCCCATCTCCACTTTAATTATCCTCTATGACAGAGGAAATCTTGGAGTTTGAATCCCTCTTACCGGCCTAATCAGCAGCAGCTAATGAAGACTTAAAATGAAAACTTCCTGCTTTCCCTTACAGAAATAGAGGTATCAGGTCATTTTTCTAGATGATAACTAATTTATTAAGAAAAATAAAGTAATAGAATTAAAATTCTTTCTTCGATGGAGCATAGCCTGGAAATCACTTAAGTCACAGCAATAAAATCATCTTAAGGTTTTTATACCATGAAAAGAAAAATAAGACCTCTGAATGGAAATACTCATTCCCTCTGGTAATTTAAAAAGAAAGTCGGCTTCTAGCATAATAAGGAGAATGGCTTATTAGATTTGGATGTTTGGAGTGGGTAAGGGATTTGGGGATATTTGGTCTCATCTGCTTTACTTGTTGACTGTAGTTTTTACAGTGTGTTCAGATTTGTGAAATATTCTTTATGAGAGGAATATATTTAATGTACATTTTTACATGAGAATGGTGCTGATTGACTGTAATTGACTGTAGCAGAAATATGATAAAGGATGACCTAAGACCGGAGCTCACCAGTCTGGAGCATTAAATAGGCGCACACACAGTTCAGATTTTAAATTGCTGAAGAAGAAACCTGGTCTTCACATAGAGAGGTGTATACTCTTAATTAGTTCCTGAAATCATCCTTTGTAAATTCTGCATAAAAATCTAGCTTTGGGGAACTGGGAAAATAACTCAGCTGGTAATCACACGTGCCACCAAGCCTGACAAGCTACGTGTAACCCCAGGAACTCACATGGTGGCAGGAAAAAAACAAGTCCTGAAAGTTGTTCTCTGACCTCCACAGTCTTGAAGAGGCACTTGCCCAGCCATGCATAGAAACACAAACGCAATAATAAAAAAATAAAATCCAGATTTATAGCCTTTGTTGAACAGAAGGGACACCGTACGCACCACTACCTTAGACTGGAGGTGCATGGCAGTCACACATTTCAGGAGGGGTGGGTGGGGTCTCCCAAGTCTATCTTCATATACATCCCCACTTTTCCTCTCTGCCCTGAAGACAACCCAAGTTAGGAACGCTGGCAAACTATCCTAAGATTCATGGGACACAGAAAGAGATTTATCTAAGGAAAAGAAGAGAAATCAGCTTGGTGGCCCCCTACTTCTGCATAGCAAGTCTTACGAGCTGGGTGCAGAGAACAATAAGCATTTGTTTTGTTCCCAAGTCTGGAAGTCAGCTGGATTTCTTCAGGGATGACTTGACTCTACATCTCCCCCTTTCCTCCTCGTACTCACAGATTAACCCAGCAGGTTCTTCTCAGGGCCAGGGCCAGAACATGGAAAGGAGTGAAGGCAAGACCCGACTCCCCTGAGGTCTGGGTTCCATCACTAGCACACCATCTCAGCCAAGTGCACAAAGCGAGTTCATGGCTGGACCAGTCAAGGAGTCAAGGAACAATCTTCCCTGGCGGGTGAGACTTTATGTTGTTGACAGATAGGTTAAATTATTATTAAATTGTTATTATTATAGATCAGTTGAACTTTTGTAGGTATTTGAATACAAGACCTGATACATGCCAAACATGACTCAGACCAGTCCTGAGTTACCCTTGTCACTGCGAGATCTATGATAAATTTGAATGACAATACCAAAATGTGATACAGTTTACTTCTTGGATAGGATATATTTTAAATTCTTAAAGCAACCTTTCCCTTATTAATTCTCAGTCTAATAGCACTGTGTGTAATAATATGGAAATATGACAGTAGACATTGTCATTAAGAGAAGTGAAGGTGTCCAATGAATCAGACAGTATAACTTGCTCTAGGCTGGAGAATCTCAGTGGAATTCCACTTACTCACAAAATTATACTTTTCCAACTTCTAAGATTAAATGGTTTTTTAAAAGAAATGCACTATACTCACAAAACTAATAAGCCATTAAATTTAAAATCAATTAATAACGGGAAAACAAAATTTGAGCTTATAACTTACTGCAGCATGTTTATCTGGACTTTTACCCATAACAATCATTGGGGGCTTCCTAGACCTTTACCAGAGAAACTGCAGTCAAATAGACAGAAGTTCATATAATACGAGAGCAAGAGTCTTCTTGAAGCCTGGCCACTTCTCTATACCTGAAGAACTGTATGGCCCTACCCTTCTTGCCTACAGAAATCTGTGGCCTCCCTTCCCTGCTTGCAGAACTGCTTGGCCTGCTCTCCTTGTTAGCAGAACCGCATAGCCTGCCTTCCCTGTCTGTAGAACCGCATGGCCTGCTCTCTGACTGCAGGTATGCCTGGCCTCCCTCATGCTTGCAGATCCTAGTGAGAAGTGGATTACCTGCAGACCCTTCCAGCTGTTTCCTGAGCCAACAGCCAAGCTCAACACTCAGCTTCCGGTGTCTTTTCAGGACCTGCCCCCACTAGGGTTAGCATTCCTCTGCATGGCTCACTCTTCTCCCAGTACTTTGCAGAGGCCCTGCTGTTGTCCCGTATGGAAAAGAGAAGAAGCACTCATGTGGAAACCCAAAGCCCCAATGCTCCAGCCCTTTAGAAACTTCAGAGCTCCCAAAGGCAACAGGGTGTGAAAGTTTCCAATCCTGGAGCTAGGGAAATGATTCCGTCTGTAACGTGGTAGGCACACTGCCTACCTACCACACATCATAAGGTCCGAAGTTAGGATGCCCAGAATCCACATAATCGAAGTCAATACCATGGCTTACATCTGCAACCCTACTGTAGAGTGCAGAGTGATAAGCAGATCACCAGAGAATGCTGGCCGGTCAGCCTAGCCCACTTGTGAGCGCTGAATTCAGTGAGAGACTCTATCTTAAAAGATAAGGGGGAGAGTGACAGGAGACACTCAACACTGACCTTCGACTTTTACATAATGTACACATGTGTACATTATAGGTATCTGAACATAAACTTACACACACAAAGAGATAAAAGCTCACAATATATATCCCAAATGAAACATGTAGACCGTAAGAAAAGACATACATATGCAAACACACACACACACACACACACACACACGGTTTCAAATCTATTCGCGCACTTAGACAGATCTCTCCTTGCATTGTTTTCTTGTAGGTTAAGAATTTGTGGAGGAGAAAATATAAATGGGGATTTCTCTCTCCTACACTCCTTTTACATCCTGAGCACATTGCTTGTTTCGGGGAGGGGAGCAGAGAAAAATGCAGAGCTTATTAAAAATCAATTTTAAAAATGTAATAAAAATCCTACCATTGAACTGAAAAAAAAGAATAACATTTGTTGATAGCTTTGCTACTTCAGATCTTTCCATGTAGCCACCACTTGGGCTCCACCATCATGCTTCCTGCTGTGTGTTCCGTGAAAACTTCATGAGAGTCACGAATCTTCCTCAAGGGAAACAGAGTTAGCAGCACATAGAGAAGTCATCTGATAATGGGAAGCCAAACAATTCCACATGTCCTGTGCATCTCCTTGTATCTCACTCTCGCCAGCAGGAATGAAAATCAGCATTGCAGATGATGCACCTTCAGATGTACGTTCACAGATTTGCTATTGTTCAAGCCACACAATTACTGTAGAAGAAAGTTAAGACATTCATTTCTGTAGATGTGATATGGGAGGAAATTTGACACTGAACAACACAACACCTTTTCTCAAGGTCAGAACAAGTAACAGAGCTTCTTCTATGGTTTGGGGTGAGACACAACATAAAAAGACGTTAGGAAATGGCAAAACCCCTGAGTCTTTCATTGACTAGTTTAACCTTGATTCCGTTAAGTCTTCCCTGTGAATGCTAAAAAGACACACAAGAAATAAATTTCATGCTATATTCCATGGCACACTCGTAACATTACTAGTCTGTTTCTCTGGGCTCACTGCTGAACATATTTTAAAGACTTTTAGGAAAGCAGAGAAATTGCTAGGCCGTATTTTTTCCACACACAAAAAAATTTCTTTAGGACAAATGGACTGTTACTAAGAAACGCAGACTCCAAAAGCAGGATAAATTTCCAGTGTCTTGGTTTCAGATAATTCCAGACGTCATGCCAAGATATATAAAATCTAGCGTCCTCATCTGTGAAAGGGACAGGCAGCATGAGAAGCTGAGAATGTGTGAGTGGCAAAGAGAAAGTTAGGAAACCACACACACACACACACACACACACACACACTCAGTGCTTCAGATTCCAGCTGTCTGCAGCTGTCGAGGGTGAAGAGAGACAACTGGAAACCCAAGTATCCTGGCAGAGTTGCAGGATGGCGTCCACCACTGCCACTGCCTACTCCCAATTTCTTTCCCATTAGAGAATTTTAAAGGCACTCCTGAGAAAAGTACCAAAGCACAAAATTTTCTGAGTTTAATTTTCTTTCCTCGTGTTTGGTCTCATTAAATATCTGCTAGAAAATCTAACCAGAGCCTCCATGTCTGCCACTATTGTTTGGGGAAGCTTTATAAGCTTCCACACATTATATGAAAATAGTAAGCAGGTTTGTTCATAAGAATGAGATATACTGTCATCCCATGTCCTTACGTAATCGTCTACTCTCAGTTGTCAGCTGCTCAGTGATTGCTTCTAACAAATAACAAAGACTATGGGATGTTTTCCCCATGACACAAGTTAAGCAACAAAAGTTAAAGCTATAGTTTAAGAGAGAGCCCCCCAAGGTACATATGTAAAAGGTTGGTCACTAGAGTTCTGATACTGGGAGATACTGTGGACTTTGAAGTGGCTGGGCCTGATGAGAGGTTAGGAGGTCTTTGGGGTTTATATTGTCTATCTATCTATCTATCTATCTATCTATCTATCTATCTATCTATCTATCTCTATCTATCTATCTCTATCTATCTATCTATCTATCTATCATCTATCATCTATCATCTATCTACCTATCTATCTAATCTATCTATCTAATCTATCTATCTATCTATCTATCTATCTATCTAACATCTATCAATATAACTCTTTCTTTCCTCTTTCTGGCTTGAGATGCTAACATTCACTTTGAAATCCCCCATAACATATGATTCAACAGAGCTCCAGGAATATCAGACTATCCACCATGGACTTTACTCTCTAGTTATAGTTCCCTAGAACTATAAGCCAAAACAAGGTTATCTTTAATTCCTAAGCAGCCTTGAACTGACATTTAGGTGTCGGGATGCAAGGCCACTATAACTAGAGAGTTCTACCTTGACAGCAGACTCTTCATCCCTCTGGCACAGTCTCTATAAATGAGCAAAAACCATTAAGAGTTTGTGAGACAAGGAACAAGAAAGTTAGGGTGGTTTAAAACCAATAATAATCAAGAAACCGATACCATTCAGCTAATACCCTTCATGGAACATGATCCCCAAAACCTCAGAGCTTAGAAACAACTCCTGCTGCCACAGGCTTCAGATAAGGCCCCAGTGTTTAGCAAAACCCTACTGAAGCGCTGAGAGAGGCCCTGAATCTGGGACACACAAGTAAGCTAAAGCTGGGTTATTGACACACAAGTCCTGTGAAATAATAAGTGTTTGTTATTTAAATCTAGTCTCTTTGAGAACTAATTTGTTATAAAATAATTTGTAGCCAATATATCAACTATCGACTTCCCCTCAAACCATTCGTTTCGCTTTTGCTAATACTTCTGACCATAAAAACAAAACCTATGTAACTAAATGATGTATGAAAAATGGGGATACTTGCACAAGGTAAAAATAGCATAAACCCTTAAAATAGATGTAGGCAATGATAATGATTTTCTATAAAATATCAAGCAAAAATAATGATTTTCTATAAATATACCTGAAGAGCTTATATCTCATCCTTTCAAAGATCCATGATCCCCAGTTCGGGTCTAGTCTAATACAAAGAGGAATGGAATTAACAGTGTATTATGGGGCTTCAGTACTCCAAATTGAAGTTTTCCAAGTCAAGTGTTCCTCAAGAGCTATGAGAAAGACAGCCAACCCTTATCTAAAAGGACTCACAAATGAATACCCTGGGCTGGCAGTATCTCTACCTGAATTTAGTTTATAGCTAAGAAGACACTTGCGTCAGACTTGGTCAACAGGCCCGCCCCCTTCCTAAGAGTGGGTTAGGATATTACCTGACATAAAGAAAGGAATGCAAAATACTCTCCCAAGCTTTCTCCCACACAAATGGAAAAAAGAAAAGAGCATTTTACCTGCATCACCCACCCCCACTCCCTACCTGTGTCTACTGCTTCCTCTCATCGTCTTTGGAGTGCACCGTTTTGATAAAGACCCTACAAGCTGTATCAGAACAGAACTATCAGCTAGGTATCAAGAAGAATTCTGTTTTCTTTTCTGCTAGTGAAGGAATCTGAGGCTCCTCCAGTGTGGCTTAAGTCTGGGTCTGGGTCATTGTTTAGACACTGAAAAGCATGATTCTGTAGAAGAAAGCCAAGAGGAGCCTTCTGCTTATGGCGCCATGTGATCATTCTAAAACAACATGACCAGGAGATTCCCACTCCCAAGGTCTCTCTTTGAGGGAGGAGGTGCACTGACTGGACCCAGAGGGCTGCTCTAAAAGCTTTCAGACTGTTGGGACTAAGTTCTCCTAAAGTCACCTTGAGGAGGCTAAGGTAAAGTGACTGCTCCTGCCATCTCTATTGTTAGAACTTTAAAGGCCTCGTTAGCCTGAACAGTCATTGGAGTCTCATGTGCCTGGCCCAAATCTTTTATAATTCTTATAATTTATAATCTTTATAATTTTCTTCTGGTGCCTGGAACTGATTGGGGAATGAAATAATGGTTATTAAGATCTTTCCCTCCAGTGCTTCATTTCCACATGCACTGGGTTTTCATCCTCTCCCCGGATGACCTTCCACCCCTTGACATACCTTGCAGGTTTAATGGCGCCCCTGTTCAGACCTCTAATGAAGCTGGTGGCGTGATGCTTCCCCTCTTCCCTAGGGACCCTTGATCGTAATCCCATCCACGTTTGTTACCAGGAACCTGCACTTCCCACTTTGTCCACACTATAGACTGGATGGTTATGTAATCATAACCCATTTTCCTTTCCTTAGCAATTATATGAGCTTTTTGCAGCTCTGTTGAAGCAACCAGTCAACACAACCACCATATTTAGCTAGGCAAGGACAGGAGAAGGGATGAGTTCAGTTTCATGAACTCTCTTGGCACTTGCTGGGATTTTTCTAAAAAGTCTCATAATTTCTTTATATAGCACTAAGTCTCATGCACAGAAAGATATGTAAACTTAAGGGAGACACCACCCTTAAAGATAGATTTCAATAGTTGATTCTATTTTTTCCTCTCTATAGGTGCATTGAGTGAAAAGGGTCCATAAGAACACTGTGTAAGATAGAGAAGCATCGTTTAATCCACAAAGATACTAAACCTACTTGAAGTAATAGAAAATCTTTGATGAAATTAACCCTCTGAGGAGTGGGTCACACAATTAGTTGTAGGAATGCTACCTATCTTGATAAAAAGACAGATTTGTTGGACTGCTCAGGGAAGGCATTAAAGGAAAAGGTGGCTTGAGTTGCAATTTAAATAATAGTTAGAAGTAAGATAAGCAAAGCAGAAATTCCAAGCCAGGGAAATAACTTTGATCTAAGCTATAGAAATAGAAAAATAGTCAAGCATATAAAGATAATCACTAGGCCTATCAGATAATACATGAAGCTGCATTATGAGCTACTGAGACAGCTGCCCTGCTCTAGATAGTGGGATGTATTTTCCCTTCAGACCTCAGGGAACAAACAAATGATTAGACTTTTAAGGTTAATCTCAAAAGAAAACCCAGTTTATGCTAGCAAAGAATAAGGCTGGAATTGCCCCATTATCAAAACAAGAAATACAACTTCATAGGCACCAAACAAAACAAAATTTACTAGGGAAATCAAATTTAATATGTTGTTAAATTAGTTTTCTTTGAAGCTATAAATAAGTTACCCAATTTGTCAATAATGGACAACTTTGAAATGTTGATTTTTTTCAAATCAATAAATATTACATATCCTTCTAAATATTTGCATCCTATTATACATTTTTAAAATTTTTCATCTCAACAACTTAAACATTTTTATTAAATTTATTATGAGTTCTTTAGTGTTTTATGCTATTTCAAAGGCCATTTTTTTCTTCCTCTTTGCTTCTTGTGATTCATGTATAGATTTGTTTCAGACCTTTCTAACTTCTGGTGTTAATTATTGGTAATTTAGTACTTAGAATTTAAATTCTATCTATCATTAGCCAATTAATTATATCCTATCAACAATGACAGTTTCTATTCCTTCCTTTACCATCCTTGTAGATTTCTTCTTTGATGTTATTTGCCACAAAGGATAACAAGTGTTGGCTACAGTAATGTTCGAATTTATTTAAATATACTTTTCATTTTTTAAATGAAGAAACTTACATTTTTCTAGTTCACAAAACATTGTAAACACGTAATATCTGCAATTTCATCGAGTAACGTTTATGCATCACTGAGTGGGCCACATCTTTTTCTGCTTTACTCCGAGGCAGAGTGTGAATTCATTTCAATTACATTCCAACTCTGTAATCTTAGCATGAACTCTGCTTGGACACAGCTCTTTTATATCTGCTTCTGTCTTGATAGAAAATTAAAAATCTGTGCGCATACGTCAGATGGATTATTATTTGATTTTTCTTTTGCTAAAATTTAAGGTGCACTATAAAACTTATATTAGCCTGATAAAATGTGCTGGATTGTATCACTTTTTGAGTTCTGTCAGTTGGCTACTGTGCAAACTCTCAAAATAAGCATCGATGTACAACTATCTCTTAAGTAAACTGGCATTGCTTTTTTTAATTTGAGTAATTATATTAAAAATTGCAACACTTCATTTGAGAATTGTCTCAAATGTGAATTGTATCATTGAAACATCTACTAACGTCTTGACTGATATACCCATTCTTTTGTTGCTAAATATTTGGGGTTCTTTACATATTCTACATATTGGTCCTCTGAAAGACTAAAGGTTAAGAAATATTTTTAGCCCATTTTATTGACTGCTTGCTCTGTGAGTAGGTTTTTGTGCAGACCTTATTAATTTGACCTGAATCCATAGGTCAATGCTTGTCATTATTTACTGACCTATTAGAGTCCTTGCCTGTAGCAAGTTCTTAGTGTTTCTCTGGGGTTTCAAAATTGCATGTGTTCATTGAGGTCTTCAGTATACTTTGAATGGATTTTTGCACAGGGGAAGCAATGGGATTGGTTTCAGTAGTCTACACGCTGATATCTGACTTTCTTAGAACATTTGCTGAAGATGCTGTCTTTCTTTTTAATTTGTGTTCTTGGCATCTTTGTTTTGGCATCTTTGACATTCCATCTGTTGCAGCAGGATGCGCTAGTCTACCGCGTCAACCTATGTGGCTCTTCTATAAGTGTCATACTCATCTTGTGATGTCTCAGAAGTGTGATTTGAGACCAGGTAATGTGATCCCTCCAGCATTGTTTTTTTTTTTTTTTCTTCTCAGGATTCTCTTGACTTCTTTTGTTCCTCCATGTGAATTTTAGAGTTTTTAGAAAACGTTCTGTGACTAATGGAAAACTGCGAACAAAACTACTGTCTACAAAATACAGTATACCGACTGTGTAGGGGGCAGAGTGGAAAGGTTTTTTAAAAAAAAAAAATGCCAAGAAAGAGAAGTCTTGGCATAATCAGAGGGCCAGATGAATAAAAAAAGAAAATAAATGAAGAGAAGCAACAAGAAAATAGGAAGGTAGGGAAGAAGGAAAGGAGGGAGGGAGGAAAGAAAATGAAGGAAGGAATAAAGCAATGGAGACAAGGAAGAGAGGGAGGGAAGGATGGAGGGAGGGAGAAAATACAAAAGAAACAGAATAATGAAAATTACGAACATTGTCCCCCTGTTTCTGTGAAGAATGTATAGGCGGTATCATGATCTAGGCGTTTCTCTGCTTGTTTTCTAAAACACTACGGTTCACCTTTGACTTTCCTCCCTTGAATGTCTCTGGCTTGATGGTAAAGCCTTTGTCAAGTAGTTGTGGATTCACAGAACTGAAACACAGCCCTTTGCTTCTGGGTTCCCATTTCTTTCTTTAACAAGATCATCCATCAAAACCAACCACCGCAGAAGCACAGGAGGAAAAAGAGCAAAGAGCTCAGGTGATTCTACACCATTTCCAGCTCTGTCAGCCTTGGCAAGACTTTGCCCACTAACACCCAAACACAGCTCTAGAGAAAACCCAGTCTCTATTCATCAGAATACCTGCAACTGTCCAGAGTGTGAAGCCAGGTTAATTCACACTCAACAATAGAACTAAAACCTATTAAGTACATTCACCCACTACCCATCAGCTAGGCCTGTGTGGGTAAATGTCATCAAACTAATCAACAGCGAACGTTGAACTGAGTGAAATCAAGAGTAATTGCGAAATATTATTTCTTTATAGAATATTCCATTGAAAGCTGTATATATGTGCTTTTAAGTAACTCCATTGTCATCTTTTCTCTGACAGAATACAAGCTTTGTGGCAGTATCTGAAAGGCCTGCTGTTAACACGAGCTTGTTGCTTTAGGAGTGAGATTAGGCTAATGGGCCTCTTTTAAAAACTACAAAAAAATACTCTAATTTTATCAGAAATTTTTAGGCAATTTTCATAGTAAATCTCCTATTGCTTTTACATTTTCTTTAAAAAATAGGATTTTTTAAACTTATTTTTGCCCTTTTAGCAAAGATAAGGAGAAAGGGGACAATATCCATGATTAGTCAGAACAGAGCACATTTCTGAGCCCACACAAGAGAAATTGCTAAACCATAAAAGCTGTGAAAGCCCTAATCTAGTTGTATCAATAAACGCTAATGGCCCTGTGTGGAAGAACAAAAACTACTAGTCTTGCTGGAATAAACATCCCCATCTGACATTTTGGGGACCGCTCCATCACAACGTGCCGGTGCCCTTGCCTTCCTTCCTCTGACACCCCCCCCCCTTTCTTCCACAGACTAAGTTCTGTGCAGTGCTGTGAACCATCTATTCCCCTTTCTCTACCGCAGGCAGGCACAGGAAACGAGTTCATGCAAATACTGAGCACCCCAACACCACAGGTCAGGAAATGGGCTGCAACCACCGAAATTGGTTTTTTAGTTTAAGAAAAAAATAATCCTGAAAATAATTGATATAAAGCATCAATCAGACCTACCAAAAATACATTTGTCCCATCTGCCTTCTACCAATGAAGGAAGCCAAAGCTTCATGGCTCTGCAAACCTTGTGTTATAAACTTTATAAAATTGGTTATTTAGCCATTAATCTGAAATGTTAGGAACATTCTGTTTCTTTCTGAGGCTACTAGGAGAAAATACATTATCTCAATCTTTTGGAAAATGTCATTTGATGTTGCTAAATATGTTTGCTGTAACACTCCTCCCTCTATAAAGCAAACTACTAATTATATGAGTTTCTGATTGGTTGGCCGTGTGCACTATTGTGAACAAATTACACACATACATGTTGACAAAGGATTTGTATTAAAATTATCTACACTAAAAATTCAATTATAGGAACATTGCTGCCACATTTTAAATTAAGTAAAATTTTAAGTGTGTTTATTTCTCTGGATTGTTTGTTTTTTATTTATCTTGTAAGAATTTGTATACTTTAAATTGTTTAGGAAATTGGTAAATGATCTTTGGAATTTGGTATATTAAAAGTATTGGTCTTTCTTGATTATTTTCTTTACAGGTATGTATTCAATTATATTATTTATCTCCCCCCACCCAGTGTGTGTGTGTGTGTGTGTGTGTGTGTGTGTGTTCTTGGTTGCACATGTGTGAGCACATGTGGGAAGGGTTGTACATAAAAATGTGTTCTCATGCGTGTAACTGCCATCTTCAATAGTTCTTTCTGCTTTCTCATTGAGACAGTCTCTCGATGAAACCAAAGCTCATCTATGATCTATTCTGGCCAGCCAGCTTGTGCTGGGAACCCTGTTTCTTCTTTCTTTCCAAGGCTGGAATTTCAGGTGCAGAACAACACTGCAGCCAGCATTTACAGGATCTGGAAACAGAAACTTTGGTCCAAATGTTCAGATGGTAAGTGCTTTAGCCATTGAGTGCTCTCCCCAGTCAACTTACTGATTTAAAATAATATATCACAAATTTTCGATAAGGAAATTCCAATCTTTATGCATTTGAGCATACTGCTTTTTCATATACAAAATCTAGGGTTTGTCACAAAATTAAGGCAAAATGACTCAGTTTATTAACAACTAAACAAATAAGTAAAGTTTAACTTATAAGTTTAAATCAACTCCTCAAAGAGACTAATGACTAGATAATACCAATGGAAACCCAGTATGAGCCAAGGAAGTAAAATGTCCCAGATTAAGAAAGAGAATTGTTCATGTTCATTGCCATTGTCCTTGGTTTCTCAGTCCTCCTCCACCGTCAGCCACATTCAGAGAGTCTGGTTTGGTCCCCTGTTCCATCAGTCCCATTCTGACTGGACTTGGTGGTCTCCCATTAGATCTGTCCCACCGTCTCAATGGGTAAAAGTACTCCTCGCGGTCCTGGCTTCCTTGCTCATGATCTCCCTCCTTTTGCTCCTCATCAGGACCTTGAGAGCTCAGTCCGGTGCTCCTATGTGAGGCTCTGTCATTTTCTCCATCCAATGCCAGGTGAAGGTTCTATGGTGATATGCAAGATATTCATGAGTATGGCAATAGGATCTGGACATTTCTGGCACCCTCTCCTCAGCTGCCCAAGGACCTAGCTGGGGGCGTCTTCCTGGACACCTGGGAACCCCTCTAGAACTCTACAGCATGGACGGGCTCACTGTGAGCCTTGTCAGTTTGGTTGCTCACTTCCTGTACTTAGGGGGAGCTGGGAGGACCATGGACTGAACATAGTGAAGGGAACCCTGATGGCTCTTTGTCTTTGGAGAGGGGTGGAGTGGGGGTATGGGTGGAAGGGAGGGGAGGGAAGGGGGAGGAGGAGGGGAGGAGATGGAAATCTTTAATAAAAAAATGAGAAAAAAAACAAAAAAAATGATATTCACCAAAAAAAGAAAGAGAATTGTGTGATAATCACAGATTATTTAAAGATTTCATTAGATAAAAAGGAACATATAAAATGTCAAATTTTGATAAAATGGCTGGGATGACTGGTTTGTTTGCTGAATGAGTCTATACCATTATTACAATGCAAGTGGGATAACTTTCCATTAAAGAAACAAGAAACATGATGGACAAATCCACTCAGCATCTATGATTCAAATACTAAATTGACCAAAGCATCTACAAAGAAAAAGCATTGGATCACAACCTGTGAGAAATGATGTAGGGACCGTCAAGGTCACTCTCTTAAGTCACCTTGCTGCTGCATAGGGAGGCAGTCAAAGGTAAGTTCTTATCGAGTTAGAGGTGAAAGTTCAAAATAAACACCTTATGGATACATATAAAAATATTTTCACTTTCAAACTTAAGGCCTCACAATCTATGCTACCTGATATTCTAAAACAAGTGTTTCTGGATTCTGGAAAGGCAAGTACTATTCTTAGTAAAATATAAATTATTAGGAAATAGTAGTTGTGAAAATTTTGAACATAGACCAACTACCACAGAAGAGATTTAAAACTGATAACATTTCTCCCATTTAAAAAGGGTACAAAACCCAGATGGCTCTGCAGCTGGATTCCATCCAACCTGCACAGAACAAATAACCCTGGTGTTTTTAAAATTGTTGTAGCCATGGAAAGAGACAGAAAGCTCTCCCACCCAATTTAGTAATGTCCCTGGCAACATGAAGGAATACCAGTTCCAAAGAAGAAAGGGTAGAACAATCTCACTCATGTGCATAGAGGAAAATTTCTCAAGGAAATATTTAAAAAAAAACTGGATTCATTTTTATTTTATTTAATATAAAATACATAATTATATTACAATTAAGTTATATGTCAAGGTATTTATCTTTAAAAATTATGAATGTTGGCAGTAAGCAACTCATCAGGGAAGGAAACCAAAATGCCTTAAGAAGGTGAAGGTGCAGAGTTTTCTCACGTGTGCAAAAAACAGAAATAGCCCACTCTGATTTCGCATCATTTTCTTCTGTCTTATATTGAACCAAAATCTGTGTCTGCATAACTTTTACTGATGGAGAGGAGAAGACCCCGGGGCATTCACTCCCCAAAGCCAGACTACAAATTATCAACAAGGTAGGACTGTGAACTCCAAGATATGTTTCTCGTAAAGAAACAAAGAAACAAAAACTCTTTTTAGTGGCTTATGTGAGCTTTGCCTTCTGCAGTTATAGTATCAGAGCACTGCAAAGCATGGGTGTGGGACAGACACATAGTCTGGCAGAGCTACACAGTAAAACTACACTACTTTAGTGCAATTTTCTTCCAAGGAATGATCTGCTTTCTAAATACAGTAAGGAATACAAACCAAACTTAATACATTTGCTCATAAGCAACCTGAGGTGCTTGGGTTTATCAGGTGGCTCCAGATCTGGCAAGAATTAATGAATCATTATTAATATTACACATTAAACCATATTTTCTTATAGTAGATCCTTCTTTGGTTCTCCAGTTCCCAAATAATGACACAGAGACTTATTAATTATGGAATGTTGGCTTAGCTTTGTCCTCAACTAGCTCTGATAACTTAAATTATCCCATTTATATTAATCTACGTTCTTCCAGGTAGCTCGTTATCTCTCCCCCATTCTATATGTCTGACTACCCCTGAGTCTCACTGGCTTAATCCCAAGCACCTCGGATGCTTCCCAAATTCCTCTCTCTCCCCAGAAGTCCCAATCTATCCTCTTCTGTCTAGCCATTGGTCATTCAGCTCTCTACCAAACCAATCAGAAGACATCTTAGGCAGAAACACATCTTCACAATGTACAAAAAGATTATCCCACAACATTTTCTTATTTCCTAGGCAAGGTAGGGGGATAGTACACTATGAAATAGAATCTAGTTTTAAGCAAGAGTAATTTCAAAACACCATAAATTCAATTACATGGTTTTTCTTAGTATTTGAAAAGCAAGAAGTGCATGCTTCAAAGTATTTTTTCCACCTGGCTTACAATTCTGATCAATGATTTTGTTACTGCTGTGTTAGCTGTAAACTTTTACTAACCAAATAAAATTCTATTAATTTATCTACCATACCTTTAGATAATTATCAAGGGAAGTGACCTGCTTCTTTGGATACTCCTCCTACCCACGCACCCATACACACACACACACACACACACACACACACACACACACCTCTGCCAATAAAAAATATGAACTTTCCCCTTAATAGGGGGGTTGAAGTAAAGTCTTTATATAATATCACAAAGTTATTTGAATTGACACTTGCATACCTATCATACATAATGTTCTACTTGAAGAGCCATACTGCTAAACTCCCTCTCAGCTTTCTTTTATGTGTGGGGGGAGGCATTGTCTAATTTGGTTGAGGGGTCTGATAAAGACCATGACTATAAGCCATCTGATGATGGATGGGTACTTTTAAGCTTACAGGCTACACTCCCTCATTGAAGGAAGCTGGGACAGGAGCTCAAACAGGAACCTGGAGGCAGGAGCTGAAGCAGACACCATGGAGAAGTGCTACTTACTACCCAATCCCCAGCTTGTTCAGCTATGTCACCATAGTATGAGGTAAACATAGTACAGTTTTCATTTCTATAGTTATTACTATGATTAAAAAAATACCTTGCATTCATTTGTTACTCATGTGACTAGCAATATTAACTAGCAATATTAGCCCTAAACCAAGTCTTGTAAAATGACAAGAGAAAATTATTTTTTTTTTCGAGACCAGGTTTCTCTGTAGCTTTGAAGCCTGTCCTGGAACTAGCTGTTGTAGACCAGGTTGACCCTGAACTTGCAGAGATCCACCTGCCTCTGCCTCCCAAATGTTGGAATTAAAGGTGTGTGCCACCACTGCCTGGCTGAAAATTACTGATAATTATATTTTTCTAATTTATAGAGCTTTGGTCTATATCATAGCAGGCAATATGAGCTTTCTGAACCTTAAGAAAGCCAGTGAGTCCTTCAGATAATGAGGAAGAGTATCTGGAAGGGCATGAAGGAAAGAAGGAAAGGGAAGGGGATGGTAGGGACAGGAAGGGATGAAGGGAGGGAAGGGGACGGGAGGAAAGGAGGGAGGAAATCAGAGATGAAGAAAGGGAAAAGGATAGGAAAGGAAGAAAGGGGAGGGAAGGGGAAAGGAGAGAATAAGGAAATGCTATAGGGTGCAAAGAAAGGAAGATACTTTGTTACTGAGATGATTTTGTTGGAATATAAAATATTGCCAGGGGTCTTAAAAGATTCATTTCCAAAATCTTGCCCTCTTCTCTTACCAACAAATTCCAGTAAAATTTTACAAATTATTTACTCTGTTTGAAATGGAGCTTTTGGAAGCAGAAACTTCCCTGAGCTTTATTCAGCTCGAACACCATGATTGGGTTTGAATGGGGGGAGGAAGGCTTCTATCTAATGGGAGAGCTTGATCTGTACCAGCTCAAGTGAAGACAAGAATTATGACTAAACAGCATATGACTGCAACCTATGCAATCATCTATGAATCTGGGTTTGTTCACAGAGAGTTAACTATACACCATGTGCTTTTTTCCACTATTCTATAGTCTATTAGCTACTTATCCTGTTGCCATGATAAAATATCCCAGCCAAATTACCTGAAGAAATAACTGTTGCTGGCTGTCATTTCAAGGGAACCGTCCATCACCACGGGGGAAGCCATGGCAGAGCTTGAGGCACGAGTTACATCACACTGGGTCTGACATCAAGAAAGCAGAGAGAGATGGACTCTTGAGCTCAGCTTGTTTTTGTCTCTTACATTCAGTCTGAGACCCGCAGGCACGGAGTGAGTAGTGCTCAGTCCTCACAAACAAGCCTAGAGATTTGTTTCCACGGTAATTCCAAATCCTATCACTGGCAATCAAGATTGACCATCAATATAGCCTCTTAAATCTTTAAAAATTCACTTATTTGAGAGATGTGAAACCATAATGATTATGCCCCTACAATGGTATTTTTAAAAATAAAAGGGGTTGGGGAGGGGACTGGAGAGATGGTTCACCCCTTGAGAGCACTGACTCTCCCTTCAAGGGACAGGGCTTGTTCACCCACATGGCACCAAACAACCATCTGTAACTCCAGTTTTAGGATATCTGACTCCAGCTTCTGGACTCCAAGGGCACCAGGGACTCATGTATTACATACAGATAACATGTGGGCAAAGCACCCACAAACATATGACAAAATAATAATAAATTAGTGAAAGAAAAAAAGTTAGGATGTAAAATGCAGACTGAAGCCAAGTGATGTCTTTTTTTCCTTTCCTTTTCTTTCTTTTTTAAAAAGAAACATGATAGATAGGAAAATGATAAAGTTCAAGACAGAAATATGATCCAAAACTTAACCAATAGATTTGTCTTTACAAAGCATCACAACAAAGTCTTTCTGGAAAAATGAGAGATCGTGTGGGAAGTCCTTCTTATATGTGATGCTTTTATTCATTAATAAATAAAGAAGCTATCTTGGCCTGTGATAGGGTAGAGTAGAGCTAGGTGGGGAAAACTAAACTGAATGCTGGGAGAAAGAAGGCGGAGTCACAAAACACCATGTAGTTGCCAGAAGGGAATGACAGGAGCTGCCAGCTAGGACCTTGCTGGTAGACCATGATCCTCATGGTAAAATATAAATAATAGAAATGGGTTAATTCTAGATGTAAGAGCCAGCTAGCAATACACTTAAGCTATTGACCAAACAATTTAATACAGTTTCTGTGTGATTATTTCGGGAGTCTGGGCAGCTGGGAAACAAACAAGCAGCCTTCAACAACAGAAAAAGAGTGGACCAGCAAGACTCAGAGAGCCTCAGTCAGTTAGCCTAAAAGCAGGCTTCCCCAGCAAAGAATGGGTGCGTCTTCACTGCAAGGTGTGTGCATCCACCGAGGGACAATCCTTTCTCTCTGTCTCCTCTCCCCCAGATGCAGAAGGTACCTTTACTAAAGTTTATGTGACAGAGGCCTATGAGATGCCAAGCGGGACATTACTGTAGGAACCTGGTGAGATGTCTGATGCTATGTTTGCTGTGCCTACATGTAATGCCCACGGCTGGTGTCTGCTGTCACAGCTGCATGCACCTGTCTTTTCAGTTGATTCATGCCATCAACATCGTAGGGACATGGGTGGAGCAAACAGTCGCTTGTTCAAAAATCCTTCCATACCAGTGGACAGCTGGTGGTGGCCTCCCAAAGCTGGAGAGGGCAAAATTGGTACCCACAGTGAAAATACAAGTGATCTTCTGACACATGATGCTGTTGAATGCTGAGTTGCATGGGCTGTTCAGTGTATTGCCCAACTCAATTTTTACATTCGACTTGACACAAGCTAGAGTCACCTGGAAAGAAGGAATCTCAGTTGAACTGCCGCTATCAGATTGCCCTGTAGCTGTATCTGTGAGAGATTATCTTGATTAATGATTAATGTGGGAGGGCCCCATCCAGCGTGGGTAGCACTATCACTAAGCAGATGGCCCTTGACTCAGATAAAAGGAGCTGAAAGCAAGCTACCTAATGAGCGGCACTTCTCTGTGGTGCCTGATCTAGATTCTTTTTTTTTTTTTTTTTTTTTTTTTTTTTTTTTTTTAGATTCTTGCTCCCAGGTTTCTGCTTTGGGTTCCTGTCCGAATTGCCATCAGTAACCGTATAGGCAAAACAAACCTTTCCTCCTCAAGTTGCTTTTCGTCAGAGTATTTCAACAGAGCCAAGTAAGTTCAACCCTGAATTGTTGCTGCGGCCAGGACACGCAGGGATGTATGTTCTGTTTCTATAGCTTTTGCTTCCACTTTTCTTGCCAGCTGCAGCACTCCAGTCTCCCACTGTACCAGACTTTCTGAGCCTTCGAGAGTCACTCATAACCGTGAGCTATTCAGTGCCTACTACCGGCCAGGCGGTATAGTGAAACTAGGGGAAATGGTTATGAGCAGTTTGTCAAATGTTAAGACAAGAGTTACACCGTGTGTAGCCCAGGCTTGACTCAAGGGGAGACTGTCAGCCTGCTAACTACATGACAACTACGAGCCACACCATAAGCTAAAAAATAATAAAAACCTTAGAAAAATAATAAAGAGGAAACAGATTCATAAAAAACAGAACAAACAAACAAAAAACACCGAACACAAAAAAACATTTTAAAAAATCCAGATGGTTTCATCAGCTCTCCCAGCATCCCTGCTTTCTCACCCACCCACACAGGGCAGAGAATCACCCTGCCTGTGACTCCAGATCAGAAACTTAGAATACTTTAATCAGATGGCTCGAGTCAGGATAAGCGGGCATTTGTTAAGAAGGCCGAAACATAGACTAAAATGCACCCACCACGCCGGACACACTCTACCCAGGAACCTGACGAGGCAGTTCTTACTCAGCCTAATTCCCTCCTGAACTCCCTTGCATTACTTAGATACTACACTAGATTTTAATTCAAATTAGCGTGCAAAGTTAGGCATCTCTTGGTAAAACACCCTCTCCAGTCTCTGTTTCCAGAGCAGTATATCTGGTATAGAATGGGAACACAGTTTAGGGAAACGTGGTGGCAGGTGTGAATTAATACAGACTGTCCCAAGACCAAGCAAGGACTCTGGGTCCAGAGAGACTTCAAAGCACCAGACGGTTCCCTAATAAACTTCTAACCCACCTCCAAAGGTGCACAGGGACCTGAGTTACACCCTTGTCCATTTCCTAGCCTCAGAGTGCAGATATGCCCTCCAAAATGCCAGATCCCCAATCCTCCAAGGGCATCAGAATTAAGAATAGGGCGGTGGGCAAGTCCCTCCCGGAGCCAGCAGCCGCATTCCGGGTTCAGTACCGAGTCCTGAGTGGGCGGCGCGGGTGGAGCCAACCCACGCGCGTCCCGCGGCTCTCGCTGCAGATGCGCCTTAGCCGGGCCGAGTTGGCCCCGCCGCTAGAGCGGCGCAGAGTTTGCAAAGTCGCCGGGGAGCTCGAGCGGGAGCGAAGGGGGTGGGCAGAGTGGGGGTGCGCGCGAGAAAAACCCGCCTCTTGTGAGTTGAGCGGGGAAGAGGGGGGGAAAGGCTCCGAGTTCCGCTTCCTGATCGGCGGGTGGGTAGAACAGGCTGGCGCGGCCAGGGGACCGGCGGGACACACTCTCTCCGGGGCCGAGGTGACAGCAGCACGGCCCGCCATGGCCGGCGAGCGGACCCGCAGGTTCACCCGGAGCCTGCTGAGACCCGGGCAGGCGGCCGAGCTCCGACACAGCGCCGCGTCCGCCGCCGCGGTGGCCGTCAACAACCGGCAGCTGAAGCGGGTGAGTGCCGCGCGTCCTTCGCGCCACGGCAGGGTTTGCCAGAGGATCCCAGGCAGGCCTCCAGCCCTGTGAGCCCCAGCTCAAGCGGGTCCTCCACCCCCGCACTCTCTCCCTCGCCTCCTCTTAGAGCGACCCAGGAGTCACCTCCGCCTGGCAATGTCACCAAAGAATTAAGGACCAGAGGCGCATTTGGGGGACTTTAAGGGACATGGGACGCTTAGATGAGCAGCTGCGTGGGAGAGGATGTGCCCACATTTTAAGGAGGGTGGAGGAGGCGGGAATGAAACCACACTGGCTCAAGGTGACAAGGATGACAGGGACCTGAGACGGGGTGGGGAGTGGTGCAGGGGTGGTATTGGAGATCTACATGGATGGAACCTGTGGATAGATCCACAAGTCCGCGCGCCCCTATCATCCCTGTGGAACCTGGAAAAGATGCAGTGAGCTCCTCAGCTGGACTAAGCTGTAACCCCCACCATATATCTAGCGCCAAAATGAATGCAGTTCGCACAGCCCTCGCTCCACAGGCCGAAACCCCACAAACCACTTTATACTATTGCAGAAAGAACTGGGGAGACAGGATGGAGGGGACATGGGTTATTAAGTAGCCAGTGGCTCCTGGTGTTTTTTGAAGCGGTTTCATAGGGTTCTCCCCTCCAGAAGTCTCCACTGGTTACTTCCTTGTCGAAATGTCTTCTAAGTGTTGGGTGATTTCCGCGGGAAGTCCCTAGGGCAAGGAACCAACATCAGATGCCCAAATCATAGCCATGCATCTCCAGATATTCATAAATTCCAGTAGGTGTCACACTATAGGATGGAAGTAGCAAACAGGGAGCGCACATCAATGGTGGTGGAAAGGGGAAGCAGTAGGAAGCAGCCTTCTAGCAAGAGTGGGGCTCTACCACGGAGCTCTTGGCTTGACTTTGTTGGACCGGAATCCTCCTCGTTGTGGGTTTCATTTTCCTTTTTGCCAGTAAATACCATTAGGAATTAAACAGCTCTTTTTAAGAGTGTCAAAGAGAAAGAGTTTCTTTTGCCAGTCACCAAAGAGGAGGGAGCCAAAGCTGGTCAGAGCCAGTTCCCACAGCCAGAACCCTTCTCTAAAGCCAGAGGTCGGGAAGTTGAACAGAGCGGAAGCAAATTGCCTGGCAGAGACCAGAGCATCAGATGCCCCGAAGGATGGGGGTGGGGGAAAAGCCTGGGGTGTGAAAAGAACTGGTGGCCAGGCTGCCTTCTCTTTCCCTTCTTTCTCTCGCCACTTGCTGCAATCTGCAGCTACCACAGACTGTTAGCCAATCCCTTGACAGTGCCAGTCTGTGGTTTTGATATCAGCATGCACAGTTTTAGGGAAGAATAGACAAACTGTCAAAAACGGGCCATTCTGAAAAGTAAGAAAATATCACACACACACGCACGCGCGCACACACACACACACACACACACACACACACACACACACACACACCAGTAATTTTACTTTTAAAACAGTGGTTCTTAAACTTCGGTTGGCGACCCCTTTGGGAGGGGGGTCGAATGACTCTTCCACAGTGGTCGGCTAAGACCATCAGAAAACGCAGATGTTTACATTACGATTCATCACAGCAGCAAAATTACAGTTATGAAGTAGCAATGAAAATAATTTTATGACTGGGGGTCCCAACAACATGAGGAACTGCACTAAAGGGTGGCAGCATTTTAATATTTAATTTAGCATTTAATAGGAAGGTTGAGAACTACTTTTTTTTTAAAGGTTGCTCGGGGCTGTGCCTCTGTTACTCTTTGCAGTTAGTTTATTTTAGGGAATCTTAGCAATAATATGACAGAAGTTTAGGAGTGATGGCGTCCAACTAGCTTCAACAGCATGGCCTCTTTTAACCTGTGATTTGCTTTTTAAGTTCTCATAATGTTTCTGTGACAATGGAATTTCCATAAATAATGTGTCCTAGCTGCCCTTCTACACACACACACACACACACACACACACACACACACAAACACAAATCCCTTTCCTCAAGATTATCTTGCATTTGAAATCCTAATGAGATCTTGTCACAATGAATGAGCACAGTGTCCTTAAAGGGCAGTGAGAAGGGCCAGGGCTGCTTCACTGGTGCAGGTGCTTTCCTGGCTTCAGCACCTTGGCCAACACTCCAGAACCACTTCTTGCCAAGGCATTTCAAGGGATCCTCCACATTGCAGCAGGCAGTGCTGGCCATGATTTTGGCAGGAAGACATGCTCTCTGCTTCCTTCCCACCACGTCTCTTGGAGGGAAGTAGGAAAGGTTGGGCTCTTTGAGTTAGCCGTCACACTCAATGGGACCCGTGGTGACACTGCACTCTCAAGGGACTGACAACCTCAGGACTGGCCTACATGGTATGTGCTCATCATAGGCTTGAATTGATTCAGCTTCTTCAACTTCTGTGTGTCTGTTTCTCCATGCTCTCAAAGCCTGTTTGTCCAAGGGGAAAATAGGAGAGTGGGGAAATGGTATGGTCTGTCTACTGCCACAAGCTGTCCTCTATTATATTTGCGGGACGCTTGGGATTATATATTAATTCTAAGTTAATGGTGTTTATTTTTTTCGGAAGGCCCTTCAGAATGTTGCAGAGAGTGTTGCAAATCTTAGCTTGTGCTCCAGCGAATAGGGATAGATGGAAGGGTCACATGAACAACATCTGAGAATGAGATGAATTCTTTGAAACATATTTGGAGAGTGGAGAGGAGAGATCAAGGGAAGCTGACTGAAGGCCATGACCAAGGTCAGCTTTTGACAGCAACTGCCACAGGAAGTACAATAGCTGCCAGAGGAAATTCAACTTCAGTGTTCTCCAAACCGCCGAATTAGATTGACATGTGTACATGGAGACTCTTAACACATTTTGCTTCTTTCTAAGAACACTTTGAACAAAGACATCATCCCTTTCATTTCCCTAATTTCTTTTAAGGAAATTAACGGCTAATAACGTGTTTTGTGGCCGAAACGTAATATTGTCAAGTTTAAACTCTCCCCCGAAATTGCTCTGTTTTCTTATAAGTAAGCTTGTCTAGTGTAGAATTTCAGATCTAATATAGTTGGAAATTGTAAACAGAGGATGCTGTTTTGTTTACGGGCCACCTAGATCTGAGTAATCATATAAAACTTTATTAATTACAATACTGTGTGGCCTATGGCTCGGATGTATTTCTAGCTAGCTCTTATATTTTAAATGAACCCATTTCTAGTAGTCTATGTATTTTTATGTGGACTGGTGTTACCTCATTTTATACATGTCTTGTTTCCTTAACAGCTGGCTTGCATCTCTCTCTCCTTCAGCAGCTATAGGACATCTCTCTGACTCTGTCTTCTTTCTCCCAGCATTCAGTTTAGTTTTCCTACCCAGCTCTATTCTGCCCTGCCATAGGCCCAAACAGCTTCTTTATTAGCCAATGGTAATAAAACATATTCCTAGCATACGGAGGGGAACCCCACATCAGGAAATATGTCTCCTATGTTAGGACTTGAGCATTTTATCACCATGGCTCAACACACATATACATGCCAGGTTAGTTTTAAAGTGGTATTGATACTAGTTTGAAATTCTTTCTTGGTCAAAGTCTTTTCTTCAAAATTAATGGGGGGGGGGGGTATATGTACTTTTTCAAGAATTGGCTTATATATGTAACTTTTTACTATTAATTAAAATATAAATTTAAGATATGTGTACCTTTCTGCATGTATGTTTAGTTGCATTTCAAACAAGCACCTTTAAGAAGGATAAGTAATTCTGATGCAGTACCACACCAGATTTGTAATGTGTTTATGCAAGGTTGTCAGAATGACGGGAGACTTTGGGCAACAGAGAAATCACCAAATGGCAGCAATTACACAAGCAGGTGGATGATAAGCCAAGGACTAAATAACCATTTGCTCAATTGGTGCCTCCACTGGAGTCCATTAGTTTATTTGTGTGTGCAATTTAATACATTTATGATAATTTTTTGTTACCCAGAACATCCTCTGTAGCTCATTTTTAATTGTATATAATTTGTTATTAACATCTTTTAAAGAGGAAACGGCCTGTCAGAAGTGATTGCAGTTAGCCATGATTTTCCTATGCCTACCCACTCAAGAAGCATAAGGGGTAAAGAGAAGGAAGTGCTTATCCATTAATCACAAGAACCCCATCTACTTGCTTTGATGTCTTCTAAGTGTGGTGTCTATTTGCAATACTACCTTTGACGTTTTAGGGAGTACTGAATAAACAGAAGCTTTGCCCTCCCAAGGGACTTGGAGAAGGAATGAGCATCTAATGTGTTTGCATGAGGAATTCCTAGAAGGAAAAATGTCCTCCTTCTGAACTTCGTGACATTTAAATAGTGGAGAGTAGGAGGGATTTTTTTTTTTTTAAATTGAGTGGGGGAGTCTGGAATTTCTCAAAAATTAATCCAGAAGGAAGTGGAAAAATGTTCAAAGTGCTGTTGAATGAAAACAAAGTGGTTATTTTACTGTGAGCGTCCTGCATTAAAAGCACAATATGCAATATGCCTGTTAATTCGGCGTCTAAGGCACCCCGTCCTTTAACGAGAAAGATTAGTTGACTCGCTTGTGATTTTCATGTGTATGTGGGTGAGACTGCATGAGTTGATGCATACCACATGTGTGTAATGGCCCACCGTAACTTGAAGAGGGTGTACGATCCCTTGGAACTATAGTTGCAGGTGGTTGCAAGCTGTAATTAAAGTGCTGGGAACTAAATCCCCCAGTCCTGTACAAGAATAGCAAGTGCTCTTAAACACTGAACCATCTCTCTAGCCCCAATATTTTCCTTGTAACAAGACTCTTCATGACAAGAAGAACTGTTTTGACAGCAATCACTCTTGAGTTTGTTTCAATATGAGTAAATTCCCTTGACACCTCTGCTTGGTGAGGAAGTCAACATAAACTTTACAAGATCAAGTCCAAATGCTGTAGATTATGCCAGCTAACACTTAGGACTTCTCAAAGGCATTCCCAGTCACTTTCCTAAGTGACTTCTAGAAAACTTTTTAAAGGTTGAACAATGAAACACAGTCAACTTATAAGATTTGAAGCTTCCCCCATCCCATGTTTAACCATTTCATGAAGACTTGGCTCGTCTTAGACCTATCACTCACTGTGACAAAAACAGCTTACATAAAGAACTTCAGAGAATAAGGAATGTTTGGTTGGTTCATGGTTTCAGAGGGGTTAGTCCCTCATGGATGGTGGGAGGATGTGGTGGGCCAGAGCAGTTCACATTATAATTGGTGGCTAGAAGACAAAGATGAAAGAACAAGAAGCCAGGGGAGAAAACAGCTCCCAAACCATGCACACAGAGACACACCTCTTGAGAGACCCACTTTATACTCCTTAAGTATCTCATCATAGCATGGGACCATCCATGGATTGATCTAGAACCCTCACAATCTAACTCTGTGGAAACATCCCCATACACACACCAGAAGTATGACTTTCTAATTTTTAGTCAAATCAAGTTGATAATCAAGAAAAAGGAGAATTAGAACTGCATTAAACACCAAACCAGTTGTTAAGACCCTATGGGTACCTGACACAATATTAAATCTTTTAAGTTAATTCTCAGAACAATTCTATAGGGCAATTACTGTTGCAAGTTCCAGAAAGAAGGCCATTAAGATTCCAAGGGTTACATATATCCTGGAGATGTATACTAATGTAGCCACTCAGGAAATCAGTCTGTAGGTTTTCCAGGTCTAGAGATAGATCCACCAAATGACCCAGACATAGCCTAAGGAAATTTTTGCTTGATATAGATCTATTTACCCATCAATGCTCATTGCTACTCTATATGTAATATCTCTAAAATGGAATCTATCTAAATGTCCATCAGCTGATGAATGGATGATGAAATTATAATATACATTTACAATGCAATATTATTTACCTATAAAGAAAAATTAAATTGTAAAGTTTGCTGGTTAATTCATAGAACTGGAAAAATTATACTGAGTGTAGTTAGCCATGTTCCAAAAGATAAATAGTGCATGTTCTTTCTCATATCAGGAATCTTCAAATCTTTTGCTTGGTGTACATAACATGAAGCTTATATAGAAGCTAGGGAAATAGAAATCGCCATTGATGGGGGCAATGCATTATGGAATGGGATCTGATAGAATAAAACTGAAATGTAAGTGGATCAGGGAATAGTGAGAGTTTAAGAACTCAGGCAGGTACTGAAAGGAAGTGTATGGAGAACCAATGAGTCAGGGAAAACGTTTTAACAAGATGAAACTTCCATAAAGAAACTTCTTGGGAACCTATGATTTCGCAACCCATAGGTTTTTTGTTTGCTTGTTTGTTTTCAAAGAGGCCATGGATTTAAAAGAAAGTGGGAGGGGTATATGAAGGGGTTTGAAGAGAGGAAATGAAATAGTGAAAAAACGTGATTATAATCTCAAAAAATAGAATAAATAATTTTTTAAAAAGAGAGATAAAAAGAATGCAAGGGTTAAACATATTGCTCAAGGCTGAGCGACTACCATGATACACTAAATATACAAGGTTTCTCTTCCAACAAACCTCTAACAATTTTTCGGTTTGGTGCCTGCTACAGTAGAACCTCTAATTACTGAGCACGCAAAGCTAACATTACTTGTTTTCGCCTTCTGTTGTACCCAAGCTGCTGCTAGCTCACCTAAGGAACAGGAAATCACTCTTCCCACTCATGTTTCACAGAAGCTGCCAGCATTCACATCAGTGTTCCTGTGAAGTCTGTAGCTGCAGCAGAGCTGTTCCATGAACCTTTATAATAATAGACCCTTTAGAGGCAAGTGAACGTTCAGGTGTTAAATCTACAAAAACATGAACTCACTCAGCCGTCCTCATCATGTCTGGCCGGCAAAGCCTCAAGTGTATCTTGAAAACAATGGGCTTGATCTTTCTCACACCCCCTTCCTGGACTACTTATGCCTCTGCTATGCATTTCATAACCCCTATCTATCATATGTTTGTGCATCCTGAAGCCCATCTTCCACTTCTCTAAGCTATACCAGGATTCTTGTCTCCACATATTCTCTCATCCAAAAGAGCACATTTAAAGCACGTAAGAAGACAATCAACTTAAATATCCCAAGAGTGGTAAAGACAGCAGTAGCAAGAATAAAAATCAATATTAGGAAAATTAGACACAGTCAGATGTGGGTCATTGCAATCAAATCAGTATAACCACGAAGTCTGGTAAAAAGTTCTTCCTGTGGCCATTTGGAAAAGGAAAACGCCATGAGATTTCAGAGGTTCATAAGATCAAAGTAGTCTGCTCTCGGCATATTCAGCCCTGACCTCTAATGACACCCCAGAGACAATTTCTCATTGTTATTCATGGAGGAAAGTAATACAGTTATGGACCCTTGCCATTTAAGAGCATCTCACCAAAACCAGGAGCATTGGCATCACATTGGAGCTAATTAGGAATGCAGATCCCAGGACTCACACCACACATACCAAGGATGCAGTTTAGTAAAATCCGCCGTTTATCCTAACATTTGAGAACACATAAGATACATCATCAGTCAGTATGTTGGGCACACCATCAGGTTAAGCCAGTTGTATGAACGTCCAGTAACACGTGGTTGACAATGCAACTCTGAATATTTTGCTTATGACAGAGACAAAGTTTAAATTACTTATGAGTCAAATACAGCACAGGGATTGTTAATGACTTTAGGGAAGTCTCTTGCTTACGTATGCCACATTGCCTTCTCCACTTCACTGGAGTATTGGCCACATTTAAGTTTTCAGGTTGAAAGAAACAATAACATACTTTAATAGTGATGGTCCAAATCAGAAAATGTCCTCACCCTGGCTTATTGAGTGGGAGTTGACAAGGTAAAGGTGGGGCAAGCTGAGGCAATCACTCCTCATATCTGAGAATGTTAAATAACCTAACCTGTGTGTTATGGATTGAATATCTGTAACTACGCCCACTCCCCAGATCCTTGTATTGATTTGTTTTGTTTTGTTTTGTTTTTTGACAGGCTTTGGAGCCTGTCCTAGAACTAGCTCTTGTAGACCAGGCTGCCCTCAAACTCACAGAGATCTGCCCCCGTCTGCCTCCCAAGTGCTGGGATTAAAGGCATGTGCCAACACCACCCGGCTCTGGATTGGCATTTTAACTTACCCTTGGAATCTGGAGATAGCACCATTGGATTACACTTGAGGTAAACTGTGTCATGTGAATAGAAGTTTTATGGAAGTGATAATGGTTTTTAAAAATGAGAGAAAGGTCTCCTTCCCTCTACTACAGTAAGGTTTCCTGCCTGCAAATTCATGGTCCCATGATCTCAACTTTGCAGGCACCATACCTATATGAACCAAATATCTGTTGTTTAAGCTGCCTGTGTTGTTACAGCAGCATGACCTGGTTCAAACAGCAGGCTGCTATGATGACACCTTTTGGTTTTATATAACCTAATTTTGCTACCAAGTTGAAGCTTTTAGGAATTTGAAAGTAATTCAAAATAAATCTGAAGATAACAATCAGAAAATTATAAATATATTTTTGTCCCTCCTTGTCACAGGTTAATATATATGTATATATATAAATGTATAATATATATCCTAAGAGGGATATATACATATATGTATATATACATATAAAAATACATATCCATACATCTTGAAACGTCCTGAGGATGTGCATCCATGAGTTAAAGACCTTCATTTCCTCATAGGCTATGATGTGGTCCATGATCTCTGGTTGTTCTTCACTGTCTTTGTGGGATACTATTTCACTTCCCATCAAAAATATGCTTTTCAGGCCGGGCGGTGGTGGCGCACGCCTTTAATCCCAGCACTCGGGAGGCAGAGGCAGGCGGATCTCTGTGAGTTCGAGGCCAGCCTGGTCTACAAGAGCTAGTTCCAGGACAGGCTCTAAAAAAGCTGCAGAGAAACCCTGTCTCGAAAAACCAAAAAAAAAAAAAAAATATGCTTTTCAAAGTTTGACCATATGGGTTTCTAGTTGATGGGAGACAGTAGGAAAGGGCAGGTTCTATGAAGCTGGAGTCTAGAACTCCATTTCCAAACCCTGAGCTTACAGGGTGAAATTACTTCTCTCTTTTGAGCCTCAGGTTCTGGGTCTGTGATCATAGGCTGCCATGATAGTGCACACCTTTAACACCAGCACTTAGGAGGCAGAGGCAGTAGGATTTTTGTGAGTTCAAGACCAGTAAGTTCCAAAACAGTCAGGAATATATAGAGAAACCCTGTTTCAAAAATCAAAAAAGAGAAGAAAGAAAAAATAAAAGATCGCATGATTTGGCCCTTGCCTTTGCAGTTCCTCTGCTTCTGAGTTCTGAGAGTTCTCGAGAATCCTCATTCACAGATTTGACCTGCTGAGGAAGGCCATTCTGGACATCAAATGGAAGTTTCCCCTCAACCTCTCTAAGGTCTATAGCTCTGTTTTACTTATTTCAAAGCTCACAGCACTATCTACTGACCTTGGACTTACCTGTAACAATTCTTTTATACTCTGCTTACTGCATGACAGCAAATGCAGAGGTGAAGCTTTCTCACTGCACCCCGGGTACTTCAGGAGAGCAAGGACAAGGGGGCTGAGTGCACTGAGTAGAAGGTTGTCATGAGGGCGGGACTTGCTGATAGTGAAGAAATGATAACCCTTGATGCATAATCCTCATAGTCTTGAAGCATGGAACGCGCAAGCAATCAGGAAGACATTAAGATGCTCTATGTATTAAGTATTTTAGTTACACAATTTATTTACACTCTATCTTTGGCAATGGATTCCTATTCCCATTTTATAATGAGGAAAGATGCTCACAGACATGGAACTTGCCCTTGATGGGCAAGTAAATGATGAATCTGGAGTCCATTGCTGGCAGTCTGACACCCTGATCAGAGCTCCTCCTGAATGGTGCAAATGCCCACCAGGTAGGAAGAGCAGAGCAACCTCTTTTGATAGGGAGCAGATATCCAAGAGAAAAGGAAGCTATTTGGTCTCCGTTTCTAAAGCAACTTCTTACCAGGAAGTACTGGGAATACTTCCATCACACTGAGCAGTTCGTTCACCTGTGACATCCCAGCAGGCTGAGATACTGGAACTGATGCTCTCTAGGGTGCCTGCTTATTTTCCAGCAACAGGGTTGACACAGAATGAGTTAAGTTTTGCAAACAAAGGATTCCTCAGCTCTAGAAGGAACATCCTTCCATTATTCTTCTCCAGAAATACGGGTTGTTTTTTTTTTTTTTTTTTTTTTTTTTTTTTTTTTTTTTTTTTTTTTTTTTGCAAGATAAGCATGCAGTGGTTGGATTGCAAATTGCATCTATTACATTGTCTCTTTTAGTCTCGATACGATATTCATGTTTACAAATAAGGGGATTTATTTCTTTCAGAGCCATATTCATTTGCTTCTTATCACTCACAACAGTGTCTGTGGGCTGGAAACAAATGTTGGTGTTTTGTGAACTCGACATGTTGACCTACATTGAATGATGTAGAAATAATAAAATTTAATAAATTTGAATGAGTTAGCAGCAATAAATAAAAATATTTGCCTTGGGAAAGCGTCTACAGTTGGACTGACGAAGACACGTCTGCCTCTAACATGAGGAGAATTCATAGAGCTGCGTCATCCAAAGTCCCTTTCATTTCTGCTTCTGAAATATGAAAGCTCTCTGTTTTTCTAATTCAATCTGAGCATACCTTTCCTCCCGACATAGAATTTGGAAAGCTAGGCAGCACTTTAATTTAAACTTAATACCGAAATGGCAAGATTTAACAAAAGACTGGAAGGGAGTCTATTTAAAAAGATGACACCATTTATGATCAACACAATGAGCTTTCCCCCCTGTAATGGTTTTAGCAATTACCAATTTAAATCACTAATTAAGGCTGTCAAAATGACCAATGACTTTTGGCCTTTCAAATCACACATTCTATAAAAGGAACACAGGCATAAACATTTGACTCGGCAAACAGGCCACCCCCCCCCCAAAAAAAAATTAACAGAACTTACTATTCAGTGAGATATGGTAATTAAATTATTCTTGAACATGCATTGTTTATTTAATAAGCTGCTCAAGGTCCCTTTGTCCTAACTCTGTGGCATGAGAAAAAGGGAATTGATACAACTAGAAAATCTTCACTAAGTGGGGGAGATGTTAGAACTCCGCCACATTTGCAGAAGAAAATGCAAATGTTGAGCACTAATACTTAAAGATACTTGCTTTTTATGTGTTTCACATCTTTTGTTTATTTAAAATCAGCCATTTGTTCTAAAAGAAGATGTCTTTTTTTCCCCAAATGAATAAAAGCGTATTCTGGTTTACTCTATTATTATAAATAACAGAATGAATAGCCGTAAATTTGTTCTGAATCTGAAAGTGCTGGTAATAAAGTTTATTGGCATACCAACACGGAGAGATAAGATTCTTGCATAGCCTCATTGAGTACCACAATCAACTTGAAAAACACATGTCACTATCATTACTGAGTGTGGTTTCCAGGCAATGGAACCTTGACCATGCCATTAACCTTGGGGTTGCTTCTTAAATAAAATGGTGAAAAGATGTTTCTTAGTTCTGAATATCTGGAGATTTCTTAGTGATTTCAAGAAGGTTTCGCAGAGAATAAAGATACTCTTTGTTTCTTTTTCATCTGTCACTCTACCGAACTGATTTTAAGATTCCCCAGCTTAGCACCTGGAAGAACAGGTTCAAATGGTTTACACACAAGAAAAACTGCTAATATCAAAAAGAACAGCAATGAGAGGCGTGGCTGTCTTCAAATGGCCTGGGGCTTGGCAAAAGAGGACCAGACCATGGCAGGGTTGGGCAAGTCAGGTTCTTCCAGCCCTGTGGAGCATCAGGGACAAGGAACTGGTCCCATTTCCCTCTTTCTGCTCTAAGAGAAGGGAAAGATTTATTTCACTGAGAGAGCACCCTTTTCAGGAATCATAGGGATCTTGGTCACTGCAATTCTCTGGCTTAAGGTCTTAGAAAAACCCTCCCCACATGACTGACAGAAAAAAAGGTGAATGCCTCCACCCTGCCACTCTGCCCTGACAGTCACTGATTAGGCAATGAGAGCCCCCACTTCTTCCCTCCCTCTTTTCCTCTCTTCCTCCCTATGAGGATTGTTTTTGTCTCTGTGACTCATGTGACTTGTTTTGGGCTTGGTGTGGTTTCAGAGGTGTTGAGGAGGAGTCTGTTCTTCCTCCAGCCCCAACCCTACTAACAGCCACATAGACACAGTGTGGGGTACCCATGGCATGTTCACTGCAGAGTAAAAATGAACCATTAGAATAAGTCCACGTAGAAGGTGGAGGCTGGGGTCCTAGCAGTGAACTTTTAGTATTCTACTGAAAAGCCGATCTCTGGAACTGTTTAAATGACATCTGTCCATCCCCAATTTAAATGATGTTCTTTTGTGTTACTGCTCCAGCATTATGAGGAAAAGGTATGGATTTTTCTTTAGTACTTCTGATACTGAGAGACTATCAAAGTCAGATATGTGGTTATTGCCCCTCATTTTCCTAGGGCAACAAAATCCTGGCACATAGTAGCTGCTTACTAAACGCTCCTCACATGGAAAGAGAAAAGTCACATGTGCAGGTGTGGAAGACAGATGAGGCATGTGAAAAGAAACTGAAGGGTCTGCTATGACAGAAACAAAATTCCTAGGTGTGTTCAAAAGAGGACACTTGGCTTCTTGCATGAGGTGTAAGCCTCTGAACCAAACTGTTTCCATCTTCATGAGATCATTTGTATCTACTTGCCTGAAGAAGACCTGAACTCTATAACATCTCTAGTTGGCAGGCCAGTGTGGATGGGGAACATCACTTGGAGCCCCACCCCTAGGTGAAGAGCTATAGAAAACCAAAAACTGCCAAGAGTGAGAAGTAGTCCTCCCCCAAAACAACCACCTCAATGGTCATTTAATCCAAAATGGGCAGCTGTAAAATGTTGTGTAGAAGCAACACTAAATGGATTCAGCATTGCATGTTTATCTGTAGTCAGACTTGCACAGACAGATGCATGCATGTACACACACTCACACACAAAGAGACTGACATGTAATAATAATAATACTAATGAAAGGATGAGAGGCCATGAATTTGAAAGGGAATTGGGGTGGTGTAATTATGTTTTAATTAAATTTTTAAAAGGAAAGTAAAAAGGTGGAAAGAAAAAAAGTAGTCTGCTGACATTTTCCCATGAGTGGAGGGATGACATTGGACTTTCTCCTGAGTGTTCCGCCACCCTTTCCAATCATTTGTATGTAATTTTGCCTTAACTGCAAGTGGTATTGGGATCTTCAGGAGGGAAGAGTCCGTAGCTGTGCTTCATTCGTGCTGGGTAAGACTTTCACTATGACTGGTCTGGATGTTTTGGGGTCTCTCCTGCCTGAATTCCCTCACCCCTGCTCTGTCTTACTTACAGAGTAAATAAGACCAGTGAATTCAATGGTTCCCCAGAGTGAACTGTGGCAGAATCTTACTTTGATTTGTCATTGGACCTTATGAGGAGGGATTAGATGCTGCTCACATCTCCCAAAGGGAAAGAATTCCAACAATAGCTTCTAAACAACAATGTACAGTTTCTATTCATTAGTAGCAATTTGGATAATATAAACTGAGGAGCATGTAATTAAAAATCCCCACAACAAGCCAGTCAAAGACAGAAAGCCTAGTCTTGAAGTGTTGACAAGCATGAACCTAATAAATAGGACAGGGCCACGCAAGCACTAGGTGTTTTTGTGACCCCCAGCTTCTTGCCTGAGTGATACACTCAGGCCTTGTTGTTTGGTCTGGGATGTTAGTGTCTTTTCTGCAGATGATATTAGCAGACAGTAATTGATTGAAATGGAGGAACTGTGGGTCCACAGAGCTTTGATAGCCATTTGTTCCCAGTGCCATAATGGAGAGTGCTTGAGATTCAAAAGGAAGGGCAGGTCTGGAGGCAGATTTCCTACAGTTGTGTGATTTCATCAGTGCACACAAGTCCTGTTTTAATGCTATTATTTATACTGAAAGGTTGCCTTCCCTGCTTGAGGTGAGAGGATAGGATATTCCTGAATGTTATATGAACTGTATGGCTTTCAGTTTTAAAGTTCTGCTTTTTGATGTATTTGGGTCTCTTTTTCCATCTACACATAGAAAATATTGTAAATGGAGACTGTGCATAATCACACAGAAGCCATATTAATTACAACACTGCTTAGCCAATAGCTTAGGCATTTTCCTACCTAGCTCTTCCATCTTAAATTAATAATTTGTGTATTGCCACAAGGCTGTGGCCTGCGGTAAGGTTCTGGCATCTTTCTCCTTCAGCAGCTATGGGGCATCTGCCCAACTCTTCCGTCTTTCTCCCTGCATTCAGTTTAGTTTTCCATGTCTGGCTATATTCTGCCCTGCCATAAGCCAAAGCAGATTCCTTATTAACCATGATAATAAAACATATTCATAGTATACAGGGGGGAATCCACATCATGGCATTTATTAAGTTAACAACTCAAATATAATGAATATAAGAATATAATGAAGAAAACCTTAATAAGCACCCAAAGTCTCACTAGCCACTAATCACACACACACACACACACACACACACACACTCACACACACACACACACAATCTGTACTCTTAGGGTGTTTATTTGAGACACTTGTATCTTTACAAAACATCCCATGACATAAATCTTAGCTAACATAGAATATTTAACTTTTTAATGTGTGTTCTGTCATTGAAGCTAAGTTTCATGTTAATTTTTTTTACTGGCAACATTATACACAAGTACAACGTAAAATTAATACTGAGGACAAGGCGAGAAAAAATTGTGAAATTCCTCTTAATATTTTACAGTAAGAAACATTTAAACCTAAAGGGAAAGCTCATCTGAAAAAGAAAGGAAGCTGAGCCACAAGAGGTACAGAGGGTTGTGGTCAGAAGTACAGGGTCATGAGACAGTCTCTAGGCCTGTGGTTCTACTCCATTGGCCAAGTGTACCATCTGTAAGTGAAGATATTTTGTGTCATAAAATGGAGGTAGATAATTATGCTTGTATTTCCTTGGACTCTCCAGTGAAAGGGAAAGGACCTTTCATCCCACAGTGGTCTGTTGCCGAGGAGCTTCTGTAGGCTGCATCTGTCTAAGCTGAGCCCACAGGCCTACTTCACATCTTTAACATTTGAGGGCTGCTATTCCCTATTGTTTGCTGAGACTCTGTGCGGGTCACTCAAAAATGTGTGACACCCGCCCCCCTTTGTCATCCAGCTGAGAACATGCATCTCTTAGCTCGTGAATGCAGAAAGGACCTAGCTGTGTCGTTTGGTTCGAGCCATTTCTGTGAGCGGAACTTTTTGTCACCAGGTCTAATAACTGAAATGACTATAACTGATCTCCCAATACCCTGAGAACTGATTGACCCTTGGCTGAACCTGGCTTGGTAGGATGTGGATTTTGTAAATGGATTTCCGTTGCTTCCATAGCCAATAAACTCAAATCTAGTGCTGAACCACATCAGTGCTGCATGTAGGTGAGAAGCTGGTAAAGGTCTGACCAGGCTATAACCAAGGGGGTCAGCCTTGATTATATGAATGGATTCCAGAAAAATCTGTTTGGTGCTCATTTGGGTTGTCATGAAATTGAGATCCTTGAGTTTGGGTGGAAGATCCTACTTTTTGTTGAATGTAGACGGAAGTCTACCTTTTTTGACCTTGGCTCCCTTTATCGATTATCAAAGCATACCACTGTGGGCCAAGTTCATCATATGTTACATCCCTTTCACCCTTTCTTCTGCCTCCCTCTTTCACTTATAAAGATTTATATAATGGCCACTGAGATAACCAGGATCATCTCATGATATCCAGGTTTTTACATCTACATACATCTGCAATGTCTCCTTTTCTGTGCAAATAAGTACATTCATAGGCTCCGGGAATTTTGTTATGGATGTGTTTGTGAGGTCCAGCACAAAGGATGCTCAGAAATACACTAAAAAGAATAAATTGCCCCCCCCCCAGAAGTGCTTTCTGATGCAAAGGCAAAGTAGAAGAAACAGTCAGGGACCATGGGCCACGGGAGGGGGTCACCTGCAATCAGGGTAGGTCTCCCTACCTCATTTAAACCTCTCTAAAGATGCTCACACAGACTTGCCCAGCAGCGACTACAAACCCAGCCTATCTGAAAATGAATGTTCACCAGCACCTTTTCAGTACTTGCTCTTTTTCACCTGGGCCACCTCCTGTGAGTTCCTAGTTGATCTTGGCCTTTTCTTTCTATGTCTCCACAGCATTGCAAGTACAGTGATTACCCTTAACCACAATTGCACAGCCACCGCCTTGTCTTATCAGAAAGCTGTAGTTCTGTTACAGTTTCATAAGTGACTCCTAGTTGGATGGACAGGCAGTGATGTATGTATTATTATGGCTGTTTTGAGTGCTCAAAGCACTTCATGTGATGCTTGAAAAGGGCATGTATCACAAGGATCATAATGAACATTCCTTTTCTTGCCTTACTTACGTGCTTTGATGACTACCTGCTTTCTGGAAACAAGAGACCAGGCATTCAAGTTCAATGCCTTTGAAAAAATAAAATAGATTCAGGTGCTTTTTTAAAAAAAGGCCTCATTTTAATTATTGCCTTTCGGGGAAATAATAGGAGGAAAAATGCATCTTGGGCTTGCAATTTCTTTAGATTTTACAGTGTAAAACCTATCGTTTCTAACATGGAATTTTTAGTTATTTAACGTTTCTTTGGTTTTGAAATACTTTCCCCCCAATTGTGATGAACCCTTTAATTAGTTATTAAATTTGTGTGTGTTGTGTACATGTGAGGTGTGTATGTGTGTCAGTGTATATGGTATGTGTGAGTGTATGTATGTGGTGCTTGTACGTGTGAGATATGTGTACATATTACATATAAGCGTATGTGATTTGGTGTGTGCATGTGAGGTATATGTGTGTTGGATGTGTGCATGTTATGGGGGATTGTATGCTACATATGTATGTTTGTGAGAGAGAGAGTGTGTGTGGTATATGTGTATGAAATGTTGTGTGTGCAGTGTATGCTACATATGTGTAATCTGTGAATGTGTGTGTGTTTTGGTGTGTGTGGTGCATGTATGTGTGATGTGTATGTGTGTGCAGTATGTGGTGTGTGTGAGTGTGTGTGTGTGTGTGTGTGTGCAAGTAAGTGTGTGGGGGGTATGGTATGTGTATGTATGGTGTATAGTGTGTGTGCAGTTTGGTGTGTGTATGGTGTATGTGCGTGATATATGTGTATGTGCAATGTGTGTGTGTGTGTTTGTATGTGGTGTCTGTGTATAGGTGTGTGTTATGTGCAAGTACTTGAGACTGAGCAGTCAGTGGGCCTTGGGATCTGTCAATCTTTGCCTATGCTGCACTGGGATTACAAGCATGCTCTGCCATGCTTTTTCATGAGTTCCAGGTACTGAACTCAGGTCCTTATTCTTGGAATGCAAGAACTTTGCCAGATGAACTACCTCCTCAGCCTTGCACCCTAATTTCTAGGAGTTATGTCTGGAGGAACTATGAAGATATATTAAACCATTCTCTGGTACCACAGAAAAACCTTTTATCTCATGTTTTGGAATGCAGTATCCCCTGGCTGCCTGGGTCACAGGCCTGTGTGCCATGTTTGAGCATCTGCGTATGTCGTTTACCTTCCAGCCGCAACCTTCATGTTTGCTCTTCTGCCCAGAATTGTCCTATCTCTACAATCTGCCTTTTAGATTTATTTTCTCTTGACATCTCAAGGAATCCATCTCTGGTGTCCTAGGAGGCTTCTGAGTCCAGGGAGCTTTCGTTGTGCAGGATTTGTCTTTCTTGTGACAGATACCTTTGCCATGAGCTTCAGCATCCAGTGATGTCCTGTTCTTGAATCGGTTGGTAGTGTGTATGCTGTTTGAGCCATTGAGCCATTTCCATCTCGTGTAGCTTTCACCTTTTACTTTATATTGTTTTCTAGACCTTCTTGTGCACAGACATGGAATTTCCCAGGTTAAATTCTTCTTCAGCCTTAGAAAGGCCCCAGAAAGGATGTACAGCTTCCCACTCTTATGGTCTATGAAAGAATTTATTTGTACCGTTGCCTTGACGATAAACGTATTGTCAGATTGTGGTTTTGGACAGTTTGGCAGGTGCAGCGTGGCTTTTTTATTTATATTTCCCTGTTTAAAGGGTACGGGACCTTTGCACAGGTTTTCCAGCTCTTTTGCACTCTGACAACTTTGTCTTGGATGATTTGCATGAGACAGCAAGTGTGTCAAAAGTGAATGTTTAGAATGTTAAAAGTTATTTTGTAAAAGCAAATCTATTGGTTTTATTTAGGTTGTATTCTGTTAATATTACCTCAAGATTATGCTGGTATATTGAAGCAGGATCAGCTTTGTAGGCCTCTGTGCTCAGTACAAACCAGCCTTTAGAAAATCCTCATAATGAGATTCACAGCAAGAAACACAAGCAGGTGCCTCCATTTAAGAAATTTTCAAGCATTCCAATTTTTTGCCTAAAACTAGAGACAAAAGGAATATTTGGGCTACACACACTTTTCCTGGCCCCATGCATTTCTTATGCAAATACTGGCATATTTAAATCAAACTGAATTCCACATGGCATCTTAGTTAAGTAGTTTAGAACAGCAGACCTGCAAGTAATTTCAAAGCTTTAGGATTTTTTGCTGAAAGAGAGTCTGGTGGTAGAATTTAGGAGCCTTTTAAAAGCTTCTCTGTGACTTTAAGACTTGATGAGGAGTTAAAGACTTGATGAAGAGTTAAATTCTACATGACTATGAACATCTGTGGCGGGTGAGGTTCATGTAGAAGATTCAGTTTCACTCCCACAGGGGTGCTACAGATGGCAAGTGTGGCATGAAGCTGTGTCAAGGGCCCCAGGGTACAGGTTCTGGGTGACAATGCTAAACTCTCCAAAAGGCTAAGGGCTCCTGTGTCAAATTAGAACAAGAGCGATACCATAGAGTTGTTATGTCATGTGCCCAACATGGTACCATTTTAAAGACAGAGCTACAATCCAAGTTCTGAATCTCACAATTCAGCCACTATATTGTAAAACGCTGTGTGGGTGCACACCCAAGCCCATGGGCACAGGCATTAGAGTGTTATGAATTTGAAGCTGTGATGGGGAAAATACATAATTAGGAAAATATGATCTAGTGTTACTAAGTATAAAATCTAACTTGATTTGCAAAAACAGCAGTGCTGGGAGTGCAACTCAGTGATGAAGTACTTGCTTGGCGTGTCTCAAAACCCTGGATATAATCATCAGTTCACCCCAAAATCAAAAGTCCAGACAGTTTCTTCACAAAATATTAGGAACTGATTGGAATAGAAATAATCGTAACTTTGCACTTTAAGTTATCTAGTATGTGGGTTCCATCTTTGTATTATCTAATGAACTTCAGGCTGGCCCAATGTTATGAAATCACAATCCATCTCTGACTGTCAGGAATACTGAAGGACACAGGCACTGACATCAGTTGTCCCAGGAATGATCTGGGGAGGGGGACTTTTACCAAGTTATATTATTTGTTTTATACATTGTGATTAAAATATCAGAATCTAGGCAACTTGAAGAGAGAATTTATCTTGGCCTATGGTTCTAAATGGGAATAAGATTCTATCATGGTGGGGTAGCATTGACAGAAAGTAGCAGGCTTTGAGGCAGGACGAGACAGCAACTGAGAGATGACATCTTCACCAACAAACACAAAACAGAGAATGAACTGGAAGTGGCCCAGAGCTATAAGCTCTCAGAGCCCACAACCAGTCATGTACATCCTCTAGCAAGACTGTACCACCTCCCCAAACAGCATCACCAACTGGGAACCAAGTGTTCAAATACCCGAGCTTAAGGGGGGCATTTCTCATTGACACCACCACACAAGCAAACAGAAATACAAAGTGATATGGTTCTTTCTTCTACTTCTGTCTCAACAAATTAGGCAACAAAAGTGAAAATCTGACAAAATGGAAAACTCTGAATATTTGGGATTCTTAGAGAAACCTGGTACAAGTACGATAGTGCAAGACTTCCAGGAAAACAGAGTTGGCCAAGGCATGAAGGGGACAGGGTCTTTGTGGAAAAGTTCAATCCTCAACTTCTTTTTCTGACTTCTTTAGTGACATGTTTAAATAGATAACAATTAGCTTTTAAAAATAGCAAGGGATGTTTGTATAAGTAATAAGGTATAAGTAATAATTAATGGTTATCCTGAGTTAGGCAATATCACAGATTGGAGTGAGGCTGCAGAAGTATGTGCTTAGGAGGTGTGAGCAGGAAATACTTAAATAATGATAATTTACCAGGTATTTAAATGTTGGTGTACAAAAGAGTTCCACAATAGCCCCAAATGGAATATAACAAAGGTTTATTTTTCTGGGGATAAAGTCACAGAAAGAATAGCAATCTGCAGTCCTCTGCATATGCTAGGAACTGGAACCAAATCCATCGGTCAAGAGGCCCTCTCATGCTTTTTGTCTGCATTTATGGTACATGAGACCGTGCCCAAAGTGGGTTGGTATCTTAAAAATCTTAAGAGAGTTCTAAGCCTAATACAAAACTATATATAATAAGAACAATATCAAGTATTGTCCAGGGAAAAGAAAAAGCAAAAACATATAAAATTTAGAATTACAACCATCATGAACAATATTAAGCAAGAAACATATGCTAAAGGTTTCAATAGTTACCCTATCCTAAGAAATCTAAGTCTTATATTAAAAATGACTTGGCTAAGTCATGAGAGGAAAGTAACTATAACTATCTAGTCTTCACCCCATCAAAGACCTGAGAAGGGAACTAATGCTACTTGAGTAAACAAGAAGTACAATCAAGCAACTTTCAAAAGGTTCAAGAAATGTCATAGACAATCAGCTACCTGGGCAATCACCCAAAGTCTCATTTGCAGCATCAGGACAACCAAATTTGGCTAAAGCCTAGAGTTAACTGACAGACCACTTTCAGAGACAGGAAAATTTAAAAAACCATCTTACTCTTTCTTGGCAAGGTTTGGCAATCTTTTTGCTTGTATCCTGCTTGTCCAGTCTGGGCACTATGTATTTTGTCAGTGATGGAGGCAGGGGCAGTTCTTTGCCCAAAGGCCAGTTTTGCCAAGAAGAAAACAAGCTTCAAGTGGAGTGTCTTTGGTGGCCAACATTCACTCGAGAATAGATTGGTGCTGCCAAGAGCAATCTTGTCTCATGTCAACAGAATACTAAGTTATTTAAATGCCATATTCTATAGTTCTTTAAAGTGTTTGAAGATTACCTCTTTGTGTAGAATACAATGTCTATGCATCTAAAGAAACTGATTAGTCTAACTATAAGTATAACAAACATGTATGACTATTGACCTATAATTCTTAATACCTATATATCTTAAAGACTAAGACTTCATGTTAAAAAATTAAACAATCTCTAAAAAAAATGTGCAGCAGATGAGAACAATGACCTCAAAATGTAAACAATATATAAGTATCTTGATCAAAAGTAGAAATGTATAGTGTATTATGATAAACATAACCTAAAATTGCATCAATATATAAAATATTTTGAGCAGAGGTAGAAACATGCATGCATACAATCTGACAAAATAACTTTGCATAGGTGCACAAATATTGTTAACAGAAATAGGAGTGTTTTCAATATAACAAATATAATTTGAATCTGTATCAATAGACCAAAATCCATACCAATGCAAAGGATTCATCTCTATATCATATCCCCCTTATTTTTTTCTTTTAGAAATTGACTGTGACCATTAATCACTTACAGTCAACCAACTTTAAATGAAAACAAATATTTACAAACAATAATTTGGGGAATTTGGGTGTAGTTTTCTCCAAACTGCTTCCTGCTGTTTGTTGGGCAAAGTAGTTTTAAGGTTCACAGAGAACTTTTGAGGGGTCTTGTTCCATCAAATCACATTAGCCTAGAAGAAAAACAAAGGTTCCCATCCACTGTAGAAACAAAAGCAGAACCTCTTTCCCAGAGTAATATATCTTGAAACTAAAATTTTAAAGTCAAGATACCTTTAAAATATGCAAGTTGGTTTGTTTAGCAGCCCTTCCCAGAATCAAATGTCTCTCTGCAGTCAAAAACTTCAAAACCACACTAATATGCATAATAATAAAATAAATAATAAAATGCAAAATCTGAGTATTTTCCATCTCTACGTGGCTTATTTTTCTTTATTCCTTTAATCTATGACTGTATTTTTATATTACTTTTACTGTCTCTTTAAAGTCTTTATTTCTTTTTGTAAATATCTCTATTTTTCCCTCTTTCTCCCCAAGGCTATATACATTTTTAAGCACACTGTCTCCTTTAGAGGTCTTGGTCTTTTATGTCTGAATCTGTCTTATTGTGTATCTGAAATCCTTTTCTGAATAGGAGCACCATTTTTTTTCTAAATGCTATGTGGGCGTGACCAGAGCCAACTCAGCTGCCCTGCCTATTTGCTCTGCCCAGTTCAACATGGCAGAGGGAGGTATGTTCACCACCTCTGTGAGCCACGCTCACTGCCCCAGCTCCAGGGATGCAGTGGGTCTACATAGCCACTAAGCAGCTAGTAGCATGCTGCTCACAAACCCCATTTAAGTGCAGGACCTCCCAAAGGAGCCAGAGTTAGTGCTGCCAACATGAACCAGGAAGCCTTCTCTTAAAGAAGCTCTGCCTCTGCTCACCAGCAGCAAAACAAAGCCTATCTGGAAAAAAAATGTGGCTACCAAGAAGCTGCACTTGGCTCCCATTTTTGTGGGTCTAGAAGCACCCTTTTTTTCTTAAGCTTTTTTTTTAGGTCTTATGTGGATCCATGCCCCAGATTGTGGGTGCCAATTTGTTGGCTTACAATAGCACAAAATGGAGTATAACAAAGGTTTATTCATCTGGGGATAAACTCACAGAAAAAGTAGCCATCTGCAGTCAGTCCTCTATATGTGCTGGGAACTGGAACTGAATCCAGCAGCCAAGAGGTTCGCTCATGCTCTTTGTCTGCATTTGTAGTATTTGAGACCATGCCCAAAGTGGGCTGGTATCTTAAAGTTTATTGGTTGAAGGAGTTCCCACAGCATTAACCGACTGCTTGTTACCTGCCATATCCCATGATGGACACAAGCTATACTCGTTTCTATTTATTTTCTTGTAGTTGAAAAATGTTATCAAGCAGGACACTTAGGGGACACAAGTTCAGCTCATCATGTTGCTACATGGTTTGGACAGGGGATATGTACTGGATAAGGGACATACTGCTGAACAAAGCAGTGGCTATTCTTGTCACAGTTACATTTTTCTGTAAGACTAAGTTCTACAACCCCCAACTTTAACAAATCCCCTTCATTATTGTCTAGTTCTCCTCAAGCCAAGTTCCTGAAAACCAGTGTGTTGTATTTTTATAGATATACAGAAAATTAGTCTATATAAGCAATATTCTGTATCTTATATGCATTTCAACATGTTTTGAAAGTTGCTTTCACATAATAATGAGTGTGTGTGTGTGTGTGTGTGTGTGTGTGTAACCCATATGTAACCCAGGATCCTTGGAAATGAAAACCATGTCTGTTCCTAAGTAAATATCCTAATGCATGTCAGAAGTTGCATTTCTGAAGGTGTAGTTTTTCTAATGGTGCCAAGTAGTGTTCTGTTTATCTCCTATCGAGATTCTTAGAATGTAGTTTAGAGAATTGCATCATCTTGCGTCTGCCATTGAGCTGACACATTGTCTTCCAGGATTTTAAAAATAACTACCTCTACTCGGAGAATAGAAATCCCCCAGAGGATATCACAATAATCAAGGTAACTTTTGTTCTTTTAAATAATGTTATAAAGTACAGATACTTTTTAGAGAATAATCATGAGCAATATGTAGGGGAAAGTTTCCTTTTGAAACTTGTGAGTTGCTCGTTGAGTTGTTTGGCAGGAAACAGCTGCTGCTTCGCAGTTGGCTCATTATCCTACTGCTCCACCAATGTGCTCACCATATTTTACCTTCAGCTCCACTATGACTCATCCATGCTGCTCTATAGACTATATTGACAGCAGATGAGCATTAGTGCCTATACCATTATCAACAAAATGCCAGGCGCATACAGTGAAAATTATTGCGGCTTACCTTTTAAAAATGTTTTGTATTTTAATATCTATTTTTAGACCATTCACTTATGACTCACTAATGGGAGTGTTCTGGACTAGGAAAAGAAAATAGCAGCATGCTGTTGGCAGTTTTTAAGTTCTGAGAGGCTGTGGAGCTAAGTGTTCTCTGTGTTGGAAAAAAATAGGTATGTGTGGAGTCTATGTCTCTGACTCTGAGCTGGAGTCATAAGTCCTTAATTCTCGAGAACACATATGTGGGCTGCAAACATGCTTGAAATCTATAACCATGTCTTAAGAACCTCCGCCTATTGGTCTCATAGCTGGTCAGAAAGCATGGGAACCAACCTAATTCATACTCTTGATTTTGGCTGCTGATCCTGAGTTTAACAATCATGAAATCGCTATACCAATGCTTTTTAGAACTAAGACTGAATTTTTTTTTTTTTTTTTTTTTTTTTTTTTTTTTTTTTTTTTTTTTTTTTTTTTTTTTTTTGGTTTTTCGAGACAGGGTTTCCCTGTAGTTTCTAGAGCCTGTCCTGGAACTAGCTCTTGTAGACCAGGCTGGCCTCGAACTCAAGAGATCCACCTGCCTCTGCCTCCCGAGTGCTGGGATTAAAGGCGTGTGCCACCACCGCCCGGCCTTAAGACTGAATTTTTGATCATGTTTTTCACCCTCATATTCCAGCTTGACACAAAAGCCAGGGCTAAAGGCAGTATCTGTGAAGCAGCCTCCAACGACGAGGGAGTAAACACTCAGCTTCAGAATGAGGGATCCAGCATCAGAGGAATGAGGAGCAGGCTAGGATGTTGAAAGACCATCAGGCATGGGACAGCTAAGGACTCAGTGGGATACAGGAGGGGCCAGATGCCAGAACCATCAAAGTGAGTACAAAGAAGTGGACCAAGTGGGAGCCTAGGAGCCTGCAGTAGGACTGGGTTGAGGATTTGTGTCTTAGCCAGGAAAAAAAAAAAGAATTAAACCACACTCTCTTGAGCTTTGAAGCTGCCAGTCCCCAAATTTACAGTTGTCTTCTTTTGCTTAGCTGTTTCAGATCTTAGGAACCCAGACTGTGTTTTCATTGGGGTGTGGTATTTCTCCATATCTGCTCAGGAAACAATCCCATGGTGTGGTCAGAGTGACAGCCTGAACTCATTCAGAGTCCCCCCACATAATAGCAGGGGTCCTGCAGCTGAACATGCATGCAGAGAACCCGAAGAGCAGATGCTGAGGACTGATCTCCACTGTGGCCCAGCCATGCAGTTGTTTTTCTCTCTATCCGAACTCTCAACATCTCTTGAACAATCCTTGAGAAGGGGCTTAGAAGATGTACAGCCACTTAAAAGGATTGTTGCTCTCAGTGTCGCAGCTGTAGATCAGTCTCTATGACATCTGGAAAAGGGCTAGGGCTTTTCCACTTCTGATGACGGCTTGTTTCCTTCTGTGAGAACCACTCCCCTAGAGAAGGGCTGATGTTAATGCCTGGTGTCAATCTGTACCTGGATTTAGGCCTTCAAGAAATGCCAGCTCACTCTGCATGAACCCTGGAAGAATATTTTTCCCTTCCAGATAATGGGAAAACAGATGAACTGTTTGGTTCACTGGTTGATACGATACCAAGACTAGGACAGAAGAATAAGTACTTGCAAAAACAAAAATTATAAAATGTTTCCAAGTGCATATACAAGTAAATATACAAATACTGCATTTCGAAAGCACAGTGAACGTCATGTCATAATTTTACTTAAAGCATACACTTTGCTATGAAGAACTTGTCAGACAGAGGTCATAGGAAACATATGGGACAAATTTGCTGTCACTATAAGCAGAGTGATATGGAGGGCCAGGCAATGGGGACTGGCAGCCAGACAGCGGCCTCTGTTTTTTTGTTGGCAGGGATAAAGAAAAGCAGATGCAGTTATAAAAAGAATGATGGCCCAAACCAGGATTACCAGGATAACTCAGTCAACACAAGGCTTTGTTTGATTGAATTTTGCAGATGATTTCATCAATGATTAACCTAACTTCATTAGGGGATCTAAGGAGAGAGCTGGCAGAAGCACATCCAGCAAGCCCAGCCTAGCATTTCCTTTCCACTTATTTCTGTTGCTTTTACCAGTAGGCATATTTCAGTTACTGACTTCTATGATGAGCCACAGTCAAAGCAGAAAAAAAAAAGAATAGTAAAGAGCTCAGTTTAGAAATTAAAAGAAAATGGACAAGCTGGAGAAGTAGCCATGTTGAATAATTAAATTACCTTAAATGTTTTATGCAAATAGAATGCAAATCCAACTCTCTTGTTCTCTCCCTCTCTCCCTCCCCCCAACTGCTCAATGTCATCTTTATTTCTACTTCTATCTACAGAGCATGAAAGTCTTTGTTTGTGTACAGGATTTTCTCAGGGGCTAAGAAGTCTTCCAAATAGAATTTGGAATCCTAAACTAATTTTTAAACATATTGGAAACCGAAAATCATGGAGAATACATTCAGAAGGCCCCAAGCAGGAGTGACTGACCCTCTCTTCTCTTGCCATTTCCTAAAAATGAAATTATTGAGTAAAAGTTAGACTAGGAAATTCTTTTGAAGTTTTTTTTCTTGATTTAATTTCAGGTCACCTCTTTTGGCTAGAGCTTGAGAAACTTGGATATTATAAGGAAAAGAATTTATCATATTTAATGTTTTAAAAACTCATGACCTCGATTTTAATTAGATATTTGCTTTATTTTTCATGGAACAAACCTTTCAATGTTTATTTTAAAATGACTTTAAAAGTATTTTATTTGTTTAATGCAGGGGGCTGGGGTATGTACACATAACTATAGTGCCTAAGGAAGCCAGAAGGGAACTGGAGTTAACAGGAAGCTGAAAGCAGTCCTAAGTATGTCTGTGCACGATGTGTCTGTAGTGCATCCATTGACCAGAAAAGAGCATCAGGTTGGTGTGGGAAGTCCTTCTGTATATGTGTTGCTTTTATTGGTTAATGAATAAGGCTGCTTTGACCAATGGCTTAGCAGAGTAAAGCCAGGCAGGAAATCTGAACAGATATAAATAGAGAGAAGAGGTGGAGTCCAGGAGACACCATGTAGCTGCTGAAGGAGAAAGACCCCTGCTGGAATCTTACCTGTAGGCCATAGCCTTATGATGATACACAGACTAATAGAATGGGGTAATTTAAGATATAAAAGTTATCTAGGAATGTGCCTAAGCTATTGACCAAACAGTGTTGTAATTTATACAGTTTCTGTGTGATTATTCGGGTATGAGCAGTTGGGAAATGAACAAGCAGTCTCTGTTTACATCAGATCCTCATGGGACAGGAGCTACAGACAGTTGAGCCACCATGTACCTGGGAATTGAACCTGAGTCCTCTGGAAGAGCAGCCAGTGCTCTTAACTTGTAAGGCATCTCTCTAGCCACAAAGAAGCTTATATATGATGCAAAATATAAATAAAATAATAAAATTTAACTAGATAAGTTATTTTCAGCTTCTCGCATACATTGCTATAGAAACATTCATAGAATGACATTTAAAAGGTAAATTATATAGCAATGACACAGTTGCTAGGCAGACCCTTAAGTCACCTGAGTTAAAATGAACAGACCATAATATATTTTCACAGTCCCCAGAGTGGTGTGAGTTATGTGCAGTGATTTTAGCATACAGGGTCTCATTCAAGCCTTGCAAATCTCCATAAGGGAAAAATGTATTTGAACATATTTGAGTGAAATCTATAGCTGAGAGGGGCTTGTCTTTGCTAAAAATTTCATTGGGCTGACATTTTGATGTGCCTTCCCATTTTCTGTGCATACCAAAAGTAAAGATGGGTAAAATATCAAAGGAAAATTGGATATAAATATCTGTAATCTACGTGTACATCTTCATGTGGTACTAAGAAACAGAAACAGCCTGGAGCTAACTGCAGTCAACTGCAACCCGGGAGACATTTTCTGAACAATCGGAAGAAGAGAACTTGAAGGTTCCAAATGTAAAGAACTGCAAAATAGAAACGTCCATTACTGTAATGTTATCCTTGTACACTGCACACATGTATTAGATTACCACACCATATCTCATAAATACACACAATCAGTACATGTTAACTGAACTAAAAATTAAATAAAAAGCATTAGCTCACGGGCTGATGTTGCAGAGCATAGCAGGAAAATGAACAACATGGAAAAGTACCACGTTAAGTCAATAATCATAAGATTAATCTAGTTCTGATCACACATAATGAGAACCTAGAAAACGTTTCTTTAAAAGCAAAATCTACCCTGCCATCACAGAAAATTGATGCTGTGGTCTGGTAACAGTTTAGTCACACAAACTTCAAGGTGGCATTATTCTAAGAATGAGCTATATGTTGTCTATCTTCCAACAATTGTAGGGATAATATGAGGAAAATTCTTTGTTTTGTTTATTGGCTTTATTAGAAAGCTTTTAAATGACAATTATTAATAATTTTATAAAATATAATAATCTCACAGTATCATGGGTGATCATTAGATGCTCAGGTCTGAGCACCCAAGAGGTGAGAAGGCTTTTTTTCATGGGAAGATCCATTGATAGAGGCTGGTTTAGGGCTCTGCCGCAAATTGCTGGAGTTTTTGTTAAGATATTTAGGGGAGAGAAGACTAGGAATATAGCTCAGTCAGTAAAATGCTTGCCTTGCAATCATGAGGATCTGAGTTCGATCCCCAAAACCCACATTACGAAAAATGGCAATGCAGCACGTGCTTGCAATCCCAGCAGTGAGAAGGTGGAGACAGGCAAGGCCTGTGCTCACTGGACAGACAGTGAAGCTTCTTGCAGTGCTCCAGTCCAGTGAGAGACCCTGCCTCAAAGAGCAGAGGGAATGGGTTCTCAGGAATGACACTCAAGGTTGCCTTCTGGTCTTCCCGTGCACACACATGCACAACCACACGCCAAGCACATGTCTGTAAAAGTGGTGACAAGGATGAACACGGGCATTCTTAAAGGAACATGAACGCTTTTACACCTGGTATTGAAGAACAAAATTCAAAAGGGAACTGAAAATACTAACTCCACACATGATGGCGCTAAGAGTCATCAAGATATTAAAAGCACGAAAGAGTAGGCTTTGGGCTTTAGCTGTATTAACACTAGCAGGAGAAAGAAAATATTGAACTCCTTAATGAGAGGAGAATAGAGCAGGGGAGATGTGTCAAGGAATAGTGAGTAAACCTCTAAGACTAAAGAGTCCAGCAACCTCTGTCTAGGCACAAGCCAAGGTTTAGCAGTACTTACATAGTAAATGTAAGATCCAATCTCACCTATTACAAACTAAAGAATAGCCTTAGTAATAATGTCTTAATGTACTACATATTTTAAATTGGAAACACTAACAGTAAGGGAATTTTCTTCCAATTAATTGAATTTTGACAAGCAATCAAACTTTTTATACACAAAGAAATGTCCAAAATTATGTCTCAATTTTTTTTCTTTCCTCTGAAAAGATACTTAAGAAAAGTGTTTGGAACTGCCATACCATCTGGTATCCCTCGGGAAGAAGTGAATCATAAGAAATCCCTAGAGACAAAGAATAGCAAGGCTTATAGTGCACATTGAATTTAAGGAACTTTTTCCTTAGCTGTCAACATTTTTCCCACCGTTGAGCTTTTAAGCTGTATTTTATATTTGTTATTACAAATAACTTTTTATTATGGCTGAACTTTGTGAAATTCTGAGTTTTTAAATTGTTGCTATTATCCTAATGGCAGTTTACTAAAGTACACAGACAAGAGAATAAAGAACCTAAAAATGTTTTCTGGAGGCTGGCAATTCTTGTCATCACTTGAGGATCACATAAAAATACCAACAAATGTGTCTTTGAGTGCTCAGGGACATTTGTAGTTAGGAGATGCCATTGATTCTTCTCATCCAAAGGGTAAATGTTTCTTTCCTATAAAGAGCTAAGAATTCTACTTTTGGAGTAAAAAAAAAAAAAAAAAAAAAAGAACATGGTTTGATTTTAACAAGGAGATGAACTGCATAGTTTCTGTGATATGAATTAGCTTGAAGCATTGATCAGGACTGAGATTTCATTTAATCCTATTGTAACCAATCAGAAAAATGCATTTCTATATGTTTTTTACACGCCCAGGGCTTCCAGATGACTCGTAGTGACAGGAGAACCTCAAACAGCTTCAACCACCTCTCTGTAAAAAAAAAAAAGGGAGGCAATGATCATCACAGCTTGTTTGTGGGGCTTTTGTGAAGAACCATTTTTTAGAAGCCAGGACTCAGCTACACTGCTGTGCACTACTCCCCACGGCTCACATTATTGCGGTAATTAGTTACAGTCATCAAATGGGATAAATGTTTCCAAAACTGCGAGAGCTTCATCAGTTTGGCATATGCCAGAGACTCTTTTGGCCTATCTGATGTAAAATTTGAATTTTCTTGTCATTCTAGTGTTTCAAACATGGAATATAAAACAGAGAAAACACATGTTATTTTATAAAAACATTAAAGAATTAGGGGATTGTCTTCTTCCTTATTTTGCAAATAAAGACAAGGCAGATGGGATCCAGTATGGAATTATGACTGACGTGAAAAGAACTTAGGAACATATTTTGATTGTTGTATGTGTTCTCCCTGGCTGATTCTCATGCATGCTTGCAAACTTTTTTCCAAACCTCCTTCAGAATAATTCTTGCCTTTAGTTGGTATGAAGGAGACATGTTTGATTGTTGTCCATTATGTTTTGGCCCAGAGTCGTTATAAAACCCAGGTAGGAGGTCTTTAAACATGAACCCTCAACACAACCCAAGACAAGTCTCAGTACCCAAATTCCAACTTCCTTTTCGTGTGGCTAGAGAGAATGGTTTCAGGAAAATCATAACTTAATTTTCAGCGCCCCCGCCCCCTTTGTTGGTGAGGAAACAGCCACTTTAAAGATATCTGGAGCAAATACCTCTAGCAAGGGTTTTTGTTTGTTCGTTTTTGTTTTTGTTTTGGGGAGCTCAGCTCTTTCTCCTCAGCAGCAAAGAAAGAAGCTATGAAGAAGTGTGTGATGTGTATCTTCCCCATTTTGCCTAAAACCACAAGAGTTCCTGGCAACTGTCTCAGTACTCATCTTTTTTCTTTGTAGATAACATTCAATGTTGCGAAGTCTTTGCGCTGGTCATTCACCCAGCCCTGTGTCCCAAGAGAAGACTCTGGGTGGGACATCTGCTGTAACAAATCCCACTTCAGTGGCCCCATCAGAGTTGTCAGAAAACAGTGCCCTACAGTAAATCCGAATAAATCTTCCAGGCGTCCACTGCTAAAGCCTGGGATGTTTTCCTGTGATGTCCCTTCACAGCAGGTGATGGATCTGTTCTCCAGGCTTTGGGTTTGGTTTAGAAGAGTAAGGGAAAGGGTATCAGGATACTGGAGCTGGTCTTTTTTTATATGGACTGAATGCTTGCCTGGAAGGGAAGGGTCGGCAGGGGCAGAGGTCCTGCTTCAGATTCTGCCTCTCTTTCTTCATGGACATCTGTTTCCTTTTCTGCATTCATTTCTCACATTTTAAACAATACCCTCAACTCTAATCCATTGCTTCAAATGTTAACTTCCTAAACTGTGCGAACCATCTGATGCAAACGCCAGGAGTGCCCTTCCGTTGCTGAAACACATACCTTTAGAAGAAACGGGCACAGGAATCTATACGGGTGCCCAGCACCTTTGTCTGGATGTTGGGGTTGTGCATCTTATCTCTACTTAGATGATGTAAAGCTTTGTCCCCGAGACGACATTAGGAGGGGAAGGAAAACAATCGAGACGTGAATGACACACAACGTCCTTTGCTTTGGATGCACCGTGTTCCCCACAGGTTGAAACCTTGACATAGTTGTTCCCCATCTAAGGATGCTGCGTTGGAGTTTTGTGAAGCCTTTTGGAAATAGGTACAACAAGGCAGGTGTAGGTCACTGGAGACAGAGCCTGAGGGTTATAGGTTCTGGCTTCCGGTTCTATTTTCTGTTTCCTGGTCAGTCATTCCCATGGGAGAAGCAGTCTCTGCAAATGTCATCCCCCACAGACAAGGTTGTCCCAGATGCCATGGGTTCCTGCCATGATAGACCATAGGCACTGAAGCTGTGATCCAAAAGAAACTCTGCCCCCTGTGGTCTATAAGAAGCCCTGCACCCTATGGTCCAATAGAAACCCTGCCCCCTGTGATCCAACAGAAACCCGGGTGCCCCCTTAAACTGTTTCACCCAGCAGTGAGAAAAGTAACTAGTACAATCTGCATGAAAATGTCATAATGAAACCCATGGTTTCGTATGCTAACAAAAATAAAAGAAGATTCTGTTCCCTGATGAGATAGATTGATTTCATGACACCCCTCACCCCCACCCTCGCCACCCCACTCTGATCAGTCTTGCCATGTCCTACACAGGAGGGTACCTTTCTGTGACAAGTGATTGCTGTTATGATGTGCTTTGCCAGATAGAAATAAACTGAACATACACACACGAAGGGGAGGTGGGGAAACAGACAGACAGAAACACAGACAGACACACAGATAGGCATAGACAGAGAGACAGGGAGATAGGGAGACAGAGATAAAGGACTTGAAAATTCTTCAGCTCCAGAAGTGCAGACAGCTCTCCAGCTCCGCAGTGGTAATAATGCCATTAAGTGTGATGGGACCCAAGTATTGTATTGGATCTAAATTAAAAAAAAAAATACTGTAACAGGTCTTTTAGTCCTCTTCAGTTAATTGCTGTTGGAGAGGTCTCAGCGTAAGGATTTGTCTGTTCCCTTCATCTGCTGCTGATCACAGCAAAAGGAACTGGGGATTTCGAGAGACACTCGGAAAGAAGAAGCAGGATTTTACACAGAGGATAGTTACAAAGGCCAATTTGCTTGAACAAAGTAAATGGATAGAAGGAATATTTTATTCTCTTGTGTTTTGAATTTTCAGAAAAAGAAACCTTCTAATTATTTTTTTGCTGACAGGAGTTCAGTTGATCATATTTAAATAGCCAGCTTCCTGTGTAAGTTTTACTTTTATGGGGCTTGATATCAGCTATTGTCAATATTTTGATACAATGATTAGTGCCTTACTTCTGATAGGATGTTATATATTAAATGGAAATCAGACATGCCTTTTTAGTTGAAAATATCCTGTAGACAGAATTTTAACCCAGTCCCTCTTGACCCCTTTCTTGTGAGTTGGCCTAGTTACTCAAGCATTTCTCTCTAGAGGGCGCCAAATCTCCTCTTCTCAATGTTTCCTACGTTGGCTATTTGCCCCTTAAAATCACGTGAGATTGAGAGCCTTTAGCTGGCAAGGTTTGAAAGGTTTTGTAAATCTATTTGCAATAGACTCTTCACTCAGACTTGATGGGTGCAAAATCTACTGGGAATATTTTGTGTAGGTGCTACAGCGAAGGAGAGCTTGAGAGAGAACATGGTAATGTCCCATTAACAAAGTTGCAGCAAACTGTTCAGTTCTACCTCGGGTTGGAGGGAGTGCAGGTGAACAGCAGGCATTGCTCAGGTAGTCGGGTGTCAGATAGAACCATAAGGTACACTCAGTAGACCTCTGCTTCCGGTTGGGTTGTGTTATTTATATGCCCCACCCTTTGAACTTCCCTTTCATCTGTAATATGGATGAAAACGATCATACAGATTCTACATGATTACAGAACCTACCAGAATTCTGCCATAATTTGCCCTCTCTGTGATCCATGATTTTCGGCACATAATGAGAGTTCTGCACACCTTAATAGAGGAAGTGGGATGAGAGCTCGCAACTGGTAATTTAACGGAAATTTAGGTAGTTACCGGGTGAAATTTTGGTGATTACCTGGTACCCCCTAGGGAGAAATGCTTGAACGAATAGGTTGGCTCATGAGTAAAAGGTTGAGCGTGACTATATTAAAATGGTTCTGTTCTGTTTCTATAGTAACCTTTCAACTAAAAGGAAAATTTGATCTTTATGTAAGATATAATATTCTACCTAGCCAAAGTAAACACAAATTACTAAATAAAATATTTTAAAAAAATGCCACAAAAGGTCCTAAAATTTTGAGAGGAAAGAGACAGCTAATTATTGATAAAAGATGTTTTGATCTTTTTAAAGCACACGTGTCCTTACTCTATAGCATTGGAAACAATCATTAATAACTAAAGATATGCAGCACCACACATGTTGAAAAATTTTTGCTCAAGACATGGTTGTTGCATGTATGATAGATGAACCGTTCCATTCTGGGTAACGTGTGTTTCTAGGATGTTCTTGATGACATTGAGCCAGAAAAGATCCCATGAGCTTCCAGAAGTGCTTTAAGTCTCCCCCTTTGAGATATATCGAGCATATCATGTTATCACGCACATAAAGTCTCCTTGGGGTTTTGCCACACCACTACAAGAAGAGATGGTAGGAGAATTTCTTCAAGAATGGAGTTCATATTACTGGCTGTGGCTTTTTCCAATTAAAAAGAACTCTGTGTATGAGTGCTTACATGTTTGTATATGCACCACATGCTTGCAGTGTCTAGGGAAGCAGACTCCTTGGAACTGGAGTTGCATGGGGTTGTGAACCATCAGGTGGATGCTGGGAGCTGAACTCAGGACCTCTGCAAAGGTAATGCTTTTAACCTCTGGGCCATCTCCCCAGCTCTTGCCACTTTAAAGTTTTGAAAATAATTGTTGTCTTATACAGACTTTTCTTTTCAGAGTAGTCACGCTTCATTGCATTTTATGTTTGCACGTGTTTTAATGTCATTGCTTCCCTTGCAGTGAGTCGCTCTTTATCCATACCAGTACTATTCTGTTATCGGGGACCAGACCAGTATTCAAAGCACAATTAGTGACAAGAAAGCCTTAATATCTCTTTGTCTTAAAATATGCCTAAATCTTATTTACTTATTATGTACTTATCATAAGTCGGTGTGGTTGTGAAGGTGTGTTTGTATCACGGTGAGCATGGAGGTCGTAGGACAGCTTGCAGGAGTTGGTTCTCGCCCTCGAACATGTGAATCCTGGGGATTACGTTCAGGTCATCAGGCTTGATGGCCAGTTCCTTTACCTGCTGAGTCATCTTGTCAGTCCAGTCTTTATCTAAATTACTAGTCTGTGAATACAACCTAACATTATGTTCCCTACTGCATTGCTAGTGCTTATTGATCCCCAAGTATTTTTTATAAACCCACCATTGAATAGCATCTTTCCTTTCTATATTTGTGATTGTTTTCTTTACTCAAATCAGCATCTCATTTTAAGCCTTCACTGAAGAGCAGAGCTTCAGACTTTGCTTACATATGAGAGAATTAAGAATCCTGGTTACATCAACCTAGTTCTCCTACCGGTTTCATACTGTCATCAGAATTATTTGCCTGGCCCAGCCTCAGGTTTCGTTCATGCATTTGTTTAAAGTAATAGCTTCAAGAGAACCATGATGCCCACTGCCATAAAGCACCCTCCAATAGTGTCTTGAGGGACAAGTTGGACATCTTACAGATGCCATCATAAAGTTCAGGCAATCTTCCTATCTTGGGCCAAGGGAAAAGGAAACAAGTTTATGGTGACCCGATTTGGCCCCAATGATCTCTGTTGGTTTCTAGTAACCTCTGCTTCCTTTCCCACGAGCTGACAGGCCTCCTCACCACTGCATCCTTTACAACGAAGCAGAATGGAAGATGACAGATGCAAGACTACTCTGTCACTCCTTTAATAAATCTGGGATGGACCGTGCCTTCCCAAGTCGCTAGGCTCCCTCCCCATGTCCTCAAAGCCTCTGCCTGCAGTCTGGTGAGGTCTCTCACCCCCAACACATAATCTGCTAGCCTTGGCATGTGGGGCCTCCTGGCTGCAGGTGTGCTGTTTTAACTGGAAACCTTGTTTTAACTCTACTCAAATTTCACCTTAGAGCACAGATCTCTGACAGTGAAGAAGTGCTGGGAACAGCAAGTCAGCCTCTTCTACATGAAGTCTAAAAATCACTATTTTTGCTCCTAGAGAGTTTAGGAGTTTATAGCCCCTAAAAACTACTCAGTTAGAGGGTAGTAAAATCTCTATCTTGTGATACAAAGGTCGAAAGTTTATTTTGTCTAACAAGAATGTGAGGTCCCTCTCCTCAATTCATTTCCAAACCTACTGTAATCTATCTGATGACCTCCTTTCTAAAATTAGTTTCATGAGACAATTCGATTGATTGGAGACTCTTTATACATTTAACTTAATGTCCATCCTCCACTGTAATATTTCCCAGCATGAGTAAAGACGATGATACTTGTGATTAGAGAAATAAAACGGGTCCTCTCGGGGCCAAGTATAGAACTGTCTTATCCCTTGGTTGGGAAGCTGGGCCACACATGAACTGAATTGCTGATGTACAGACTCTAATGGCTCTTCTAATGCAAACAAAAATTGATTCCAGAGGCAGGAAGCTGCAGGATGAGGCTGCCCTGAAACACTGCCTCAGCACGCATTCAGCATTTCCTTAATTCCCTCCTAAGCACACAGGTGCTTTGTTGGCTGGAAAGTCAGCACGTGGCTCTGATTAGAGCATGGGAGGAGTAAGGTAACCATCAGTTAGAAAATATCTCTGCTTCCATATATTAATGCTAGCTGTGCAGCTCTGGAAAGATAGTTTAACCTCTCTGAGATTCTGGTTTGTCAACTTTAAGGATGCATGCATGAGTTTCCTTCAGGTGCTGTTAGCCAATGACTACCCCAGATGGTTTTTATAATGACTAGTTTGCTGATGCGGGAGAATTGTCTGTATTCTGTCAATCATGTTTTAAATAAACACTGATTGGCCAGGCAGGAAGTATAGGCGGGTCAACCAGACAGAAGTAGAGGTGGGGTGATGAGAACAGGAGAATTCTGGGAAGGAGAAAGCCCATTCCTGCCATTCTTTCCCAGACCACCGAAGAAGCAACATGTGACCTGCCCCACTGTGAAAGGTACCGAGCCATGTGGTTAACATAGACAAGAATAATGGGTTAATATAAGTGATAAGAGCTAATAAGAAGACTGAGCTAATGGGCCAATCAGTTTATAACCTAATGCAGACTCTCTATGTGATTTTCTTTGGGGCTTACCGGCTGTGGGAACTGGGCAGGGTAGAAACCCCAACGTGCAGTCCCTCATGTTACATTTTGCCCTATCCCAAATCAGAACTGAAATCAAATTAGTGGGTCCATCCTCTCTCAGGAGAGGGACTGTGAAGCCTCACTCTGTACCTTTAGCAGCACCAGGCTTTTCTTGGTTTGGACCGCATGGGTCTAGTATCTGCCTCCATCTCCATGGGGCCTTCTCTGCTTCTCTTCTTCTCACGGTGGCTCTTCTGTTCTGCATGATCCAGCCTACTCTTACCTTCAGATCACAATTCATGTATAAATACAGGTGTGTCCAAAGCCAGCCTCTATTCCGTGCTGTAGAGATTACTGCTAGTATGTCTTGAGGGAGAGGGTACCACTCTGCCTACTATGGTGCTAACCAGTAACCATATACTTGTATCATAGATTAAATATAGAAGTGGGCAGGACACAGGCAGCCTGAGAAATATCAGCCATCACAATTTATGATTATCAAATATCCCTTTTCTATTATGACATTTACTTTTGGGGTAGCAGACTGCAATCCAAGAAAAGGCCTGCTATGACTTACAGTTGAGCAACTATGAGGTTCCAGTTCGGATGTTTCAAACAAACAAACAAAAAAAAAGATGTCCTTTCTACCACAGTTTAGGAATGCTTGGCCTTATTTTGACATGTTAGGGAACTTTTAAAATACAGTATTTCCTGTAGATTTAGCCAGAAGCCCATTCATGATCAGCCATGTTAATGAAATAAAAACAGTGCTCTGTAGAACTTAGCACAAAGATGATCGTTAGAAAAAATCTTTTCATTCGAAAACAAAATAAGTGAAATATATCTCTGTGTTTGGGGCTTGCCTTTGCACAAATAAATATATCCAATACTTTGTTTTTGTTTTTGTGAGGGCCCTTTATAGCCAAGTCTGGCCTCAAACTCCATATATAGTGGTGGGTAATCCTGAATTTCTGATCCTCCTACAACTACCTCTCAAGAGTTGAGATTATAAACTTTGGTAGTTTGTATAAGAATGGCTTCTGTAGGCGCATATATTTGAAGGCTCAGTCACCAGGAAGTGGCTTTTATTTTAGAAAGATTAGGAGGTGTGGCCTTGTTGAAGGAAGTATGTCACTGGAGGTAGGCTTTGAGGTTTCAAAAGTCCATGCCAGGGTGTCTCTCTCTGCCTGTGGGTCAGGATATATGTAAAACTCTTAGCTACTTCTTTAGCACCATGCCTGCATGCCTCTATGCTCCCTACCATGATGATAATGGATGAATCTCTGAAACTGTAAGGAAGCTCTCAATTAAATGCTTTATTTCTTAAGAGCTGCCTTGGTCATGGTGATCTTCACAGAAATAGAACACTGACTAAGATCTAGGCATCCACCAGCACCCACAGTTTAATGCAGTGCTTCCAGAATGCTAGACAAGAAGCCTACTGAGCTGCATCCCAAGCACAAAGGACACTCATCTGTTTAAACATCAGTAAACTTGGGGAGGAATTATTTCAAGATTATATATCTTTTGTTCTGTCACGGGGTAGCTCTTCTCATGCAATAGAGAGCTCTGGTGGGTTAGTGTGGCAAGGAGCCACCTCCACTTCCTGCCATTAGTGTGCTGAGCCTCTCCTATAGGATGTCTACCCCACACACTGATTCAAAAATGTAACCTTCCTAAATGGGTTACCATCCTTAGGTAGATGCGGAATGTGGAACTCGCACAGCTTTCCCTCTAAGGGTGTTGGCTTTGATGTCGTCATCGTCATCATCATCGTCATCGTGTCATTTGTTGTTGTTGTTAGTTCCTCTGCCCATTTGGTACCAGATCAGTGGATCTGGTCATATCAGTTCGACAGCGGGTACTGAGTATCTAGGACAATCTCAGCTCCTCCCACTGTGGAAGCTGAGAGGAGCAAGCGCTGTCACTTTCCATCTGCATATGTAGACAGGAATGCCTAACGGCCTGAGTGTGAGCATCCTCCTGAGATGTGGTGCGGCCATCACCAATATGGCAAGTAACCGCTACAACACTGTGTTTTGATATTATTTTGAGCTCAGCAGAACTGAACAATTGATCAAATCCCTGCCAGGAAAACCAAAATATTAATGATACGCCTGTCAATAACATGCTCTAGGAAGTAGAGCAGTTTCTTTTTTTATGGTTTATTTTTTATATTTAAAAATTTCCCTCCACTCCCCTCCACTCATACCCCCCCTCCCTCCCTCTCCAGGCCAAGAAGCCATCGGGGTTCCTTACTCTATGTTAAGACCAAGGTCCTCCCAACTCCCCCCAGGTCCAGGAAGGTGAGCAGTTTCTTTTGTAAACGCACTGAGAAAGTTTGTTGTTGCGTGCTGCACCTGCCTTTTCCAGTGGTGCAGTTGAGGACGAAGAGCTAGAGGAAGGAGAGCATGGGTAATTGGCACTGGGATAGCAGTTTGTTCTTTCTTACAAGGCAGCATGACAAGAATGCTTTCTCTTAAAGCGTCCTCTCTCCGTGGACACCAGGGGGCGATGCTTATGTGGAAAAGGCCAGCATATTTACCTTCTAAAGCTGTTTGCTTCTGAAGCCAATCTCTCATCTTTAAGGACCTTATTATCTTCATTTTCTACCTGTATCCATTACCCAACATTCATGACCTAGAGTGAATAGCTTCTAGGAAACCACATCTAAACCTCTGCACTGAATTAACTGGCCCTCCACAGCCACTGTGGTCTGAAAGCTTTCCATTTTCGTCAGAATTCAAATGTTGAAATCTTAAGGCGATGAGACCAGGAGGGGGGATTCAGAGTTCGATTGTTAGAGGGCAGAGTCCTAATCAACGGAATCAAGCCCTAGGCAGATTTTTTCAGCATGTGAGGAAACAGATATTGACATCTGTGACCCTAAAAGTAAACTCCTCTCCTGACTCCAAATCTACCGTTGCCTTGATCTGGGACTTCTTTATCTATTGGAAATCTGAGAAATGAATTTATATTGAGTGTGACACCTTATTTGTGGTAGCTGTGGCAGTCGGGATGGAATGAATTTTGTCTTTCCAGAGTTCGATGATTAAAACTCTGAAGATGACACTCCAGAGTCCATAAAAGTCCTTGCCTGCCTTTTGTTGACATAAAATAGCATTAAGCCATTCTTAGTAGGCTGGCTTTCCAATTAGCAAATCCTGAGCCAAATGAACACAGTTTCTAGTGGTTGGCTTTTCTCCCTAGTAATAGCTTGAGTTCTCTGTGCCTTTCTCAGAGGGGAAGACACAGAGGCACTAGCTGGCACTTTATCCCACACTGCTACTGACATGGACTTTCTTGAGACACTGTGAACACGTTGAAATCCTCTTGGCACTATTGCTTTCCAGGAAATGATGAGAGAAAATGCTCAGAACAATGCAGTGCCTTCTTCTCTCATTGGGGTAGTCTCCTTGGTGTTTTCTATGAAGGACTTTGATAATGATTGCAATGATTCCGTAAGGGTAATGATAAACAAAGCATTCATTTCTAGATACTGGGAGAACCTTAAAATTCAGACATCTTTCTCTGTGATTTTAAAAGTCAAAAGTCATTAGGAGAGTGCATTAGTGAAACTGTAACCAGTTTTTTATGCTGTGCAAAACTGGTGTGTGTGTGTGTGTGTGTGTGTGTGTGTGTGTGTGAGTGATCTCAATGCTGTGTTACAGATAATAAGACATAACCTTGTGGTTTCAAAGGGCTCGTGTGTGTCTTCCTTAGAGGCAGCATCATTTTTACATAAAAGGAGCATGAACTAGAAAGTCACATTCTTTTCCCCTTGAAAACGCTGTGATTTTTTTCTGTCTCAAGGTCACTTGTGAATCTAATTCTAATTGCTTTAGTTCTGTGTGACTGAAGACAGAATGCAGTCTGAAGGGTGATCCAGGGGATGCTACGATACTACACAGGATAATGCTTTCAGCCCACGCCTGAGCTTTTCTGCGTGTTTGCTGTGCAGTGCAATATGGTTTAGTGTCCCCTGTTAGGGTCTGAAAACTTGCAACTCTCAGGTTGGGAGCCTGGGAAAGGTTGCTTTTTCACACTTAAAATTTTCTTTATCAAAGTTATTGTCAGCAAATCAGACAACACTTTAAATAATCCATCAAAAATTATATCTATGTATAATACTACCTCAGGAGAATTTTGTTTATATTTATTTATACCAGTGTATAAGAGGTGAGTGTGGAGGATGCTGTCTGTTTCCTTGTGTATGTTATTCTAGTCTCAGTATACATGGACAGCATCCAACAGCACCCTGTCAATACTAATTCAATGAGGAAAGGAAGAGAGCAGCCAAAGAAGAGGAAAGCCGGCATGGCCATAAAGCAGAGCGTCACTCCCTGCATTGGTGCTGCTAATTCCATCCTAGGGACCATCCTCACAAGAAGCTCATCTCTGTGAGAGTTCAAGCATGATGCTTTGTCGGGAATGTGCATCTCGGAACTTCCGCGATCCCTTTCCAATATAAAACCATTTCCTGGAACTGATCAGCACCTCATTGATGGAGTTGAGTGTTAGCACTAGACACCCTTAAGTTAGGAGTAAAGGGCAAAGGATGAAGGGAAGGCTGAGCTCTATAGATAAATTTTTCTGTTGTTTGTCAGTGAGAGAAGGCCAAAGAGTGTCACAGAAATTTCAAGGTTAAACGGGATGTTATTTTATTTATTTTGCAAGAGCCAGTAGAGGGGAGGGCAGTGATTGACAGAGTGTGACCCCAGAAGACAAGAGTTCACAGAAATGGGACAGAAGGCACAAGAACTTCCCACTCATCATAAAGAAGAAGAATGTGGGATGGATATATGTAAATATTTTAAGAGAGCAACAATCGTACAAATAACACTACAGTGTGGAGCCAAGAAATCCCAGATGCTGCTGAGACATTTTGGTGATATGTGTTTGCTACTTGTTCATTCATTTTCATTCAGCTGTTAGTGTTGACTCACATACCAGCAACAGAGGCAAATTTTTAAAGAAATAAATGAAACCCTTATAGCGGGTAACGTTCTAACTAGGAATGGGAAGCAGGTTGTCAGTTGTCCAGTCTCCTGCACTTTGTTCCTAGAAAGTAGCAGTTACAAGGAGGGGGTGCTGTTAAGAACTGAAGTATTTGAAACAGTGGAGCTTGTGTGCCAGTCACTGGTAAATCTAATGGTGTAGAAGAATTTTACAGCTTTGGAACCTGACAAGCGAGAAAACACAGAGAAGCAGCCCCTGGAGCAATGCATCTCTGCTTGGCAGAATGTTTCCATATCTTCATGCCCACATAGCCGCCTTCTGCTTCCTCTCTTCTCGATTCCTTTACTGTATTTCAGCCACTTGTCTTCCCTCCGAGAGCCTGTCTTCAGGTCTAGCATCTTTTAGCCCTGGACCATGTTTATTCTGTGGAAGCCAAAAGTCTCTCTGAGTTTCTCTTTCTACACTTTTCTACCTTGTCTTTGAAATAGTCATCCAACTGAACTTTTTGGCTAGGCTTTCTGACAGACAACAAGGCACAGGGATATGACTGCTTCTGCTCCCCAACACAGGGTATCTACTTCTAAAACTAGAGGGAGAGCTACAAGAATTGGGTGAAAGCATGAGGTATCACATATACAGACAGGCGGAAGGAGCGTATCTGCTAACACTGGACATGAACCAACAACCTCTTCCTTGAAAGCTTTCAACAGACATTACCAGTAAGGATTATTTGTCAAATCATGCTAACATGGAAGCTAGTAGTAAGACGCGACCTTGATGTGAGTGTATTTCAGTGATGTTCTCTGTAGATGTTTCCCACTTTCAATTTATAGCTGTTTATTTATTTTTTTAAAATCATGCCAGACATGGTGATCTATACATTTTTTTAACCCCGGTCTCCAGTAGGCAGATGCTGTGGGAACTCCTTTAGCCAATGGCCTTTAAGATACCGGCCCACTTTGGGTGTGGTCTCATGTACTATGTATAAGTGCAGATGGAAAGCAAGCATGGCCCTTTTTTTTTTCTGCTGGATTTGGTTCCGGCTTCCAGCACATGCAGAGGACTGCAAATCACTACCCTTACTGTGAGTTTATCCCTAAATAAACAATCCTTTGTTATTCTCCATTCCAGGCTAACATGGAACTCTTTGATACTACAATAGGCAGAAGCAGGTAGATCTCAAAGACAGTTCGGTCTATATGGCTAAGTTTTAGGCTAGCTGTAGCTACATAGTGAGATCTTGTCTAACAATAAATCACATGCACTGAATGAATTTCACAGCTATATAACACATTGCCTTTGCTATTGAGAAAGCTGTGATCCTTGAGCAATAACAGCCAGCCACAGGACACTCCTGAGTGTCTCTCTTCATCCCTCTGTTGGGTGGCCACCAGACCCTGGCTATGGTTCATTTCAGGTAATTTGCAAAGTAGTTTAGGATTGTATCTTGATCACGTGCATGTTTTAAAAACCTAAGAATACATGCAGCTTGATTTGGGCAATGTTTGGTGCATCCTTGTCTCAGGGATTTTCAACGTAGAAGCAATACTACTCTGGTGGCCTTGTGTCCATTCCCTTCCCACAACCTAAGAAGTCTCACAGAGAACTTCCTCTTGAACTGAGGCTTTGCCATCTGGCAGCTTGGCATTGTAGCTTTGTTGAGTGGAAGACAGAGAGGAGGGAGGTGGGAGACAGATACTTTCCATGATCAAATCTCAGTTCTCTTTCCTTATGAAAAAATGAGCCTTCTTCCTGTTTGTTTGCTTCTGCACTTGCATAGAAAACAGGATCATGACACTTTGCCTAAAGGGTAAACACCAACATCCTGCCTTCCGCCTTGCATTCTTCTCTTCTGTAATGCTGGAAGCCAACTTTCTCTCCACCCACTACCGAACATTTCTGCTTTTCCATGACTGTGGGTGCCAGTGGCAATGGAAGGCACACTGGGATCATTGGTTGTTTGACTGGAGTCCATAGGTGTCTCTCAGTGAGCTCACAAGTTGTAGGACTTCTTCCACTGGGACTTTTTCTATCCCCCAGCGTCTGGGTGGATGATCTCGTTTACCTATCATCACTTAAGAAATACCCTTGTCCCTGGTTCTCCTACCACATCAGGCAAGAACAAAGGCTGCACAGCCTCTTGGAGAACAACGTTGGCTTCACATGCCAGCAGAATAAGCTAGGTTTATTAAAACCAGGAACTTTGAAAGAGAAGGTGAACATTATGACTACCTCCCCACTAGGCTCCCATCCTTGGCTAAATCTTCGCTTCTCCCGTTTCCTTCCAAGTATCCTAATCTGGGGGTATATTGGACTCTTTCCCAGAGCCGGGTAAACAGCAAAGCTCTGATGTCAAATTGCTAGCCTCCTCCTCTTTGGGGATGATTTGGGAGAATATTTGTAAGAGCCTTTGAAGACTGTCATCTTTCTGTTTGAAAAGCAGCTTATGATTATCATAAACTAGATTTCAGTAGGGATGTTTAGGATGTGGGTGGTTAATTTCTGCCACGACTCAAAAGCCCAAGCGAACATGCAGAATAAAATGGAACAATTGCTGAGGGTACAGTTAATCGCTTATTTATCCAGTCATCTGGGAATATTTTTCCCATAGCTAACTTTTGAAAATAGCTCAGTTTACTCAGTTTAATCACTTAACTTTTCATCGCTAATCAAAAGAAGTGCTTGTCAAAGTAGAAATTCTTTCTTGAAAGTCTCGTAGATTTCCTTAATGCTCTAGTATGGCTACTGGACATCATCTGATTTTTCCTGGAACTTCCGTGTCATTATGATTGCTCATTATCATGCAGGCTTTAACACTATGTCATTCATTATTGACCTTTATCCTGTTTAAAGCTCACAGATACCGTGAAGCCTTGATTGGTTTTTAATCTTTTTTTTTTTTTTTTATTTTTGGTAGGTTGGCTACGACTAGTCCTTTCCTTTGTGACTGATCATTTCCTTTGCGGGTGGTTCATATTGTAGAGCCAGTAACACTTCCTGCTCTATCTCTCTTGGCCTTGTATCTTATTCTAATGCTAAGGCTTTCTCTTTTGATTGAGTGTTGTCTTTGTACCTTGATTTGCAGGATCATTACTTTCCCTTTAGATACTTAACCAGGAGAATGTGGTAGCATAAACATAATTGTACTAAGTAATGGCCAAAGAAAGGTTAAGAATATTTATGCCAGTGCTAACACTGCCTTTGTTACAACTCTTATTGGACAGTTGAAGGAAACTGGAGTCATGTTCCAGACAATAAAACCAGGAGTCCAAGTCAGATCGCTTTGACCTCAAAGTTTATATTTATTGCCTTGAGCCACTTCCTAGAGTCCAACACTGTAACAATGCAATTTCATGACTCCCACCAGAAACACAGCCGAAGTCCTGTCTGGCTAATGGTTCTCAGTAGGCTGGCTTGATGGCAGAAATGACCACAGTCCTCTGGAACTATGTGTGACTGCCTTCAACAAGAACATCCTTCTACTTCTAACTGACTGCTCCATATTCCTGTTTGATCAGGAGACTAGTAGGAATTGTTTTGTTTCTGACCCAAAGCTAATGCCAGCTCAGCTCAGCAAGTTCCGAAGATTCCCATGTATGGTAGTAGTGACAATATGAAAACCTGTCCCCTAAACTGCTCTCAGAAGCTTTGTAAAATAGAACATGAGCCATGTCTTTCTAGCTATGCAGAAGCTGCATCTGTTTCTTCCTGGGACTTGGCTGTGATTAGAATACTTGAGGTTGCAAAATGAGAGACCTTAAGCTAACCAAGCATTGTTATAATATTTTAAATATGTTTGCTTGTGGAAAATGACTGCATATGCCTCTGGAACTTGTGACCCATTACCATGGAAACTAACGTCAAAGCACAGGGGAGGCATATCTAAAATCTTTACTCCCCCATCACTCAGGGAACATTATGTGTCCGTGGACAAAGAAAAGGCAGGTGGAGGAAAAAAAAAAAACACTTCAGGAGGAGGTGGGGAGAAAACAGGCAATGTCAGAAAATCCTTACGCCTTCTTTTTTCAACAATGATGATATGTATAGGATACTTACCTGGTATCTGATGCTGGGATGAGCTCTTGCTGTGTGTGCTGGGTCCTCATGAGTACTAGTGTTTTAACAGACAAGAAAACAGACTAAATTTTTGCTCAGGCTGAGAAATGCAGCAAATGACTCCACGGGAACTTACACTTTGGCAACCTGCTTCCTGAATTTTTGCTTAACTCCTCCATCATTAGGAAGCAGCAGCAGCAGCAAGATTTACTATGTTCATTGTAACATAGCCACCTGAGAAATGTAATACATGATATTAATGGAACATTTAAATTATCCATGCACTCAGCAGGAAGCTCACTTAGAGAGAATGAAGGATAATTCTTTGATGTATCTAAATGTACCAACAGAAGAATAATTGGCTTTTGTGCTGCGCCAGCGCCAAAGGGAAGACAAGGAGGATAAAGGAGGGCTTGGCAACCACACCTGTGTTTTTAAAACAAAAGAACCACATGCTTGTTCCCAATGGGAATAATCGGACAACTCGGTCAGCACATGGGAAAGATGCCTGGAAGAAGGAGGGCACTATAACTAAGTGAAACTAAAGAGAGAAAGAAGGCAAGGGAAGAGCTCTATAAACAAAAATATGGGGAAAGATAGGTCATAGGTTACCGGTGAAGTGCACGGCAAATCCTTGACTCGATGTAGGCAGAGGAGAAGCAAGTTGATACTTTAGGGAGAATCACTCCGATGTATGTAGTTTCCACGTGTCATCTCAGAAGGCCCTGATGCACAATTTCTAGCCATTTAATTCAGATTCCGTGTGAGAGGACTTCCCATTTGCACATAGACATGGATGAAAATTTTTCCTAGTCCCTGCTTTGGAAAACTGGAAGCCGCTGAATCTCTGAGAAATCTAACAAGAAGCCCAGTGGGGGTAGTGGTGATGGTAGTGGTGGTGGTGATGGTAATGATGATTTTATCTTTCTATTTCTAGTGATGGATTTGTTCATCCCACAAGACATCAAGGCATTTCCATGTAAAGATCTGTTATAGTTTAAATAAGCAGAAGGGTTTTGTCACTGCCTTGATATCCAGGCCTTTTCCCATTTTTTTTCCCAATCACAGAACTCAACAGAGTACAGCACATGGGGGTGAGAGGACAAAGTCTGGGAGGCAAGTGAGCTCTATCAACATATATGGTGGTCACCATCTGATTGTCATCGTCTCTGAAGACAAGTAGCTCAAGTCCTATGTAGTTGTGACATGGCAGTCTTGTTAGCTGAATCTCCAGGACCTCCATTCAGGGAGCACTTCAGTGTGATTCATCTTCTCAAATCATAAATGTCAGCAAGGGACTGCATAATATGCCAACTGAATTTTTGCTCTCCAAATAGACACATTGGTGGCCAGGTTGGTTGGGTGACTAAAATCATTCCTGGTTGTGAACGTTTCTCACGATAAATACATTTGATCAAAACCTATCAAATTTGTTGCATTTAAATTACTTTAAATCCCCATAAAGTGTGACTTAAACCAATCATCATGCCAATGTTTTTCTAGGACTGATAAGTTCCCTCTGCAGTTGTGACCCCAGAAGCCTCACAGTCTTCTAAGGAGGACTGGTGAGCCCTAACAGGGTGTTATCTGGGGTTGCTTCTCTGATGCTGCGCATCACAGCCAAAGTTTGTCTAGCATACATCTGTCTTTGGAAGACAAAAGTTAGAGTCAACTTGATTAACATTCAGAATTGCATGTAAGATGAGACTCTGAAGCCGGTGACAAAATTCAGATTTTGAGACTCACTGTAGCTGCAACTCTTTGAGTCATTTAGCCTCTCTGTACCTCAGTTTCCTCAGTTGTAAAGAGGGGGTGATCATAGCATTCTTTTATAGGTAGAAGTATAAATAAATGAAGGCACCAAGCACACAGTGGGTGCTCTGTGCTGCTGTACTTTCTGGAGGGATCTACCCCATTGTATCACACACAGAGGACTGACTGCAAGGGGAGCACAGGATATATAGTCAGCCAAGTGAGCACAGTCTTAGCTTTGACAGAAACATCATTTAATATTAAATCCATCAGAACGTTACAGCTTGTGTGCTGGAACCAGACAAGAGAGTACAGTTGCATGGGTTGAGACTTAGCACTATGAAGTAAGGTCTGTCAGGAGAGGCTTCTGAGGGGCAGGATCACTTCCATGCTGAAGCCAGAGGCTATAAAGGGAGGTGAGCAAACATTTCACCCTGACTAGCAGAGGAAACACTACTTTTGATCTTAATAACTGCTATGACCCAGACTCTCCTTCAGTTGTCTCAGTCATATTAGATGTAGTAGTTACATTAATGTACTCAAGTATAAAGGATGTGTGTTCATTTCACACTGGCAACCACTGTGGTTCAGAGGATTTAGTCAAGTTCCTTGATGAAAAACTTCCTGCTTCTCATGGAGTCTCCAATTCAACTAGATTCTGAGACTGAGGCGCCTTTTAGCTTTGTACCCTGTATTTGCTGGTGGCCTTTCCACCAAGCTATCATCAGGACAAGAATCTTTTTAGACTGGAGCCATGTTGCTCAGACATATTGATTCTATGAATGGTCCATTTTTCTATAAGTTAAGCAAATCTATGGCAAGCTCTCCATAGTTGGGGTATCTGACTGTGGAGACACATGGACACTGGAAGGTTCCTTCTTCGTTTGGTTAGGCTGACAAACTCTGGTAATGCTCTTAGAGTAACCAGTGTGTCAGCTGTAGATTTGGTTCAAAGATGTGTGAACCAGACTGGTAGGCAAGCTAGATACTGCCCCACCTTAACCATACAGAGGGTTTCTGTGAGGTACCAACACATGGGTGCCAAGTATTGTGGAAGCCACTTCCTCCTTCTGTAAGTGCTGCTGGTGCCTGGTGTGCAGCCTGTTGAATGATAAAGACGCCTACCATTTGATCTCTCTCATCCCTTAGCCTGCTTCCTCAGCTGGACTCTGAGCCCTTTCTGGACTCTCCTGCTGCACCCTCCCCCTGAACCTAAGTGACTCCTCAACCCTTCACTCTAGTTACTGCTTGGTGTGATCACATTCACTTTCCATCATTCAGTGGTACTCCAATTCTCCTCTACTGACAGAAACTCCCACATCACACACACACACACACACACACACACACACACACACACACAACTTCTCTTTAGTCCCTTCTACACTACTCCATGATGTCATCACATGGTTTGGGGAAAGAAGGAAGGTGGCAAATGTGCTTTATCTACTGTCAGAATTCTGGGCCTGCAGACTCTGCTTATGGGGAAATTGAGCTGGCTTGAAGGCACATGGCAGAGGGAGATAGAAAGAGAGAGAGAGAGAGAGAGAGAGAGAGAGAGAGAGAGAGAGAGAGAGAGCAATATCCCAAGAATTCTTGCTCTGAGAGTAGGTAGGAGTGTGAGGTTGATTCAACTGAGGGGGCTGAGCACCTTTCTCTGAGTTAGTGTTGAGTCATTGAGTCATTCACTTGGGACTTTGTTGTTAGAATGTGATTTTTCCAAGCAGTATCTTACTGCCAACTTCACACACACACACACACACACACACACACACACACACACACTCACTGTGGGTTAGACAACATAAATTTTCTTGCAGTTCTAGAGACTGAAAACTCAAATTTCCTTCTCACCTATATAGCTGCCTTCTTTCTGTGTCTTCTGTGGCCTCTTTACCTTCTGTATGTAAAGTCAGAAAGACAACTGTGTTTCTTCCTATTGTAAGGATACCTGTCTTAGTGGATTAGGGCCCCTCAATTATGATACCACTTAACCTTTAACTACTACTTAAATACCCTCTTCTCTAAATGTGGCCATGTGTCGGGGAGCCCATCTTCATCATCGAAATTTGCTGGTATTACAGTTCAGCCCAACAATCTAAAATCTCAGCATTCCCATGCATTTTCTATTAATGAGGAAAATCTACTCATAACTCATTACAGTTGAAACAGTCTTGAAATAGTAACCTAAAGCTCACACAGAGCAATGCAATGAAGGCTATGTCACCAGGATGTCCAGAAAATACCAAAACTCCTCTCTTTTTACCCTAAACCCTTCCATAATCAGTCCTGGTTATCAGTACAGCAGAAGACCCCCAGACCCCGGCTGCAGGTCAACATTGTCTATCAGGAAAAGGCATAAAGCACCAAGTGTTTGGGAAGGCAAAGAAGCCATGCTTCATGCTCATCCTGCAAACTACCTCCTATTCAGAATGGTCAGGCTAGATTTAGATATGTGGCAAGATAGATGAGATGTATAGATTTAAACATACAACTCCTACATAATTTAACAAAGCTAGGGCACGCCAATACTTTCAGTTGGCATTATTTATTTAAATTAAATGTGTTTCCTTTCCTATTAAAGAAGAAAAAAGACCTTTGGATACATTACCGTAGTGGTGGAAATATCTGCTCCTACACTTAAGGAAATTTTAGGACAGAAGAATCATAGACAATCACTCTGAAAACTCCATTCACTTGTCAGGATGAACAGTTCCCAGGCAATGAGCAGCTTTGGGAGTCAAGAGCAGGCACACTTCAGGTGAAATGGGCTATGTGGGAAGTGACTTCCTATCATGTCCCTTAATTCTTTCCTCTTTTCTTTCTATTCTTCCTCTTCCTCTTCTTTCCCTCTTTTCTTCTTTCCCTCCTCCTCTTCTTCTTGCTACCTTTGCTCACTCTCCTTTTCCTTCCTGTGATACCTTTCTACCTGGGGTACAGTAACTTGGCAATGGAATCTTTCTCCTTCCTTTTGTCTCCTTTAGAAATGAAGGATAATCCACATCTACACTACATGGCTTTCCCAAGCCTTCCCCAGCCCCCATGCATGGTTTAAGATTTTATAATGAATTGACACACAGTGTGTCTTTAATAGCTCAAAAACTTGTTCCCAACACTTTGAGAGGCTTAGCAATGCACATTGTTAATTGACAATATCACATTAGAAAAAGAAATCAAAAATATCTCCTACTGGGTTTGCATTTAGTCAGTCAGTGTCTAATGCAATCATAAGCTAATATCCACCTAGGGAAAGGACATAGATAAAAGCAAAGGAAAATTTCCATAAGTTGTATACAAGTTGGGTTATATTTGAAGCCAAATTATGATTCATACGAAAAACAGCAGACTCTTGATGAAAGGTATACAGCTTATTTTAAAACATTTCCTTTCTGCCAATGTACATGCTATGTTGATATGAGGGGATGCCTCTTTAAGATTTCTATGTTCCCTCGTCAGACTCAGCCGTTGCCTCCATATAATCTTAGTGCTCAGAATCTAGCCTCTTTGTTACCGTTTTGCTGTCCATTTTTCATAGAAGCTGTCAAACAAGTCTGATTCCTATTTCCCACTTTTCATCTGTTTTTGTTCTCTGTCCAGTGGATAACTGTTTTATACACTGAATGCAAAAGGAACTCGTCTTTGGGTATTCTCTTAAAACAGAGATTTGGAGTCAGAAGGAAAGAATGAAGGAGTGAGAAAGAAAGATGGGGGAGTGTAGTGCAAGCCCCTCCCTAGCATCCTGTCAGTCACAGGGGCAGATTCCTCAGAGACAAAGAGAGGATCGATATAAACAGGCTTCTAATAGCTAGAAAGCATCCATGTATTTCCCTAAAGACCGTGCCATCTGCCAAAACATCTGATTCCAAACACCACCCCAGAGTGTTAGCCAGACTTAGAGAGAGGTGACCAGAGGAAGTTCAGGAGACAAGTGTGCCTTTGGACCCCCAGTGTGTGTGACTGAGCTGGGACTCTTCCCCTCTCCATTGTCTGGCTGGAGCTGGAGGTACGTGCTCATGGGCAAAGGATCATTACCCATGTAGAGGATTGGAGGGAGAGACTGGGGGGAAGTGGGTAAGAATGAGGACCGCATTCATAGAGCCCAGAGGCACAGCCATGTTTCAAAGGGTACATGCACAAACAAGGGCTCACACTTGGCACTTCGTTTGCATATCCAATACACTTGGGCCAGATGATCTAAACTGTGGCCTCTTGTCAGTAAATGCTCCAGTCGTCTGAAGGGCAATGGCTTAGATTAGAGAGCAGGCAAGTTGACAGAAGTCCAGAGGAAGTTAAGAACTTGCCAGCACCGCTAGCATTTTTTGTCTTCTTTCTCTGGCAGCACTAAAATATGTTTGCTCAAAACACAGCAAGATGAAAACTATTGGCAGTCAGTACTTCTTAAAAGAGGAGGGGAAGGAGTGAAGAGAAACATGTTTTATTTCTCTGGCAAACATACCAATTAAAATGATACTGCGTTGTGACAGATTACTGAGTAATTAATGCCTAATTTAGCATTTTGCTACATGCTCCTATGAAAGTGACTCCAGTGTGGCTAAGTCAACCTCACTTTATGGTAGCACGAACCTTTGCTAAGCAGCCTACAGTAGCGTTCCGGACACAAGGAACCCCAAGACTAAATAGAATGTTGTTTTGTTTTGATTTTTTTTTCTTTAAATCTCTGAGAGTTGGGCTGAAAGAATTAGCTTGGCAAGAAGATCCCAACATTGAAAATTCTCCTGGGGATTTCATGCTTTCCTTGTTTGTAAGCAAAATCCATTTTCCATGAGGTATTTTTAGCTCTTGTATCCCCTGCTGTCCTATTAGCTTTCAGTATACCATTAGATCTTGAGGCCATTCCAGATGGGTCATGTGATTTCTAAGCATCCCTTTTCGGTTCCCTCCTAAGTGACTAGTCTTACAGAAGTCAGAGAATACTAGACCGTTAACTACCAAAGACCTCAGTTTGTTGTTATGAAGCCTTGGTTCTTACTGATAGGATGTTAAAATGTTTTCCAGCTGCCTCTAAGAGGCCAGCTTGGCAGAGTGCACTGGGTGACCTCAGATAGAGAGAGGTTTTCAACCCTGCAAACCGCCTATGTAAATATAAAAATGTATTAGGCTACAGAACTGTGTGTGGGGGAACAGAACAACCACACCATTGAGAAGAAATCACGCTGAACACTGGCATCTCTCACATGGTCTATTATCGCATGCATGCTTTTGATAAACTGTCTTGATTCAAGGTACTCTATTTCTGATGCCAATTTCTCTTCTGGAATTTATGCAAAGTAAAACCCTGATGACTTAACATTGTAACCAGAAAAACTTCCTTCTGAAAGTGTTTTACATTTTTTTGAACTACTGTTTGTCAGTCAGTACACCTCCTTTGCCTTGAGAGGAGAAAAGTTAGCATGAAGTCTGATTTTCAGTTGTTTAATTTGAAGAGTGATTTATGGTGTGTGTGTGTGTGTGTGTGTGTGTGTGTGTGTGAGTGAAAGAGAGATAGGAGAGGGAGGGGGAGGGAGGAAGGGAGGGAGGGAGGGAGGGAGGGAGAGAGAGAGAGAGAGGGAGAGAGAGAGAGAGAGAGAGAGTGAGAGAGAGAGAGAGAGAGAGAGGTATTTACCCAAAACTCTGAAGCAAGAATCCAAGACAGTCCCTGTAATGAACAGAAAGCTTGCTCTTGAAATGCACTGAGAAATCCTTTCTAGTTGAAACGCTCTGATGTTGTTGAGTGTGTTCAGTTTCCGTGGATCAAATCTTCCCCATCTCTGCATCCAAGCTATTTGGCCGTGATCAGATGATCATAGCTCAAGGAAGTGATTGGAGGGTGAGCCGGCTGCAGCTGCCGTGTAGGCTTGTTCTCAGGGACAAGGAGGCACTGTTTTTCAAACATAGCATCAACATAGAAGTTATTCTGTAGGCTCCAGGATGCAGCGATGGGCTGCACTGCCAGCATTGTTCTGCTTCAAGCTTTTCGCTCTGTGGTCCAGAGGAGCTGTCCACACATTTGCAGAAGACGCCAGGAGGAACCATCCCATGAAATCGTGCCTCTCGAAAGTGACGATGAAATGAGTAGACCCAGAACCCTCATAATGGTACTGTATGCTTGGCAAACAGACTCTCTTGACTGAACTGCTATTATGGAGATAGACGCTGCAATTTGGGAGGGTTTGGTGTTTTGGCTTCAGACCAAGATATGTATGACCTAGAGTTTGCTACCTTGTTGTTGCTGTGTCGGGGGAAAGCATCTCTCGATAGCATTGCTATCATTAAGAGAACCGATTTTCTTTCTTAGATCTGTCATTTAAATGTGTGGTGTGTGTCTGTGAAATCCTCTGCTTCCAAGCATTTGTATGATGTTAACTCTGAAGCACGGAAAGGAAAAAAAAAGAACAAAAAGAAATTTGACATTTAGTTTCAGTGGTTTCTGTTGTAAGTCTTAATTTGGAAGAAGAGCCCAGATGGTGGGTTTCTTTGTGTAGCGCCTATAAACAATCATGTTTTGTAGATGCTGGTAGTTAGATCTCTAACTTCAAGAGATCTGAGGTTATTTTTCTGTCCTTTTCCTGACTCTGAAACGGAAATGCTTTTTTAAAACGCTTGGTTAACTTTGGCACAAAATCAGAGTAACGTATTAAGAGTTATGTGGAATGCATGATATTTTCATTTGAAAGTTGTTTCTTACCAATTGTAAAATTCTATAATTTTTAAATTTGTGCTCTTATTGTATCAGTGTTGCTCTTCCGTGCCTCTGTTTAAGCAGGGAGGATGAAATAAGGAGTCCCTTCTAGCTTTAAGATTTGGGGAAGGGATCTGTTTAATCATTAAAATCCCCTGTCAGGATATAAATGGTGTGCCACATTTTCCAAAACTGGACATGTGTTGAAGTCAGAGTGCTTTCAACTTAATTTTTTTTTCTTTTTAAACTTTGATGTTTAAGGATATAGTAAATAATGAATGAAAAAATACCTGTTGCACTAGCAGTTTTTAAATGAAAGTCATTTGGTCCCCGATGTGCCTCTGAGTGACAGGTGAACACAGTGTAACTTTCTATACCTACTCTTTGGACAAATCAAGGTTTGGGTTTTCACAAAGCAATATTGCTCTTGAATTGAGGGCTATGACTGTCCCTTCACAGAAGCAAAATGATTTCACACTTATTAACCCTGTAAACTTAAAAAGGTTTGAGATTGCTCAAAGGTCAAAAAACCCTATTTTCTAACTTTTACTAATAGTATCAACATATCCATAGATTGTACACAGATACATGTGTTACTGACAATAGTTTTTCTAATTAGATTATAGTTTTTTCAAAATAAGCAAAATATTTTAAAGTATTCAATAGCTGTTTATTATTTTCTACGTATCCTTTTGGTTTGTCTAGTTCTTTTACCAGAATTAAATGGAATGATAAAGAATTCACCATGGGTAGAACTAACTCTTATCACTATGTTTTAAATTTATATTGTTTCATCTTATATGAAACCACCTTTTCCTACAAATACTTTTTTGTCCTCTCTCTCTCTCTCTCTCTCTCTCTCTCTCTCTCTCTCTCTCTCTCTCTCTCTCTGTGTGTGTGTGTGTGTGTGTGTGTGTGTGTGTGCGTGTGTGCGTGTTTGGGATTGCAAATGAATGTTTGATCATGTTTTTTTTTTTAAATTCAGTAACTTTAAGGCAAATGAAAAGTCCTAAACTCAGGAAACGCAAAGACTCTGCCATGTCATGATAATATACTATACATTTAAAAAGCTAAAAGAAAGAATTTTGAATGTTATTTCACCACAAGCAAATGACATGTGCTTGAGGAAATAAATGCTTACACTGATCTAGACATGATGCAATGAATATGTAGATTGAAATACCGCATGGCACCCCATAAATGTACACAACTGTCATGCGTCAATTAGAAAGTTTTACATGTTTAACAAGAACTTACTGATGACAAATTAGAGGTTCAGAAGACTGGATGCCTTGTTCACGTCCTAGAACTGCTAAGTGTCCTCTCTGCCGGCCACAGGGCCCACTGACTCCAAAGCCAATGTGTTTTCCACCCTGTTTCCTCCTCAAAGGGAATAAGGATGAAACTGACACACTCACTGAGTTTTTGAGAAACTCTTTAACCACTTGGAGGAACATACGCTGGTACAAAGTCACTGTGGCCCTTGAGAATGTCCTCGAGGGCAGCTGCAGGATTCACATGTGCAGCACCATGAAGAAATGCACCAGGAATCTCTGCCCTGGCTGCAAAGTGTGAAGGTTGTGGTACATTTCAGGCGTCTTTTTGAAAAAGATGTGTTGTAGTATTTAGTAATATTTAGTACTATTTAGTGAACAGATTTGTTAATGGGAGCATTGCCCACCTTCCAAGATGTTTCTCTGACAATGTTTGCTTGTTTCCACTTCATACGGAGGCTCCTATGCGTATAGACCCTAGATCTCTGGACTCCAGTGATTTTATATGAGAAGGCCTGGTGGTGTTGCTGGGAATCTGTGCTTTCAGCAAGAAATTCTGATTTATCCTACTAGAGCAGTGGTTCTCAACCTTTCCAATGCTGCAGACTCTTTATTACACTTCCTCATGTCGTGATGACCATCAATCATAAAATTATTTTTGCTGCAATTTCAAAATTCTAATTTCACTACTGTTATGAATCATAATGTAAATATCTGATATTCAGGACATTTGATATGCAACGCCCGTGAGAAGGTCATTTGGTCCCTGAAGGGGTCATGACCCTCCTGTTGAGAACCAGTGCAATAGAGGCTGACCTGGGATGTCGCTATGAAGAGCGTGGCCCAGTTTTGGACTCTCCACCTTGCTTTCTTCACCTGATGAATCTGAATTTTGACTCATGCATTTGAGAGTCTCTAGAAAATAGTAACGGACTCTGTGGCTACAGAGGGCAAGCTTAGGAGCAGTGAGAAGACCAGCAGTCAGAAAGCTATTGCGGTGGCACCAACTGAAGTCCAGTATGGCTTTCTCCTGGGTTGGTTAGAAGTGTTTGGATTCTGGATACATGTTGGTAGCAAAACAACTAGGCTTTGCATAAGTTACTTACAAGGCATGTGGGAAAGAAAGCAGTGTGGGTTGGCTGTGCACATTTCTTTAAAGGGTTTATTTATTTTTATCATATGTGTGTGAATGTTTGGCCTACATGAATGTATCTGTACCATGTAGCTTGGTATCCACAGAAGGAATCCAGTCTTGTGGAACTTGGTGGTTGTGAACCACTACACCTAGCTCTTGGAAACTGATCCCGGGACCTCTGCAAGAGGAGCTAGCACCCTTAACTGTTGAGAGATCCCCCCATCCCCTGCTGTTAAGTTTTTGCCTGCATATTCAGAACCAAATTGTTCTTTAGTAGGAAAGTGTATGAGAACAGGAACATAGGAGCGTGGTCCTGCCCATTATAAAGGTACCGAGTTCTCAGTGCTTTCTAGGTCTATGCTAGCAATGTCAAGTAGGAAGCTAGATGTGTAACTCTGGAATTTTAAAGAAATGTGTCCAGAGGTATAAAGCCTGACCCAATGTGAATACCAACGAATTGATAAATGGGCAAGCAGTCACTTTTCTAATGCACTGTATTATGTATGATATGTAAGTCCATTTCACAGCTATTTTGCCTTCTAACCTGTCTTGGACTGAACTTTTAATTGCTATTTCACTATTTATATATTTTTCTTTTATCACTGGTATATGGGAAATAGGTAGGGATTGAGTCTGGTTTTTTTTTTTGTTTGTTTGTTTGTTTTGCTTTTTGTTTTTTTGTCTCTTTTTTTGCCTCATTGGTACCCAGATCAATGCCTTTTATCCTTTTTTTTTTCATGGTTTATTTTTTTTTTATATTTAAAAATTTCCATCTCCTTCCCTCCTCCTCCCCCTCCCTCCGCTCCTCCTCCCCCTTCCCGCCCCTCCTTCTCCCCCTTCCCCCTTCCCTCCCCTTCCCTCCACCCATACCTCCCCTCCCTCCCTCTCAAGGCCAAGGAGCCATCAGGGTTCCCCACTCTATGCTAAGTCCAAGGTCCTCCCAACTCCCCCCAGGTCCAGGAAGGTGATCGACCAAGCTGAGAAGGCTCCCACAGAGCCCGTCCATGCAGAAGAATCAGAGCCCAGCGCAAATGTCCTTTGCTTCTCAGTCAGCCCCCGCTGTTGGCCACATTCAGAGAGACGGGTTTGGTCGCATGATCCATCAGTCCCATTCCAACTGGATATAGACTAGAATTGAGTAAGGACTTCGGGACTGGCACCTTAGAACAATTAACACCAAGATGAAAACTTGGTTAGCTCCTAACTCTTAGTTAAATTGCACAGAAATGAACTGAAGAGGGAGATGCACGCGAGGGTTGAACACTGATGTCCTGCAGAAGTGATGTTGCCACTCAGAACTTGATATGGGTATCTGTCTTAAAGTACTTCATTTTAGTGTTCTCAGTCAGAAATCAGCTTAGGCTTTATGATTAAAGTTTGGGTATATAGTCCAAACTAAAGAGATTTGATAAACATGAAAATGAAAGATTTCTTTAGTCCTTTTGCCATTTATATGGGACGCATAAATCCTGACAGCTGAGACTATTAGAATTCAGTGAAGATAAACTGATAAAACGTTGAGACAGTTCTTCACAGTATGATGTACGTTCCAGTGGGTGTGAGGAATGTTCTTGGTGATATGAAGACAGAAGCTAGCCTTAGCTTGTTTTCCTTAGGACATTTTCGATCTTATTTTTTGGGACAGTCTTTCTCAGTTGTCTGGAAGTTGCTCATCGTGCTGAGCTGGCTGACTAGCAAGCCCCAGTCATCTGCTTAGCCAGTACTGGGGTTTCAGGTGGGTACCACCATAGCTTTTTTTTTCTCTATTTTTTTTTATTTTATTGAGCTCTACATTTTTCTCTGCTCTTCTCCCTGCCTCTCCACTCCCCTTCAACCCTCTCCCATGGTCCCCATCCTCCCATTTTACTCAGGAGATCTTGCCACCATAGCTTTTTTATGTGGGGTTCAGAGCTTAAACTTGGGTCTTTATGCTACAGTAACCACTTCACCCATTCAGCTATCTCCCCGCCACCTGAAATATTTATAAATTGTTTTTCTTATCCCACTGACAGCATGTTTTGATAAAGTTTACAGATAGTTAATTTAATTTATATAGGTCTGTTTTCTGGTTAATTCCTGTAATTTCGTGTGTCTTATAGTCACTGCTCACCCCAGAGGTTTTCTTCATTTCTAAGTCTTTTATCCCCCCTCTCAAATCAAGAATGATTATCCACTGATGCAAGAGGAGACTGTGGAGCAACTGTCAGGTAGGCTTTTGTCTCCCTCTGGCTAAATAATGAATTTCCCATGGCAGAGTCGCAAGTCTCAACTAGAAAGAGAAACATTTTCAAAATTTATCAACATTTTGTGATGATTTTGAAATAGCAGAAACCATAAAATTTAATTTTGGGGATGACAAGAATATATTGTATACATAAAGCCAAATATGGCTCTATCATTAATATTGTTCAAATATTGTTGAAATTACTACCAGTCAACAATGTGCACATATATGATAAAACTGACATGCTGAGTGACTCTCAGTTACAATTGCTGCCCCAAGACCTGCATCATAAGCTACCCTTTGAGACAGTCGAGCTTTCTACAGTCAACGTTGCTGTGAACTATACAGCATTTATGTCAAATTCTACCTTCAGCAGGAAATATGGATGGCTTTCACAATTTAAAATAAATGAAAATGAAGTGAAGAAACCAAATATGAGGAGGAGAAAGGAAGAAAGATGCATGGCCCACCAAGTCTACTATTTTAAAACTCTATAGTGACAGAAAATTTGCTAACCATTGCCTGGGAAATGGCAAGGCTTCAATTTTTTCCTTCATTTTGACTTCTGTAGTATATTGTATTATCTAGTTGATCTAAAGGACCTTGGATTTTCTTCTGGGTGTCTCTTGTTTACCTAAATGTCTAGGAGGTTAGTGTGATTATATAGTGACTTCTAGATTTAGAGTCAGAAGAATGAAGGTCAGAGTCTCAAATTATCTTAATTAATGAAAACCAGATGACCTGATCATGCTGGTTTGACATAGGGGAAGGTGTCTCTTAACTGTTAGAGAACCAGAATCTTTACCTTATAGAATCACACTGTACACTAATCATAGTATTTGTGTTAGATGCTATTCTTAGCTCTATGACAAAATGCGTACAAAAGCAATCTAAGTGAGAAAAGATTTCTTCTTGGCTTATAGCTTGGGGAGACATCACTCCACCATAACAGAAAAGGTATAGAACTGTTCATGGTGATGTAAACCTATGGCAGAGACTTCTTGCACTTCAAGGACAAGAGGTCCTGTGAGCAAGAGTGGAACTAAGGTGCAGCTGTAACCTTCAAAGGCCTGTCCCTCCTTACTTACCTACTTCCTCCAACAAAGGACAACATCTTAATTACTCCTTAGCCTGTAAATCAGCACCACAGGGTGGGGGCCTAGAGTGCAAACTGTGAACTTAGAGGAGACATTTCAGAGTCAACTCCAGCAGCGTCACTCAGGGTGGAAAACTGCAGTCGTGCAGGCTAGCTTGGTCTTCAAGAGATTTATGCTACCCACTTGGTAATTCATGTAGCAAGACAAGGAGGCCATTTCCATCAGGACTTAATGCATTTCTTCCGTATCCGTTACCAGAGCATGTTCCAGAGACTGTGCTCCAAAACCAGAGGCTAAGGAGTGTGTTAGTACAGTCTGCTTGAGTTACTCCCTGACCTCTGTCTTTGAATCTCCTTCCAAAGTGGAAGCACAATAGCCCTTGCTTCTTGCTAAAGTACTTTAAATACCAGGAGAAGAAACAAGATGAGCCAGGTGGTGATAGCACACACCTTTAATCCCAGCACTCAGCAGGCAGAGACAGGCGGATCTCTGTTATTTTGAGGCCAGCCTGGTCTACAGAGCAAGTTATAGGACAGGTTCCAAAGCTATGAAAAAAACCATCTCAAAACAAAAGAAAAAACTAAATAAATGAATAAAACAAGATGAAGGAAGAAAATATTTATAAAAATAATAATTTCATTTCTCTGGGACTCATATGTTTACATATATGCTTAGTGAACAAAATCAAGACCAACGAGGAGTTTGTTATGGGAACGACTTCAGAGGAAATAAAATAATCTCCTCATATCTCTCTAGTAAATAACCTAATAAAACTTTTGCGGGGGGATTCTTCACATTCTTTGCCCAGTTGCATATCTGTTGAATGGCTCTTTGAGGAAAAGGCTTTTAAGGTCTCTAAGTCCCAAGTTAATGTTCTGCTCTGCTTTAGTGAGAATGGATTTGAATATACTGACTTAAGACTCCCTCAGGAAAGAAATCCCGTGTAAATAATGGAAACTGAGTTTAAATGGGGTGCCAAAGATAGTAGAGCACAGAGCCTAAAAGCCCAGAGAATCTTTGGCAGTAAGTTTTGCTTGTGAACTCATTTTCAACTGAATCGTGAGGCCATAGAAAAGAGACAGATGCTTTCAAGGTCTTCTCCCTGGGTAGAAGAATTAATTGAATGTACTTGGATCTTAGCAATTAACAATACAAACCTTTCAGGAAAGGAATTACAGGACCCAGATAACATACGGTATTTGCTTGTGCAAATGATAGCTCACTGTTACCGTTTTCTAAATGGCATCAACTGAAAATGATAAGGAATAAACAGTGTTTTAAAATTATAATCTATAGCATGATAAATAACAGCAGAAAGTCATGGGTGTGTCAGGAGATGTGATAGCCAGTCCTGGAAATCAAAACAAATGCACAGATTCAACTATATAGATTGATGTAGGTATAAACAAGTGTGTGTGTGTGTGTGTGTGTGTGTGTGTGTGTGTATGTGTGTGTGTGTGTGTAAAATATTCTACCTCAGTGAGTCAGTGATATATTGCTTTGGGAGAAGCCATGGTGTAAAGATTGTAAAGTTTATATTACAAAATAGAAACATTTTGTTATATGTCTAGAAAAAGAATGAGTTCAAATTATTGATAATAAAATTTTCTTAATTTTTGAAATATAATTAAATATATTTTATCAGTATGGCATGTTTCCTCTCAGTGTTTCTTTGCTGTGTGAAAGAACGGGTTTTACATTCATTCCCTTGATTTTAGGATTCAGTATGACCCAACCCTACACCCTGGTCTTAGGCAATAATAGGGATATAATTGAGAAACTGGAAAAAAAAATAAGTAGTGAGACAATTGCAAGTCAAATATGTCATTTGCAAGTCAAATCTGAATGCAGCCACTTGTCTGGCTTCTTCAGTGAGGTTTTCCTAAAAAGTCAATTTATTCTCTCAGGTTTTATCTTCATGGAGCTGATTTGCTTAGTTAGGGACTACAGTTTAAGACTGCTGAAATTCCTGCTATAGTTTGAATCTGGGGTTTTCCCCCAAATGCCTAGGCATCACAAATTGTCAGTGAGTTTACGGCACTGCCTGGAGGTGGTAGGACCTGTAAGAATTGAGGCCTAATGAAAGGAGATAAGGTCAGTAAGATGCACCTTTGGAGGCCCTGTGGGGATCCCAGCCCTTCCTGTCACTTTGTTTTGCTTCCCGGATGTCAGAAGGTAGACAGCCTCCTTCCTATGTACTCCCACCATGCTCTACTGCATTGTTATAGCTCCAAATGCTATGAACTAATGGACTACGGGCTTAAGTGTCAAAAGTGGAAGCCAAATCAGCCTTTCCTCCTCAGTAGAGGATCTCAGGTTGTCTTGTTGAGTGTGTCACTGATTGTCTAAACAAAGGAATTCAGCACAAAGCTGGACCGAGCAGAAGACTGGGAGATGATATCATTTAGCATTCATCAGGCACAGGTGACAACACTCTGGCTGCTCTAACCTCATGCAGTACACAGTTTGAAGGCCGACACAGAGCTCAGATGGTTGAAGATCCTGACTGGTACTTCAGTGAGAGCTGCAGTATTGCCTAAGCGATCTAACCTTCATGCATCCAGCCACATCCAATGAAGTAGCCTTAGTTCAGAGACCAAGAGAACGGCAAGATGCTAAAAGAAAATAGAACATTCTCTGCTAAAACAGGACATGAGAAAGCACCATGTGTCAGTTGAGTGTGTGGTCTGAATCTTTCACCAAACCACCTGCTGACTGTATGAGTCCTGGGTTAAATATTTCAATTATTTCTGCTGTAGTTGCCTTGTCTGTGAAATGGACTATTAGATATACCCATTTGTATTCGTTTCCTATTGCTGCCATGATAAAATACCACAGAGTAGTTTTAAATGTCACACGTATTGTCTTTCAATTAAAACAACACACATTTATTATTTCATATTTCTGGAGCAGAAATCTGATGCAGATCTCACTAGATGGAAATTGGTAGAGCAGCCTTTCCTGGAGGTTCGAGGAAAGAATTGGCTTTCTAGTCTTTTCCAGCTCCAAGAGGCCATCCATATTCATTGGAATGTGTGGTGGTTTGAGAATGGCCCCCATAGTCTCATGTATTTAAGTGAATGTTTGTTCCCCAGTTGGTGGAACTATTTGGGAAGGATTAGGAGGACTTCGTTAGAGGAGGTGTGTCACTGGGGGTGTGAACTTTGAGATTTCAAAAGCCCACACCACCATTTCTTGTTCTCTCTCTCTCTCTCTCTCTCTCTCTCTCTCTTTCTCTCTCTCTCTCTCTCCCCCTCTCTCCCCCCCTCTCCCTCTCTGTCTCTCTCTGTCTCTCTCTCTCTCTCTCTCTCTCTCTCTCTCTCTCTCTCTCTCTCTCTCTCTCTCTCTCTCTCTCTCTTTCACTGCTTTGTGGTTGTTGTCTCAACATGTGAGCTCTCACCTTTTAAAGCCAGTGGCGAAGCAACTTCCTATGGCTCTGGCCCCTGACTCTCAGCCTTCCCTCAGGACCCTGTAATTACCTGGGTAATTTGGGCTTCCCTCATCTGTAAATTAGTAACCTTATCTCCTCTTTTACATTCTTAACTCCTTCATGTCATACAAATGATACATTGCTAACTTCCTAAAATTAAAATGTACACAATGCTCAAAAAAATCTATAATTCTGTCTGCCATATTATCTCAGGAGGTTATTTCAAAGACCCAGTGGATAAATACAAGTAGCACATCTATAATAAATCCTGATGACTAGGAAGAGTCCAGTAAATTTTAGTTATTTTATTGTTTTTTTACTGTCTTGATAAAATGCATTCATAAATTTCATTTACTTTAGCATTACTTTGTGAAAAAGAATTGGATTGCTAAAAGGAAACTTAATTTGTGCTTCATGGAATATAAAAAGGTGGGAAGACAAACAAATTTTTAACGTAGCACTTTAATATTTATTTAGTAGAATATTCACATGAATAGATTACTTAGAGAGCATACAAGGGTGTTTGAGTTTCTCTTTTGTTTCATCCATCACCTACTTATTCTTTGAAATTTATTTTTTCACATTTTAAATCACTTATTAAAGGAGTAGTTCTTCTTTTTCATTTTTAAATTAAACAGAATTTAGAAATAATAAGGACCAAAGATGCAATTGTAAGGACTGTTTAAACCTGGGGGATGTGGAGGAGGAACAATAGGTAAAGTGACTGCCCAGCATCCTTCTACAATGCTGTCATAATGGCACAGGTTTATGATCCCAGTGTCAGTAGATCTCAGGGGTTTGCTGGTCAACAGCCTAATCAAAACAGTGAGCTCTGAGTTCAGTAAGACACCCTTTTTTCTTTGTTTTTCTTTTTTATTGATTTTTATTGAGCTCTACATATTTATTTGCTCTCCTCCTTGCCTCTCCCCTCCCTGCTTCAACCCTCCTTCAAATCCCCCATGCTCTCAATTTACTCAGGAGATCTTGTCTTTTTCTACTTCCTATGTAGATTAGATCTATATAAGTCTCTCTTAGTGTCCTCATTATTGTCTAAGTTCTCTTGGATTCTGGGATTGTGGTTTGTAGGCTGGTTTTCTTTGCTTTATATTTAAAAACCACCTATGAGTGAGTACATCTGATAATTGTCTTTCTGTATCTGGGATACCTCACTCAAAATGACATTCTCTTTCAAAAGATAAAGTGGAAAGTGATAGAGGAACATTTTCAATGCCAACTTCTGCACATGCACACAAATACACACACACACACATACACACACACACTGGCCAGCACACTTAGGCATATATGTGTACATGCACACACACACAGAAATCCAGTGGGCATTTATACTCATAGCACATTTCAATGTGAATTCTATTATTATCCCAAACGTTTGCTTGGTCTATAGAAGTCATGAAATGTATAATTAAAAGAGTAAATTCCCACACTTTGTTTTTGAAATTTAAAGATTTTACAATAATTAGATAGATTATCAATTGTTAATGTAAAATTCCTTAAATGTAAGTAAAATTAAGACAAATTCGCCTACTGCTGAAGCACTTTTCAAGCCCTCCTTGGCCACAGATAGTTCTTGCTGCTGTGTTAGACAGCGTAGACACAGCAAGTAGTAAACTTGTCCAAAGTCATACAACTCAGCAGGATTTTGTCACACTACTTTTGAACTCAGGGCAGTGCTTGTAGTCATACTGCTGCACTATCATACCCTCTGTGTGATCAACAGCAAAGCCTGGCTTACCAGTGTTCACTTCCTTGTCTATTCATGACTGTTCACTTCTTCGATTAAAACAAAAACTAGACACAACAACACCGACTGGCCACTTTGTATCTTTAAATTATGTAGAGAGAGCATAAAGGAGAATAGGTCAACTGCTAATCTGAGTGTTTAAGGTGAATTAAAAATGTATCATTCTTCTCTTGTCCCTAGACTATTCTTCTAAAGTGGATCATTGGCAGCATCATTGCATTGGCAAGTGGGCTATAGCAAAAATAGATAGAAATAAATGGTATGCAGGCTAGTGATGGAGACAGAAAACATCCTGTGTAGACATTGGCCAGCATGTGTCTGCCACTTATCTCATTGCTGGTAGCCCAGCCAACCCTACACCTTATTTCTACCTACAGAGGATCATACCCAATCCTCGCTTTTACTGACCAGGACTCCTCTTCTACAGCCTGTCCAGATACACTATTTTTACATGTCTACCTCCTTTCTCAGTTCTAGGCTGGTTATACCCATTGCCCCTCTCTTCTATTCCATATCTCTATTATCTCAGGCCTGGATTTCTTGCTGCTGTATTAGGCATTGTAGGTACAATAGGTTGAACTTGCGCGAAGCCACACCTCTCTAATGGATTCTAATGACTTTCGTACTCAGAACAGTTCTTGCAGTAGCACTGACACTCTACAGAGCCCTGTGTAAACCACGCCTGACTCACCAATGAGCACAAGAGTGTACCATTCTTCAGCATGGTTCCCAGTACTACAAGATGCCTGAGGCTTCTCCTTAAGTTCACAAAAATCTCCAATGACAACTGTATAGAATAAGAAAATGCTAAGAATTTGAGGGTATAAATTCCAGTTGCCTTGCTGGAAAGGAAAGATCAAGACCAAAGAGATAAACTGGTATCGCAATAGTTTTTTATAACAGTTGGTGCCAGAGTAAGTATATTTGATCAGTTCTGGAAACCAAGAGACTCGTATTTTTTTTAATATATGCTGGTCCCTGCCCTTTAGCTAAAAGACAGTAGCTTGCAGCTCCAGAGTCTGTGTGTACTTTCAAATGTACTCATAGCACATTTCAATGTGAATTCTATTATTATACCAAACGTTTGCTTGGTCTATAGAAGTCATAAAATGTATAATTAAGCCGGGCGGTGGTGGCGCACGCCTTTAATCCCAGCACTCGGGAGGCAGAGGCAGGCGGATCTCTGTGAGTTCGAGGCCAGACTGGTCTACAAGAGCTAGTTCCAGGACGGGCTCTAGAAACTACAGGGAAACCCTGTCTCGAAAAACCAAAAAAAAAAAAAAATGTATAATTAAAAGAGTAAATTCCCACACTTTGTTTTTGAAATTTAAATATTTTACAATAATTTAGATAGATTATCAATTGTTAATGTTAAATTCCTTAAATGTAAGTAAAATTAAGACAAATTCAAATAGAATGACATTAACGCAAGCTGCAGAGTGTCATAATAATAATCATTTCAGTAGCTAGGAAATACTCACCAGTTTTTATCATCTTAGGAATAAATCCATTTGTGGGTAATGAAAGTCAATTCTGCTTTTCTATACACAAGGGACTTCTGTTCCAAGTTAGTCTCTTGCCTATTTCTCAAGGACTCAATAAAAAAATGTATTCAAGTTAATCTCTAGAGGTGAACAATGGCAAGAACAGAGCCATCTAAGTTCCAGAAGACATGTGGGGATCCATGGGGACCATGACAGAGATGATGAAGGACTTAGGAGGTAAATTACTTTCTTGTCATTCTTCACATTAACTGCTTACAAGTCTCCTTTTGGAGAAAAGACATGCATCTCTATGGCCTTATAGAACTCTGACTCTCAAAGTTCTGTGACAGAAACCAGATAGTCTAGTGACACGGCCAGCTTGGTTGCTGTTGATGAAATATGGGACTCTAGAGAAAATCTTTGAGGTCTCTGTACCTCTGTGTCCTGAATTGAGGCATAAAAATGACCATTCATAGTGCTGCTGCTACTGCTGCTGATGGCTGATGATGATGATGATGATGATGATGATGATGATGATGATGATAGGGATGTCCAGGGTGAAAATACTCCCAAAACATAGGTTGCCCAAGGACTATACTTCATTATATTCATAAAATATGAATATCCACTGCTCTCCAGCACTATAGACATTAAGATAATGAGCTTTGGAGGTAGAAGCATGATCTGGGTATTATTTTGGAATGGTTCTTGGGAGGCATTTTAGCATGCCGTTTCCCACTGTTATGGAAACTAGAATGTTGAGTTAGAGACTCAATGAGTAAACAAGTTATCCCAAAAAGAAGTTTCCTCAGTTAGAGTTTCTATAGCTGCAATAAAATACAATGACCAAAATTGGGGGAAAGTATTGGAGGGAGGATTCTTGTTTGCCCTGGCCACCCAGAACCGAAATAATCACACAGAAACCATATTATTTAAATCACTGCTTGGCCCATTAGCTCTAACTTCTCATTGGCTAACTATTACATATTAATTTAACCCATTTCTATTAATCTGATTTTTCACCACATGGCTGTGGCTTACCAGCCAAAGTTCTGGCATCTATCTCTGGCAGGGCTACATGGCTTCTCTCTCACTCTGCCTCCTTTCTCCCAGCATTCAGTTTAGTCCTCCCCATCTACCTAAGTTCTGCCCTATCAACAGGCCCAAAGCAACTTCTTTATTCATAATGGTAATCACAGCATACAGAGGGGACTCCCACATCTCCTCCCCTTTTCTGTTTAAATAAAAACGAAGGTTTTAACTTTAACATAGTAAAATTGCATATAACAAAACAGTTATTAAGCAATAATTACAGTCACAATATTTATATCTACTCTATCTTTTATTATAACTAAGGAAAACTATAACAATAACTATAATTTTTTTAACTCCATCAAAGACTCCGGGAGGATATAATATTACCTAAGTAAACAGGAAGTGTATTATAAGCAACTTCCAAAACTCTAGAATTGACAGAGACATTTTGCTGCCTGGACACTCACCCAAAGTTCTTCTGTACTGTTGGGGTATCCATCTTCAGCCTACATGCCCATAGTATCCAGCAGATGTTTTCATGAAACAGGAAATTTTAAAGACAGTTCTGCCTATATTGGCAGTTTGTCAGTCACTTTCTTCTGTGTCCTGCAGAATGTCTGGAAGACTCTTTCATGAAGCAGGAATCCCAAAGGATCATCTCAACTTTAGGCAAGTTTAGCAGTCATTTTTCTGTGGGTCCTGCATGTCCAGTTCAACAAGCAGTCCAGGCAAGAGAAGTTTCTTTCCCAAATGGCTAGTCAACACCATAAGGAGCCTCTTCGGTGCCCATCTTCCCCCTTGAAATAGATTGGTGCTGCCAGGAGCAGATGTCTCTCAGTGTCATGAAAAGTCCTAAGTTTTTAAAATGTTTTAAATGCCATATTCTGTAGTCTTTTAAAGGTTTGAAGAATGCCTATCCATCTGAAATACACCTCTTTACATCTAGAAAACCTAACATGACTACAAGCTTGACTATTATAGACAATTATCTATTAACCTGTATTTCTTAATTATACATTACCTTTTTAAATGAATTGCATGATCACAATACCTTAATCAAGAGCAGAAATATACATATAATAAAACTGACCTTAAATCTGTATCAATAAAGCAAGATACATATCAATGCAAACTATCCATCTCTATATCATATCCCCCTTTAAATTTAAACAAACATTTATAAACAATATTTGGGAATATGGTTTATTTGACTTACACTTCTGTATCATTCTCATCATCAAAGAAAATCAGGACAGGAGCTTAAGCAGGGCTGGATCCTGGAAGCAGGAGCTAATGCAGAGACCATAGAGGGGTATTGCTTACTGACTTGCTCCTCATGGCTGTTTTCTTATAGGATTTAGGACCTCCAGCCCAGGAATGGCACCACCCAAAATGGGCTGGATCCTCCTCCACTAATAACTGATTAAGAAAATGCTTTACAGCTGCATCTTATGGATGCATTTTATCAATTAAGGTTTCCTCCTTTCAGATAACTAGTTTGTGTGTGATGTTGGCATAGAGCAGCTGGCACACCATTGAACCAAATGATGGCCTCCAACTGGAAACAAATGTGAGATGTCATGCAAAGGCAGAGCTTGGGGATAAGGAGACATTTAGGTCAGGAGGAGACTCACTGAGCAGGGAGGAGGTACACTTATGTGTGACAACAAAGGGCAGTTATTCAATGATTCCATCACAAGGCTTGCTTTAAAAGAAATGTGCCCTAGTTCCACTCTAAAACAATGTGATGTGTTTATCCTTATTGTTCTCCCTCTCTTTTTGTTTTCCTCTAACATATCCGTTTTTCCACAAATGGTTGCTGTCTTTTGTTCCATTGTTGCTTATGTCACTGGAGACTGTTGAGTTTTCAGTAAAAACTGAATAAATTCATTTCTTTCATTTGGTTCAGATCTGTAAATAACAGCTGGATGCTGTTATAGGAATTGGAGATGGTTGTTTTGAACTGAGGGAGTATAAACCTGTAGATATCTTAGAGTACTGATTTGGGGGAAATGGGAAATAAAATATTATCATCAAATGCCTCATTTTGCACCACTAAGACAAAAACAAATTAGAAGACATACATGAGTTCAAAATGACACAATGAAAACTTCTAGAAGCCCCCAAGTTCATCGTCAGATGCCTTCAGATCTGTTGTTAGGGAACAGGCTGTTTGCTACAGCGGTGGTTAAACTTAATATGGATCTTCAAGATGTTACATGACTGCCTTAAAGATGGAGATTGAGAGAAGAAACAGGATTATTAAATTATTGTCACCGAGAAAACCCAAACGTGGTGTGGGATGTCCTTCTGTCTATGTGTTGCTTTTATTGGTTAATGAATAAGGCTGTTTCAGCCAGTGGTTTAGCAGAATAGGGCAAGCAGATAGAGGCGTCCAATCTCAAGTAAAGATAAGTGAGAAATATAGAAATAAGCGTGGGCATTGCCTAAGATTCACAGAAGACACCCTCTCCTCAGCAGCCCGAAGCCTGAGTTTGGTGACTTCTCTTGACATTCACCTTCTGCCTCTGATTTAAGTGTGGGGTTGTCTAGTTACAAGTATATCCTGGGGCTGTTTCACAGTCAGTTAAATGTTCAAGGCTTGGCTGTTGCTATGAATCATTCAGTGTAATTTGTATCCAAATAATGCCCCAATAATGTACCCAAAGGCTTAAACTAATTAATTTCACAGATATTATTTTCTCATTCTTAAGCTCATTTTCAAATACTGCATGTGACTTATTATGATCATGCGACTTTATTTTGATTGGTAAAAATGCTAAACGAAATGTTTCTAGTAGCTTTCTCCTTGACGCTTTTGTTCAGCTGCTTGATTTCTGATCAAATGCTGCCTAGTGTGTACAAAATCATGGTCCTAATTCATGCTGTTTTGCTGTGATTCACTGAAATATGTTCATAAAATGCATAGTGAGAATCAGAAAACAGAAGCTGCAGACCACAGGAAAATCAGAAAGCACAAGTCTCATGTTCTCTCTTTTTATTGCTTAATAAGATATGAGAGCAGGGGACTGCAGAGATGAGTCAGCTGCTAACAGCACCGGCTTGTCTTCCAGAGGACCGGGGTTCAATTCCCAGCATCCATATGGTAGCTCACATCCATCTGTATCACCAGTTCCAGGAAATCTGACAACTTCTTCTGACTGGGCTTATGCAGACAAATGTGCAGACAAAACACTGAAATATATAAAATAAATAAGTAAATAAAGCACAGAAAGGGAGACCTTTAAGAAAGATAAAATGGGTCTCTGACTCTTGAGTCTGCTCTTGGGGTTCTTCTGTTGGTTTTCTGTGTCCAATGTCGATATGATAGTTTTTGCTTCATCTTGTTATATTTTGTCATGTTTGGTTAGGCTCTTAGAAGCTTGTTATTTTCTAGTGAAAGACATAAAAGTGGTATATCCGGAGGAGAGAGGAGGTGGGGAGGAACTGGGAGGAATAGAGGGAGGAGAAGCCATAATCAGGGTATATTATGTGAGCAAAGAATCTATTTTCAGTAAGAGAAAAAAAATGGGAGGAAAAGGATGATTTATAGGAAATAGAAGTAAAGCAAAAAACAGATTTCCCACTTTGACTTGCATTTTTCATTTTTGGCATGTTTGTTTATCATTTCCCCTTTCCCTTCTCTCCTTCCAACCCTCTTGAACTTGCTCAAATTCATGGTTTCTTTTTCTATGATTATTGTTGTGACACATATGTATGCCTAAGTACATAGATGAAGCCTTCTGAATCGATTTAGTTTTGTTTATGTGTATATGATTGTATGTATATGATTTTATAACCAACCACTTTGTATTGGGTAACCAGTTAGGGGGCTATCCCCAAGGAAGATTAATTCTCCCTCTTTCCATAGTCATCAGTTTTCTATAGTTCCTTGTCTAGGGTGGGACCCTGTTAGATTGCCCCTTCCACAGCAGCATCTTTATGGGTTTAGGCATCGTTCAGGCCTTGTTTAGGCAGCCATACTGTTATGGTATCATGGGCATGACTTCCTTGTCATTTCTTCTCCCTTTTTTATTTTGTTTTGTTTGTTTTGGCTGGGTTTTTTTTTTGCCTTGCGAATTACACTCAAGAATTTATAGTTCCATTAAACTAAATATTCAGTTTTATATGAAGTAACAGTCCATAAGGAAAGTAGTGACATTTATTTAATATATTTGGAGCAGCATGTTATCAAGTAAGATTAGATTGTTTAATGAATAAAACACCAAGGGGCCGTGACTCCAAGGAGTACTATCCATGTTTTAAAGTTGCTCTCATATTATATATCAGAGAAATGTAAGGCCTTCAGAAGTATCTTTGACAACAATTTGGAGGGAAGGGAAGCTCAGACAGCGGATGCTGCCCAGGCTAAGCACTTGGAAATGTTGGTCAAATATCCGAAGGCGTCGGAATGTCTGTTGTCCCCACTGCCTTGTGGTGGGGTAATGTTAATCAATTACTTCAATTCTGCCATAGATAACAAGTAATTGTACGCACTGGACGCCACAGTGGCCTATTAATAATGCATCCTAATTTCTAAAAGTAGCATTTCTCTTGGCTCTTAAAAAAGCTGGTTTCTGTTCTTTGTTTTTGTATATAAACTCATGATTGAAGTAAAGTCGTAAGTAATTTTAGAGAAGAAAAGCATGTAATTATAAATAATATTTCTGGCCTTTTCTACATAAAATTAGCACAATCAAGTTTCTTTTTTAAGAATGCTGAAATAACCCTATGGCAGTGTTTTAGGTTATAATATACCTGTAATATTAATATTTGAGTCAACCCTCAAAATCATAACCAGTCTGCATGTGAATACCTTTCTGACCTTCAGGTAGTAAATGCAAGAGAACCTAGTCACCAGAGCTGTTAGGATTCCAAACTGTCACTTTATGTTTAAATGCTAATAACAAACTCCCACATCTATAAACGTGTGGAAAAGAATGAGTTCCAGGCTGCCTGATTGTCATTCTCATAGAGAGTCCATACTAGAGTTTCACTGTGGTCAAGGGATCCAAGGTCAAGGCACCAGTTAGCCTCCCGAAAGAAACTACAGTCTGTGGAAAAATTAATTTTGATGCTATGTAAATATAAGGCTAAGGATTGTATTCTAATTCCCAAAAATGTGCTCCAGCTTCTAATTCAGAACAATTCCTATGGGTGCAAGTTGATAAATAACAAGTCAAGCCGTGGAACAATCAAGGGGGAATGCGGTCACACCCTGTAGCCGACGACGTAAATTCATAGGCAAAAGGCCAGAGCAGAGTGAGTAGGGCAGCCCTGCAAGAAACAGGAGGAAAGTGGAGTCAGGAGGATGGAAGTGAGTTCGTGGCCAGCCTGGGCAATGTAGGGAATACAACAGGAATAGTCTAAAGGCAACATGTGTGAAAATAAATGTGGGAAACATCACATATGCCATACTCCGAGGAGTTTTGTTTGCATGTTGGAAATGCACAGCTCTGGGGAACTCTGCACCAAGGACGCCTTGTTTAGTTACGCTCAGGTTCAAGTTTCCCAAATTTAGTTGACTTTGTGCATCTCCTGAATCTTAAGACATTAAGGAACTCTAGAAACAGTAAAACACACACACACACACACACACACACACACACACACACACAAAGATGCTGACAAGTGCTGCTTATAGCTTCTGAACTGAGAATGGCACACTCAAGCCCTTCTTTCTATAGGAAAGATGCTACAACGGGAGGGGTGGGTAAAACAAAAATATATTACATCATTAAGACTTCATGAAGATTATGCAAATGAGAGGAGAAAATTGAAAGTGACTATAAAGACCCCAGTCTTATCTCCTAGGTGCCATGCGTGTGATAAAACCACATGGACGAGGATTTGGATGATAACGCTATGAACGTTTGAAAGAAGATATTAAGGCATCTTTTTGTGGTTGATTTGTACTGTTTTGCAATCCAAGTTTCCCATAATACCACTTCGATAACTCTCTCCTTTAAGATCTGAGTGTGTAAAGAACTGTATCATTCTAATTATCCTAAATAGTACAGTATCTGTGCTCATTCATGGAGTAAACAAATGGGCGCAAACAGTAAATAATGCTTGCAAAAAGAAAACTCCTGCCTTAGCTAACGTCAGAGTGATAATGAAACAGGAAGTATGTGTAGGGCCTCAGATTGCAGCTAAAGTTCAGGGACAGGCCCCGGGAAGCTCAAAGAGGAACAGAATCCCAGAAACAATGATTTAAAAGTGTGAAGAATTGGGAACCCTGCTTTGGTATAAATTGTGTCTGTGTATTTTGCTTACATGTCATTTCTTTGGGGCCATAAACTTATAGAAATCTGGTGGGATAAGGGCACTTTTTCTGATGTGCCCCGAGAGGTAAAAGGATTGGGATATTACCTGTCGGAAAATTCAATGTGCAGTGATCACAAGGGGAGAAAGAGAGTGATTTTCCCAACTGCCTTAACCCTGTTGTGTTCTCCTATAGACTTGAGGCTCTGGATTTCAAACCAGGTCTGCAGTAAGCTTTGGTAGTGATTGGCACCAAAAGTCAAACCAAATGGCAGAGTCAGGTGGTTCTGAACATGGAGCACCTTCCAAAAGTACCAGTTTCCCTGTGTAGGCATCAGTTCTTCAGCTGCATTCTAGTTGAGTGTAAGGATACTGTGTATTTCTGCGTGTGTGTGTGTGTGTGTGTGTGTGTGTGTGTGTGTGTGCACGGTGTGCACATGTGTGTGTTTTAAGAAACATGTATATTCAGATTTCATCAAGATCGGATGAGAAACTCAAGTATGAGAATAGGGCTAACGCTTTTCTCAGTATTGTGTTACAAGCCTTATCAAAGGCTGTGTCATGTCGTAAGGGACACCTGCTTATTTCTGCATGAGCTCTAGCAGAGGACAAACATCTTTGGGGACACACCATGGGGACTGAGTGTGTACAGCAAGGGCTTCTTTGATTGGAAATTGTCTTTGCTTTCCATCTGTCACCTGAAATGAAAAATGAGAACAAACAAAGGCTTTTGTTTTTCTGGGCATTCATTTTCTTGAAGATAGATGACATGTATTGTATTAATTAAAAATACAAAAATGTAGACTATCAAGGATAAAAAAGACTTTAGGCAAAAACATCCATGGAGGCTACTGTTTTGTCAAAGGTCACCCCAGGCAGAAGTGAATGGACTGGACTCATACCTATTTTCCAGTAAAAAAAAAAAAAAGAAAGAAAAAAGAAGAAAAGAAAAAAAAAGAAAAAGAATAAAAGAAGTGGCTTATTAAGGCAGGCTGGTTTCCTAATATACACTCCTCATTGGCTATTTAAGCAAGGGGGATACCAACTTCAAATCATGCCAGTGAGCTTTTGAGGCAATCTAGGAATCTAGGTACGCGATCTCCTTCCCAATCTATATCATCCTTGCAGTGCAAGAGGATTAAATGTCTCTTTGTCAGTGTACTTTAATACCTTTCTGTGTCCTTGGAAAGTTATGGAAAGAGCTTAGGGGAAGACAAAAAATGGGAATGCCATGTCCCCTCCCCCCTCTGTCCTGTTCACAGCACCAAATTGGTGATTATAATATTGGTCCTCACCGCATGCCAGGAGACAGCCCAGCACAGTTGAAACATAAAGACCGTACTGTTTACTGCTCTGGGAATTCACAGACCTTGTTTCGGCAGGAAAGTAACCGTGAAAAGATAAAACAGCATATGATATTGGTTAAAGCGTGGCTTTCTTAACTTCTTTGCTATTTGAGCCTTTGGTGTGGGGTGAAGGGGGATGACAGGAATGGGATAATTGGAACCTTTTGTAGTTATGCACCGTGGGGATTTCAAAACGAAATGACCAGTGGTGCAAGAGGCAATGAATGGAAAGAAGTCGCTGTGGCGGGTGTGAGTTTGCAGGGGTAGACAGGCTACTTCATGTCATTCTTTGCATCCATGCGAAGTAATTCACATTGCCACTCCCTTCACGTGTGTGTCCCTGTCACTGCCACGTGCAAAGCAGTCAGTGCCCTTTTGGTGTCCCTACATCTCCTTCCTTCTGTTGGTCAGATTACAGATATCTAGGACTTTCTTGTACCCTCCTCCCAAACACAGGCTATAGGCACTCCGCTTCAAACCGCCTCCTCGAAAGAATCTTCTCATAGTTATACTACCATTCATTGAGCACATTCTTAAATCCCAAGCACTGCACTAAGTACTCTACACATACTCACTTGTGAAACCTCACACCATCTACTGAAGTAGGTATTATGCCACTTTGCATGTTAGAGGTAACTTATCCGAGTCCTCTGGCGAGTAAGATTGGGAATCTAACATGAGCTATCTGACTTGTGATTGTTGTAGTCTCAGGGGCAAACATCATGCCGCCATCTTCATCCTCCACGTGGGTACCTTCATCTCCAGCTCACCTAGGTATCTAGCTTGTGTCTCACAAGATCTCATCTAATATTTACTTATGGTGGCATCTGATCTTTTCCCAGTGAGACTAAAGGTATACATAGCCCCCAACAGAAACACAAGCTCAGATACACAGAGAGGGGAACTTGAGGTGTTGTAGATAAGAAGAAGGAGTGGGTACCAGTAAGCTAGAGGCGCTTTCAAAGGGGTCAGTTTACCATTTAAGAGGCACTAACTAAGTTCATCTAAGGAGACCATCATCATCCAGATCACTAGCCTGCACGTTGTCATCATAGAAACACTGTGTTTGGATCCCAGCGTGGAGCAAACATAGACTACATCCTTTCCTAGGGAAGCATTGCAATGTCTGGAGATGGCTGACTGTCCCAGTAACACAGAACTGCATGGTTGGCAAGGGGAGGGGTGTTGCAAAGGACATCTCATGGGGCAAATGACATCTCATGCAAATGACATCTCAGTAAGATGTGTCCCTAAACATCCCGGAGTACAAAGGATTCCCCTCGGCAAAGAATGAAGTGGTCCAAATGTCCAAATATCAGTAATTCACACAGTACAAAGAATTCCCCTTGACAAAGAATGATGTGTACAAGATGTCCAAATGTCAGTAATTCAGTTTTAGGAAATATGATAATTTAGATAATAACTTAGAGAGACATGGCAAGCCTAGCCTCCCTTATTAAGTTATAAACAGAGGAATGGCCCATGAAAAAAGAGATGAAGTGAAATCAAAGGTGTGTGGGGCAGATAAAAGGGGAAGCTTGAAGTAGGTCTGAGGCCCAGCTTTTGATGGTTGACTTTACTCCAGGGATTTCTCCTCATTCACCTCCATGGACACCATAATCCAACTGGTTAGCTAATTTCCATGCATTAGGGAAAGGAAACATTTGCTTGTCGACTAAGACCTCAGTGGAGCAAAGTAAGCCATTTGTATAGGGAGGTGGTCCCCACAGGAGCACTGCTGGATGATTCTGTGCCTAAGGCACTGTTGGGTGAGCTGATTTCCAGGTCACTGTTCCTCAGGGTATGGGCTGTGCAGTATCTTCAGTGACCGTTATCTAGATGCTCAGTGCCACAGCAGATGGCTGGGCCTTCCTAAGATTGCCGAGGCCTGATGTTGGAATCCACTGTCTGACCATCTTTCTGTGTGACTGAGCGTACACTGGAGGATTTTCTTCGACTCTTATTGCAATAGTAACTTTAAAAGCCATGATTTTACACTTTATTGCCGAGCCCCTAACTCAGGTAACAGTGTCTGTATGACATATTCTTGCACTTGGATTGACCTCGCTCTTTTCCTTGTTTTCAAATTCTCTGTCACATATGCTCCATGTGTGGCTGAATTTCTGCCTCCTTCAATGTTGTTGTATTGGTGAAGCTCATCTTCTCCTACACAGGCTGCACGACATGTTTGTTCTAATCTTGTCTTTGGCACTGGTAGAATTGTACTGGGAAACAGGAATACAAACTTCTTACGATTTTCTCCATCTCCACAAACTAGATTGAATAGTTTTGACGCCCAGAAGAGAGCTACGCAATCCTCATTTTCTTATCGTTTTCATTCTTATTTACCTGGTAAGGAGCAAAGTAGAGTATAAGATTTGTTGTTTAATTACAGATCTTAAGCTATTGTATACCAAAAGCTCAAAAGGCCAAAAATTTAATGCAGAGTGCACAGTTAGGACAATGTTCTATGAACACAAAGAAGTTTTTTATAAAAGCAGAGGGGTATGATGATTTTAATCCATAATCCAAGACATTACTGCTTTAAATCAAAGAACTGTTTTAGCTTTGTTACCTCCTTATAAAGATCACAAAGTATGAAATGGTAACATTGAAGAAATGTTTTGAGGGATGGACACGTTTGCAGGGATTGTACCTAAGCTGAGTTTGATCCACTAACCAGTGATTGTTGATGAGTAGTTAACTGTCTGCATGATCGGAGTTTGGAATTACCACTCATTCATTTCCTGTGTGAATTATGTAAATAAGTCAAGTAGGGCAGATAAGAATGTTTTATTGGCTCTGATTTCTTATCTTTGTGTGTAAGAGAGTGTGGGGTGTATGGGTGTGTGTATGCACATGTGTGGAGGCTGTGTGTGTGTGTGTGTGTGTGTGTGTGTGTGTGTGTGTGTGTGCAGTTATGAAAGCCAGAGGTCATCTCTTGGTGACTTCCTCAATTGCTTTTGAAGTTACATTTTAAGGCAGTCTCCCCCTGAATCTGGAGCTCACTTATTCAGCTAATCTGGTAGCCAGTGAAGCCCAGGAGTCCTCATTAATCCCTGGAGCTGGGATTACAGATGAATTCTGCTGTGCCCACCTTTTGCAAGTGGATACTGGACTCTGAACGCAGGTCATCTAGTCTGAATGATGAACACTTTACTGACTGGACCTTCTCTGCAGCCCCTGCCCCTGATTTCTCAAAACATATCCCTTCCCAAAGATCATCAGAGAATAAAATATATCTATGATGGTGATATTTTATAAACAAACCAAAATTTCCACTGAGAATGGGTCTCCTCATTAGTTACAATGTGATTTCTACAGTCCATTGTTAAAGAATGGGCAACATTCATATTGAAAGTTAACAGTAGTTATGGTCACAGGATATCAATGTTAGGAGTTTATTTTGTTCTAAAGGGAAAGGATTCTATTCTGTAGTTAATGTTGCCAACAGTAGGATGCTGAAATGGGGTCCAAGCCAGTAAGCACAGAGAGACCTCTGTCTCTGTAGAAAATCCCAGTGTACATCAGTCTCCATCTGCTAAAATGCAATAGCTTTAGTTCAGAGTTCCTAAGCCCAATATAGCTGAGGCTGTATTGGTATGTGTTCACCTGACAGCCTATTAAAAAAAATCATCTGCTCCAACCAAGAATGCCTTTCAGTTCTTCTTTAAAAGATAGAGAAATGATACTATGAGGAGAAACATCTTGCCTTTGCAGACAGCACACTGCTCAACCCTCCCCCAGAGAAGCTGCCTCTTGTGGTAGAAGGCAGCTAACCCAGACACCCGCATTTGTTCACCCCGGGAGTGCTCGGCTTTAAAGGCGACGTCTACATCATGTTTCTCACGTCAAGACTCAAATAGCTACGTGGAAAGGGATGCAAAAAAAAAAAGGTCGAAAGAGCCAGAGGTGGTGGCTGATTTCAAGGCAACTGTCTTCTACACATAACAGGGCAGAGCTACATAAAGACTGTGACAGTGTGCACAAGATGTCTACGGACTCCATGCAGACAAAATCCCAGCATGGAGGAGGGGAAGTGGGCATGAGGTTCCACTCCTAGCTGAAGAGCTACTTCATTAGATTGGTGCTGGCAGGAGAATCAGTCGTCCTCTGTGGAATGACAACTGTATATAAATGACATTCCAGGACAGGCCTCACCCCAGGGACAGTCAACCTACACAAACAGCACAGTGTAGACTTTTAACAGGGAAGGAGAGACAGAGACAGGGACAGGGACAAATGAATATTTGTCAGTTGGGTGGATAGGAAGGAGGGGGAGGATCTGCAATGAGTTAGGGGAGGTAGGTAAAAATGATCAAAATACATGGTATGAAATTCTCAAAGAATAAATAAAAATGTTATGAAAAATAAAGCAAGTATCCATCTTGGAGGGATTTCCAGGTTCTTTTCCAAGATGAAGAGGAGGGAAGGGGAGGGAGAAAGAGAGAGAGGTTGAGAAACACACAGAATACAGGTTTTCAGAATATAACTATTTTAAAAAAATAGGAAGTAGAAGAGAAACTGTATTGTCTTTGGAATAAAATGTATTGGAAAAGAGAACACTGTGTTCTAAGTAAATAGTTAGCACACGACCCTTTCAGGATAGAGCCAGAGGCATAAGAGTCCCACATCAGCTGTGGTGTGTTCGAGGTTGTTGTTGTTTTATTGTTGCTATGCCCTGGCATCTGAGGATGGAGGCAAACTCAGAACTGTGCAGTTCGGTTGACCTTTCCCACATGAAGCATAGACTCGAGGGCTAGTGACTTGAATCGTACTTCTGTCTGGGCCCAGGCTCCAGTGAGACCACAAAGGATGAGGAAGTACCGCCTTGCTGCTCAGTTTCCTCTAGCCCTGCTTCATGGTGGTAAGCAGTGCTTGCAGGTGCTCCGAAGACCAGACTCACTTTTTCCCCTAAGCAGAAAGCAATGCCCTGAGCTCCCAGCAGACAAAAGGACAATCAACTGGAAACAGAAGAAAGCGAGAAGAAAAATACAAGACAAGCTCCTTAGGCTTTCCCCAGCACTAAGGAAGGCATCAGCAGGTTGTGAAAAGCATCAACGAAGAATGATACAGATAGCATGGCAAAGACTAAAGTGTGCAGCCCAAGTGAAAGTACCGTTATAGCACACGTTCAGAGTCAGCTTTGAAAGCCTGTGTGGCCTCATGTGTGCACATGTAACTCTCAGCCCTTAAGATTTCAGTTCTAATTTTTATAGTCGTTTTTAGGAAGTGGGTTCACTGACATTATCTATGGGACGTTATCAAGTTTCTGTCCAGTTTTAGGCTCAATAATGATGTGAATGGCAAATAACTGAGTGCAATTGTAATTGAAAATTTTAAAACATAACATAATTGGGTGGGTGAAAGACAGTCTTAGAGCTTTTTGTCTCTAGCTGATTGCTTTTGTTGTCTGCTCGTAAGTTTGATTGTCCCTGGCATTTCACTTCCTCTCTTCCAACTTTGCTTATTTCTGCCATACCCTTATTTTTCTCACCTTTGCTTCACTGTGATGTTTTTCCAGTAAATGAACTACAAACTAAAATTTCAAATTACTCCCACTCATTCTCAACTCAACAGGAACCTGGATCCCACCTAACTGCTCGGTGAAACCACATTCAAAGGCCAAGTGTTTTCTTCATCTACACCTTCTTCTCGCTATATTCTTAAGTTTAAAAATACTCTGAAATGTTAAACACACAAAAGGCCAAACCATAGCTAAGGTGGATGACATCCTTAAGACGTTCTGTAATGCTTTGACTGGCTCTCGAGAACCTTTTCTTCCTGCTGGGTTGCCTTGCCCAGCCTGAATACAGGGGGAGGTGCTTGGTCTTAGGGCAGCTTGATATGCCATGCTTTGTTGATGCCCGTGGGAAGCCTGCCCCTTTCTGAGAGAATACAGAGCAGGGGTGGTTTGGGAGGAGGCGGGAGTGAGGGAGTGGGAGGAGAGGCGGGAGGGAAGGCTGCAATCAGGGTATAAAATAAATGATTTTTAGAAAAAGATGCTCCTGTAGGAAAATCAAATACTAATATTTTAGTGCTAATATGAGAGGGTTTTGAAGTTATGGATTAAGGTTGTGTGATGGTTACTTCTGAACGTTAACTTGCCACAACCAAAAGAGGAAATGAGCCGAATAAAGGAATTATCTAGATTAGATTGGCCTGTGGCTATATCTGTAGGGGATTTGTCTTGACTTAACTGAGGCAAGAAGAGTCACTGTGGAGCTCACCCTTTCATGGGCTAGACCCTGACCTGTATAAAAGAGGAAAGGTAGGAAGGCAGAAGCAACAGCGAGAAGGCAGCCTGGGCACATGTGTTTCTGTCTGCTCTCGACTGTGGGTAAAATATGATGAGCTGCTCTGAGTTCCTGCCTTGACTTCCTCTCAGTGATAGACTGCACCCTGGAGTCAGAAGCCACACAAACCCTTTCCTCCCCTATGCTGCATTTGGTCAGGGTGTTTTTTATCACAGTAGGAACCAAATTAGAACAGGTTACTAATCAGACAGAAGAATTTTATGATCAGCCTAGAAGAGTCAGACTGCCCTTCCAGAGCCTCGGACTCTGAGCATTCTCCCATTTTAGAGCAAGAGAAGCAGAGAAAGATGAACCACAACATGGGCCAGTGGGCTTTCCATTGTAAGAGGGGTTCAGCTGCATCTGACTTAGAAAGGGACCGTTAGCTGAGGGGTTCAGGCAGCCTCTAGAAGCTGAGCAGAACCTCCATGTGACAGACAGCAGAGGCATGGCTGCTCCAGGCCTCCAATGGCAAGAAATTAATTTGCCAGCAACACTCCATGAGCCTGTAGACAGATTCTCCCCCAGCACTTCGAGAAGGACCACAGAGCTGCCAACACAGGACTCTAAGGTGCTCAGAATTTTTCACTCTTGAAAATTGAGAGATTATAGTAGGAGTTTATTTCAGTCTCTGGGTGAGTGACATTTTTTTACAAGAGCAATGAGAAGCAAAAACAGACTGCTAGCATATTTCCTGAAATGTCTGATATCTTAGTATTCAGATTGCTAATTCTTTTAAAGCATGTTTAAGACTGTCTTAACTTTCGAACAGCTATTGAAAATTGAAAATGTACCTTTTCCTGGCTGTACACACAGTCACTGAACGTATAGACAAGAATGCATAGCCCTGAGAGTTTCTTACATTTTGGATATGTCTGTATATGTGTTTATTAATTCTTGGAGAAATTCATACAATGTATTTTAATCATTTTAACCTCTTCCCCCAACTCTGTCTAGATCCACCTCCCTTTCCTACCCACTCAGGTTTTTATTCTCCTTTTTTTAAAAGCCCATGAAGTCCCATTTACTCCTGGATACACAACCTTCCAAGAGATCAGGGTGGCCTGATCAGGGGACCTACATGCCTTTAAAGAAATCTGATTCTTCTGCTGGAAGCTATTAGCTGATAATAACTCCCAAGCTAAGGGTAGGACTTCGTGCTAACCTTCCCTTTCCATGCTGGGACTTGGTCTGGCCTGGCAGGCCTTGTGCATTCTGTCCCAACCACTGGGAGTTCATATGTGCAACTACCCTGCTGAGTCTAAAACAACACTATTTACTGGTAGTCTTCCTCCTCAGGCTCTTACACTCTTTCTGTCTCCTCTTCCACCATCATGTCTGAGCATTGTGAGCAAGGGCTATAATAGGGATGTCCCGTTTAGGGTTGAGCATTCCTCAGTCTCTCGTTCTCTGTACCTTTATCCATTGTGGGTCTCTGTGTCAATTGCTACCTACAGCAAAAAGAAGCTTCTCCAATGAAGGTTGACAGACGCACTATTATATGGCTATAAAATGATGAGTCATTAGGAATTGCTTTCAATCCATGTCTATTCAACAGAATAATAGTAGTAGGTTTTCCCCTAGGGCTCATGACCTTTCTAGCCACAATTTTTTTGGACCCCATCTCGGTGCCAGTTAGAAGTTCCATCTAGGGAAACAGGCCTTAACATTAATCAGAAAGTGTTTGGTTACTCCCATGAAATGGTTGCCAATATTGTACCAGTGGTCTTCTCTTGCCAGGCAGATCATGACTGTAGCTCACAGGGCTCACAGCTGCATAACACTGATGATTCCTTTGCTCCTCTGCTAGCGTACACAGCACCTTCCAGCACTGTGAAAGCTAGCCAGGAGGGCATGAAACCTCCAGGTGAACAAAAGCCTGATTTCCCCATGTTTTATGACCCAAGAACATGGTATCTTCAACAATAGGGTCTTGTCATCAAGTTCTGGAAATTAAACAGATCAATGACAATAGCAATGTTTGGGTGTCTACAGAACCTCACTAGTCAACAACTCCATTCCCAGAAATGTTCTTTTTTTATTTGTTAACCTCTAGTGCCTAGTAGGGGGATTTTTACCTTATCATGGGGTAATTCCCTTTAAGTTCTTCTCATATATGTTCATATGTGTATATTTTAGGAAGCTTCAACAGTAACAGGTTTCCATATGACTTTTTCAAATTTTCTTTATTATTTAGTATCCCTCCTCATATTCTCTTAGATCCTTCCTTCTCATAAACTACCCAAAATTAACCCTTCCTGTTTCATTATTCCCCCTTAACCATTTATCCTACCATCTTCTATATCCCCTCCTGGAAAGAACGCCCCAACACCAACATCTAACTAATTTCATGAACTCTATGAGTATTCTAAATAAAACATATATTTCTGAAGATTCAAAGGTAATATCTATCAACAAGAGACAAGGTATGAAGTTTGTCTTTCTGGGTCTAGCTTATCTCACTCAGGATGACTATTTCCAGCTCTATCCTTTCACCTACAAATATCCTCATCTTGATTTTAGATTTTAGCTACCTCTTATATTACATCTTGTCTAAGACCTTAGATCTATCCCTGCCTCTGGTGCCACACTACCTTGTTTGTATACCTCTTGCCAGAATGCCTGGGCTCTGTAGTTTGCTGACAATCACTGTAGCATCCCAGTATTTTCTGAATTGCCTTCCATCTGCCACATTCAGAGCAACTTTGGGATCATGGTCTCTATTCTATGATAGTTTCTGCAAAATTCAACTTACTTCTGCAACCTCTCAGATGAGATCTACTCATGACTTTCCTTTTCACATCTCCAACCTGGCTCTTGCCTGCATTTTAGGGACATACCTTCCTCTGTCTTCTTAACACAACATTCCATCATTGAACATTCAATGTAAATAAAGAAACCTTTTCTTCTTATTCCCATGTAATAGGATCTATCTCTCTGGAAGCCAAACTCGGGAACCTACAAGACCTCAATCCTAGATATGCCGTTAACTGGATTTGGGCCTCCTATTATTGTGACCCCAACTATCTTCCTGTGTAAGACTAGGGTGAAAACAGGAATAATAACAAGCTTACTTGGTGGTCAGTTTGGTAGAGTTTAAATAAGATCTTGGACCAACACCCAGCACCTACTGTTTACTCAACAAATTCTTTCCATTATTTTCTGTTAGATTGCTAAGTCCTTCTTTATAGTCTCCTCAGAGCCATTGCTGTAGATTAATACAAATCCTTGGAAACTTAGCTTCTGCAACCTCGCCTGCCTGTAGCTGCCCAGAGAGGATCCTCCTAAAATATCATCTTGATTATTATTCAGAAATCCTTCAGTAATCATTATAATTTCAAATCCAGTAGAAACTTTTGTGATGTTGACATTCAGAGCCATAAAGGAGCCATCTCTGGCTTCAAATGTCAACACTCCACTCTTTTTGTTTAATTCTTGGCTGTAGGTAGCACTGACTTCCAGCTTTTTCCTAATATTTAGTTTTGTTGTAACCCTTAACCTCTATGTTAACTAATAACTGTGTTTGTGATATAAGAGTCAATATAATACATTGACTTTTTAAAAGCATTATCTGAATTATCCTTACAATTTCTACAAAGTGGTGACTATGACATGTCTTTTTGATAAGTGAAGAAAAGGAGACCTAAAATGGGTGAGCAATCAGCCAAGAAAGATCAGTCTCTGATACCGTCCACTCTCTCCTGATGCCTGTTTGTGCTGGATGCCTTTACCTGCAAGATTTGTTCCCTTGTATTCACCATCTTGATCCTCAATGGTTATTCAAAGCTTCCTTAAGAAATACATTTCTATACAGCTCACCCAAGCTTCTGCAAGCCCTAATGGGATTCTCTGTCCAACACAGCTTCTTAAAACTGCAGGAAGTGTCACACATTTCTCACAAAGCCCAACGATGCCCAAAAATGTCACCTAATAAATTCTGCTCATGTACTGGAATGGAGGGTTTTGTCTGATGAACTCGACAGTGACTCCTTGTGATTGGGCTTTTGTCTGGTTTATGTTTATCGATGATTCTTGCTCACTGTCCTTGTTATTTTCATCAATTTCTGAAAAAGGACTGAATCAGAATGGGGCAAGATGCAACAGGATGCTGGTGGTGCAGCTTTTAGAGCTCCCTAGTGATGCCGTCTCATGGACCATGCTCTACTGAGCTATCGGATTTCCCCTCCTTGGCAGTCACCATGAGGTCTGTCTAGCTGATATCCCCAGATGCTCCTGGGTAATGCCTCCTTTAAGGAAAGTGGTGTTCAGCAGTCAAAGGGATACAGAAAGGAGGCAGTCAAATTTCTTTTCTTTTTTTTTCTTTTTCTTTTTTCTTTTTGCCTCAGGCTGGGCCTTGAAATTCAGTCTCACTATACATTGGATGAGTTTTTCTACCAAGCTACAGCCCCAGCAAAATGAGTCAATTTTAGATTACAGGAGCTGAGACATGGGAGGGACTCCAGGCTTTAGAGCCGTGGCGCCTAAAGAGGAATAGAAGACAGACTCTATGCAAAGGCGAGAAAGAGAGGAAGTTGCTGAGGAGTTTCTTGAGAGTAGTGTGTGCTTCTTATGAAGTGCTTTGCCTAGCGCCCTAAACTATGAGGCAGGAATTTGGAGTTCCACACTTAGGAAAACCCACAAATACAGTTTTCCCTTTTCCTCTTGGTTCGCGTAAGTCTATCCCATTTTTCTCCCTTTATTAAAACTGATTTATTCGAAAAGGACTATTTTTGGTTATTTCAAATCTCCGCCACATCAGTCAGGTTTGGCGGTTTCTGAATACTTGACATAGCCGCAAAGAGTCTGTCCATAGTTTCTTAAGCAACTCCATAACTGAGAAAAAAGTTTATTTTTATTTTCAACCCTGAAAATAATAATTAAAAAAATTACACCAGAAAAATAAAGTGATGTGTTGTCAGACTCCCCATATTGCGTCCTATCCTGTGCCTGCTCATCCAATAGGTACCAATGGGCTACATAGAGGGTGGACTCATTCATACAAACGATCGATGGTCTGTGTCGCTGTCTTGCACTAACACAGGTGCCCAGGGAGAACTTGTGCACGAAAGCAGCAGTTCAACAGCTGATATTTAGCTGCTCACAGGAAGTGGTGACTTGCGGCTTTGCCTTTCCTTTCTGTTGAGTTATATAGATGTAGCACGAACACTTCCCTTCTTAGGGGAGCGGAGAGATTTGGTCAACCAGCTTTGGCGAAGCCTCGGGAAGAACGGGTCTAAGGACATCGGAACTTTTCAAATAGTTTATGACTCAATCTCAAGGCTTATCATGAGCTTCCGAGGAAAGGAATTTTGGAAGAAGAGGCGGACAGTGAAGAGAGTGAACCCAGAAGGAATCCACAGGGTTAGTGCTGTAGGTATCTGAGCAAACTTCTCATCTTCTCGGCCATGTGTTCTCGGGAAAATGGTGTGCGTTAGAGTAGGTTTCTGTCACGAGCTACTGTGCAGAGTGCTCTGTACAACAGCGTATTCTGTTGGGCTCGTAAATGGTCCCTTTACAACTTGAATATTTATTGTGAAAGTCACCTTGTTTTCAAGCTTTATGTAACTGAGAAATCCTGATACTGGATTTAATCTGATCATTGCTAGAGCAATCGGAATTCACCTAGGGTTATCTTAACGTTTGTGTATTATTATTTCTGAAGTTGCTTCTCTTGGTTCCATTTGTTTTGTTTTGGATTTATGTTTTTGGTTTGGGTTTGGGATTTATATGTCTGAGATAGACTCTCACACTGTAATCTAGACTGGCCTGCAATTACTGTGGAGTCCAGGCTGACTTAGGCTCCCAGCAATCTTCCTGCTTCAGCTTCTGAATCGGGGATTACAAAGGTGAATTGTACTCTCTGCTCACTCTCTTTCCCAAAGAATAGCCTGAAGTTCCCTAAATTAAGACTCCAATGTACTTATTTGTTTACAATTATATTTTATTATCATGTCCCACTAATTCACTTTAACATTCTTAGAAAGAACAATTCAAACCAGGAAGGAAAGGGTAAAGATTTCATCAACAGGGCCAAGGAAGATTATAAAAGGTCAGAAAGATTTTATTTTACTGTGAAAATGGTTCTTCCTTATCATTCTTGCAAAATGAAAGGACAGATATGGCAGAAACATGTCCTTACAGATACGAATGTATAATTCTGTAGAAGTCAGTGGCAGCCGATTACCAGAGCACCTCCTTGTGACAGGGACGTTCACTTTATATGGCAAAGGCTACAGCAATGTCACCGAATAGCTCACTGAAAGGCTGATCACTTTGCAGAGCGTATCAAGTCCTGTATGACATCTTCAGCGCTGCCCCCAGCCTCGGAATCATGGTCATTTGGAGTCTGAACATTCTTATTGGGGAGGGGGTTCTTCAATGCATTGTAAGACATTCAGCAATATCCCTGTCCCTTTCTTTATGGGGTCTTGGTGGCAGCCACCCTGAAAGCTGCTATGAAGTGTCCTCGGTGGACACTTCATGACCCTGAGAAAGGAGCAGCATTTATTTTCTGACTTGTAAGGTTGACATTGTGCAGTTCATTCAGCCTCTATCTCAATAGTAGATATCTGCACTGGACAAACTCAAAACAATCATGCCCCTTGGCATTGTTCCTCAGGCATGTGGCCTGGGTTTCCCACTAGCATTTGTTCCCCCATTGAAATGTGAGCTCACTTGCGTCCTCTTGACCAGCTCCGGGCGAGCAGCCTCAGTTGTTTCTCTTTGGTCTTCTAGAGAAGATAATTGTTTCAAAAATTCTCTTGGTGTGTCAACCTTCAGACGAGTCCAGGAAACATAACTCTCCTGCTGTATCTCTCTCGGTATTTAGAAGCCCGTGTCACTAGATTTGCCTTTTGTTTCCACTAAAAGAGACAACACACAGGAGAAGAATGAGTCTATCTTACATCCACCACACATACAGTATTGGCAAGAGGAGACTCCCCAGTGTCTCACGGTATAGTGAAACTAATCACTCTATGAATTATCTTAATTGAATTTGAATGTATTGCTAGTGAGTACTATGGGAGAAGCAGCCAATAAGGACCTGGTGTTTTCCCACAGCATTCGGTAGCACTGCATTCAAATTTAATTAAGAGCATTCATACAGTGATTAGCTTCCTTCTGTGGAAGACACTCGGGACTTTTCTGCTACACTTGCCTGGTTTTGGTCTGCCTAAGATAGGGATATCTACTTCCACAGGCTTTCTCTTCTATTGAGTAGAGAATTATTCAATCCATCCTTAAGTATTTCCCTAAGATATGACTTTCATTTTGGAAAGCAGACTCCAAGAAAGTGAAATAAGTAATTCGAGTGGGCGCATGAAGCATACACCTCGGGGTCAGCCTGGCTCTCACAGTCTCTGTACTTGTGCATATTATTTGAACCACTCTGAACCTCTGTTTCCCCTTCTGAGAAATGCTCCTCTAACTCCCATCCTGTCTTAAGATGCCATGTTAGAATTACGTGTATGTCTTCTGAGCCTAGTTTGAAAGCTGCTAAAGACAGAATGATTATTCTTTAAGTATCGTCTTTTCCACGGGCAAGGGAAGAAAAGGATGCAATTGCAGTACAGATTTCTCTAGGTGTCTCCGTTGAAGGCACAGGGTGCATGGGATTCTGTCATATGGGAAGAGCAAGTTTGATAACACAGCTGTTCAGTAAAGATACATCTGGATTGTGTTGACCATCTGGTGCTCCAGGGTCCCAGAATTCTGTGTGTGAATGGGATGGGGCTTGTCTCGGAGTGTGCCATCTCCTCTCTAGTGTATACCCGGGTTAGCAGAAGTCCATCAAGAGTCAGAGGGAACTTTCCACTGCACGTTTGTCTACGCTTCTAAACAGAAAGTTACACCCCTAGATTGCCCTAGGAGCCGCCTGAAGTGGTGGTAAAGAAGATGCAAATCAAGTGACAGAATTCCCCCGACAGAGACCTAAAGTCATGCTGGGGAATCAAAAAAATGGATGCTTTTAAAATGTTTTAGTATTGTAACATACTCTAATGAAAGGAAGATAATGATTGTTGGATATAATTATCACTGTTTCTTTCTCTCCGGCCCCCTTTGATCATGTGAGCACTGGCAGCACATTCAATCCCTGCTCTCAGGCAAAGTTAGAATGTACAGAATTTCATAATAATTTAGAATACTTATTCAGAACCGAGACTTTCTGAGACACACATCTTTCAGATTTTATACTCTATCGACCCAGACTGACAGTATTCATGCATTCTGTGTCCTTCAAACGGTGCTTAAGACTGTACAATTTGCTCTGGTGGACTTTTTATTATTTTGAGGACTGGAGATAATGACGGAATGGCGAAGGGTTTGTCTAACATGCAAGGCCCTGGGTTATACTCCTAAGCCTCAAGAAAATAAACCAAACCACTATTACATCACTCCTTTACATGGAAACGTAAGTTGTCTGGAAGCTTAGCTTACTTGCCCAACTTACTTGCATTGACTAAGAAATAATGTTTTAGGTTTGGGGCCATGTCTCCAGAGGCAGCATACAAGCTACACAGTACTGTGTTGTGGGTAATGTTCAGCAGAAGTGAAACTTACTTGTGAGGTCATCGTCAGCCTATGTCCTTGAATCTTAGAGCTCTATGTGCTGTTCTTCAGTGGATTTTTTTTCTTCTTAAACTGCATTAAATGTTTGCTTTTATTTTCTCAGGATTATTTAACACAGTCTCTAGTGCATAACAAGTCTTAATGAAAAGATTATTCTCTTTGTCGGTTTCATGACTTAATTTGGAAAGATCAGATCCATGATTAAGTTGAGTTATTATGTCTGTCATCTGCACAGTCAGAACCAAATGCAGAAGTTTTAAAAATAAGCATGATTCATTGCTTTAACGTTGTCACTGGCTTGTGGATTATTAATCTGCAGGATTTCTGGGTGTTTAGGAAAGCTTGGATATGCATTGGCAGTTTGTCCTCTCCTTAGGAATGTTGCTTGTGAGCCCCTTAGGAAATAAAAACTATAGGCAGAGACACTGATTGGAGAGACTTCTGTTGGGTTTCTAAGGTACCTTGCATTGCCCTGCTGCGCCTCAGGTCAGGATAACGTTTGTATCTCCCTTCCTGCTCACACACCCTCCTTGGCTTGTTGTATAGGCATATTTAGAGCAGTCTACAGCATGTTTAAGGAGCTAGTTAGCAAAAGGGAAGCACAGAGTAAGGACCAGGAGTGATGTGCTAACTTTTTTTTACATTTCATTGTGGCACTGGGGATCAAACCCAGGACCTTGAACATATAAAGTAAGCACCCTACTGTTGGACGGGGTGATGCTTGGGGAATGAGAAGGGAGACTGGGGCAGGAATGAAACAAAACTGGATTGCAAGGATGAAATTCACAAAAAGGTACTTTGAAAGGAAACTAAGAAGCAGGACTTACCAGGGACTTCTGAACCCAGTCAGATCACACACAAAAGAAGAAGTGTGCTTTGAAACTTGATCCACGCTGAGACTGTGTGTGAAGGCGGTTCAGGGGAATCTGAGTGGAGAGCAAGAATGAGGCAGGGAGCTCAGATGCCAGGGAGCTGTAGAATGGCTGCCTCCAAACTGGATTTTGAAGGGGAGTCTGTCGTGTAACCAAGAATGACCTCACTTTTCTTGAGGCTGACTGTTATGGGAAAGAGGATTAATGCAGCAAAGACCCACCTGTCTGAGTGTAAGATGGGTCAGTTGTTAGAAGAGGAAGTTCGCAGTGCTTCGGAAGGGAGGTCACAAAACCAAGTCATTACTGACATGGAGTTTTTTAAAAAAGGATTTCCTTGAGGGCTGGGGAATTGCTTCAGTGAGTAAAGGACTTGTTGTAAGCTTGAGGACCCGAGTTAGGGTGGCAGTAGAGACTGGAGCCATTGAGCAGCCAGCCTCACTCAATAGGTGAGCTCGAGGTCCAATGACAGAGCTTGTCTCAAAAAGAGTGAGCTGCAGAGCCTGGAGAGCTATTGAGAGAGCAACTTACATTGACCACTCACCTCCAAATGTGTGCTTACACACACACTCCCTCATACAAACATACGCATACCTGCATGAACATGTACATATCCCATACACACATGCAAACACAGGATTCACTCAGTGCTGGCAATTTCCATTGTGAATCCCGACACGGCATTATCAGTCTTCATTATATAGATCCTGAATCTAGCTTTTCATTTTCTCTTCTCATCTTCTTTGCCCTCCCATAAATAAGTTCTTGTCTTACATCCCTGCCAGTTTCTTTCCTGAGTTTCATTCCATTTTATAGACTTCTAATGCTCTACAATGTGAAAGAAAGAAAGAGAGAGAGAGAGAGAGAGAGAGAGAGAGAGAGAGAGAGAGAGAGAGAGGGAGGGAGGGAGGAAGGAATGAAGGAAGAGAGAGAAAAAAAAGAAAGAAAGCAAGGAAGGGAGGGAGGGAGAGGGAGGGAGGGAGGGAGGGAGGGAGGGAGAGAGAGAGAGAGAGAGAGAGAGAGAGAGAGAGAGAGAGAGAAGGAAGGAAGGAAGGAAGGAAAGAAAGATCACAAAATGAGCAGGAATAGTACCCAAAACTACAGCTGTGTTCTAGATTGACAACAGGAAAATAAATTCTGGTTTGGTTTCTTGTTTGTTTGTTTTTGTTTTTGTTTGTTTGCTAGCTCTTGCAAGTAAAAGTTGCTGACAGAGTGGGTCACAGTCTTCAAGTTTAAAGAACTTCAGTATCAACTCTCCCATCAACTTACTGGTTACATAAGTTTTCAGAATCCAAGGAAAAATAATCAACTGTGTTGATCTCTTCTGGAATTAATATTGGTACTCAAAGAGAGAGGGTCTTAGTGCGTATCATAGTCCTTGTCATTGACCATAATAGCAACAAGAAGAAAGCAATCATTATTGCCACTTATGGTAAACAAAATGACAGTGACTATTGCTCCTACTATTAAGTGGTTTGATGTAGTTGTGGTTTTTTTTCTGTAAACAAACATGTACAAATTCGTCTTAATATAAAAGTCACCCTGAATGTGACTCCCCAAATGAAAGTAGTAGAATAAAGCAAAGCAATCTGAGCCTGATCATGGCTTCCAGATGCTGTTACAAGCAAAGAGACCCACCAGCACCCCTAGGACAAACAAGTGTCTCCTATGGAGAGCAAAATTACAGCCCATGACTGTCAGCACTGAAAGCAAATGTGACCATATACTTTTTTGTGTCTGGCTTCAAAAATCTTCATCTTCTGGCATCCTAGAAAAGTGATGGTTGATGAGTTTGTGCTGACAGAAAATTAGAGATCAGAGCTGCCCTCCATGGATGACCTTGGAAAGCCAAAAAGTTATCGAAACCTCTCACTCACAGGGCATGTGCTACCTAGTGCATCTTTTACACAGGATGAAGTTATATTGGCATGTCTCGGTAGTACACAGCTGTTAAATTCCTGCAACTCAAAGGCAGAAGTTGTTGGGTGCAAGAGATTGTAAATCAGCATTCAAATCCGAATAAACATGGAAAGTGATAGGCCCCTGTGGTAGATATTGCTCCTGGTATTACAGAGTAGATTCTCCTTAATTGCAAGAGTTAGAAACCTACTCACAGACACAGTCCAGAGAAGAGAGATGAAAACAGGACATAGGTAGGCTTGGGGAAGAGCCAGGAAGTAAATAAATCAGAGCCACTGAGGCAGTAGGCAGGGGGAAACCCTGTTGTCTTGTAGTGAGATGCAGTGGGCAGTTGTGATGCTCAGCCCCAGAGATGTACCGATTCCAGTCTTTTTGTTAACCCTGTCATGCCTTTGCAGAAGATGGGGAACTCCAGAGGGAAAGGTTCCACGGGCTTTGCTTTGGCTACATCCTCCTTGACAATCAGAGAAGCTAATGATTTTAATGACCAGACCCATCATGATTAGTGTTTAAGAAGAGACTACAAAGAATGGGTTCTCATTTGGAGAAGACTTGCAGGGAATATAAAATTTAGTTGGAAGGATTGTTCACATTTGATTTGTGCTTGTGTGTAAGTCCATACATGCCACACACATACACACAAAAGCTTGACCTGTGAGTGGTAGTTTGTAAGACTGTCAAAATATTGAGATGGTGTCAGAGAATAAGCTGGCCATGGCTTTTATCACAGACCTCCTATAAATTAATTTAAAGTTCCCTGCAGCTTGTTCTGAGGCATTAATTTCCCTGGTGTCAGGCAGGCTTGTAATTGGGTTGTGATGTATTTTTAATGATATTTATTATCTTTCAAGTGTTTCTAGAAAACTAAATGAGACAATGTAATTTAATTTGATTTAGATCTCGTTGGATATTTTCTATATCTTTATAAGCACCACCATTGTATGGAGAGATATTTACTGTCATTGACTTCAGTTTTAATTTGCTATGCAGAACTGTGAACATTTTGACATGTTCCAAAGAAATACACAGGGTTAGATTTCCCTGAAAAGAAACAAACTACAAAACTGAATTAAATTTGGGAGCATCCCTTACATAATAAATTCTTTAAAACTGGTTTGCCTTTGATTTCTTATAAAACTCTAGTAAATATGAAATTAATCACATCAATCTCATCTAGTTTAGTATACTTTACCAGGTTAATAGTCATTTACATTGCAGAAATGAACTAATACTTAAAGAGCACCTACTGCTTGATTTTTTTTCCATAAGCTGTCTGTCTTGTTGCCAAGGGAACCATTTCGAAACTTCTTCATCTGAGTTTGTCCAGCTGTATAGTTCTTAACTTTGATTTAGCGAGTGTTTTTCCATTCTCATGAAACTCTGTGGTTCAGGACAGAAAAAAGGTTAAAGGGTCAGCATAAGATGCCTTATGGCTTACTTAATTGTTTCCTTTCTGGAAAGAAACATTGGCCTTGTTTGCTGAAGCTCAGGCTTCTGAGATGTTGTCCAATGGAACTCCCCCTGATGAAAGTCTGAATTAAATCTGTCACATGACCATGGGGTGACAGCTGTGGCCATAGATGCAGCTGTAAGGGCTCTCTCCAATCTTCCCATTTGTTTTAAGCACAAATACTGTGGATGTTGGCTCCATTCCAATCACATTAAGGCCAAAGAACCCTGGGGTTCTGTTAGCATCTAAAGAACTTTTGTTCACTTAGACCTTTGATTTCTTCTAAGAAATTTACCTTTCTCTCTCTCTCTCTCTCTCTCTCTCTCTCTCTCTCTGTCTCTCTCTCTGTCTCTCTCTCTGTCTCTCTCTCCTCTCTCTCTCTGTCTCTCTCTCTGTCTCTCTCTCTCTGTGTCTCTCTCTGTCTCTCTCTGTCTCTCTCTCTGTTTCTCTCTCTCTGTCTCTCTCTGTCTCTCTCTCTCCCCTCTCTCTCTCTCTCTCTCTCTCTCTCTCTCTCTCTCTCTCTCTCTCTTTCTCTCTCTCTCTCGTCTAAAGTCTCATTGTGTAGCCCTGGCTGTCTCAGAATTTGCTGTGTAGAACAGGCTGGCCTAGAACTCACAAAAACCAACCAGCTTTCCAAGTGCTGGGATTATAGGTGTGTGCCACCATGCCTGGTAGCTTGCGATCTCAATAACAGTGAAGTTCATTTGCTTTTATTTCATATTTTAGTTTTTGTTTTATGTGCATTGGTTTTTTGGCCTGTGTGTATGTCTATGCACCCCATGTGTGCAGTGCCTGCCGAGGTCAGAAGAGAATATTTGCCCCTGGGACTGGAGTGACAGACATTGTTAGCCACAAATGTGGGTGCTGAATATTGAACTCAGGATCCCTTAGTCACTGAGCCATTTCTCCCGCCAAACACTGAAGTTATTTGACCACTATGTCATTTGTACAGTGCTCTGATGGACTCAAACTAGGAATGATTATGATTATTTTTGGATTCCTCTAAATAGCCTAGTCACCGAGAGCCATTCACTCTGAATTCTCAATTCTCTTGGGCGCTAATAGAGCCTACTCTACTGGTCTTAAAGCACATGTTTAGTTTTGCTTGTCTTCCTGTGTCTAGTCACATATTAGTTATATCCCCTCAAAAAGACATTTGTATATGTTAATGTTATGATGGTAAATAACAGGATATGAGAGTAAAGATTCAGAGATTCAGATATGTAGTAATAATGTGTGTGTGTGTGTGTGTGTGTGTGTGTGTGTGTGTGTGTGTGTGTGTGTGTGTTGAGGGGATCAAAGAAGACTGGTAAGTCCCAAGTAGCATCACAGGATACACAGTATGGCACATAAAGATCATGAAACTTCTCAAGCATGGGGGGAAAACTCTTTTTATACTATTTCTTTGAAAAGACCAGGCTTTTACAGGAACAGCTACTGTAGAACAACAGGACTCGAGTGATCTAGAAAATTTTAAAGGCTCGCTTCTCCTGATTACACTTCCAATTTAGAGCTCAGGTTTGCATGTGGGACCTCCAAATACAAAGGTTTGACTGTAGACACTGTTCGACTCTCCTGATTCTGCCAGCTATTCCTGAGCAACTCCATTTGTACTTATGGAAGTCAGGGCTGTAGAATGAGATTTGAAGCATAATTTTTACATTGATTTTTCTCTGGAAATTTCTTCTGTGAGACTAATGGGTTTAGTATAAAACCAGTTCTAAGTATGATCATTGTCTGTCATCTGAAAGTATAAAAATGAAAATATTGTCTAGATTGTTTCTCAGAGAAAACAAAAGGCAGACTCTGAAGTCATGTGGATTGCTGATAGGCATGCAGTTCCCCTTCTTTTTCCTAAAGGGGATAGAGAGGCCAGCCTTGGCTTAGGAGATACATGGGGACAGTTGTCCCCTTTTATTTGAATGAATTACTTCTTTTACTTTGATTAGAATCATTCATTTTCAATATATTTTAAGGGAAATTTAGATAACAAATATAAAATACATAGTGCAGTTCTTCATAAGTGAAGAACTCAGGTTCTTGGTATAATTGCTTGGCTGGGGCTTGATTTGGGTATAAGTCTTTGGGGAAGATAAAATTTCAAATAAAACAAGTCTATATTTTGCTGGTACATAGTGGTTCATCTACCATGCTGATCTCTATCTCCTCGATCTTTCATTCATCCTGATTAACTTCAGCCAAGATTCTCATGACTTGCCCAAGTCACATAGCTGGTAGGTATGAGATTCCAAGCTTCCCACTAGGGTTTCCTGTTGGAACCCTTTGGTTCAAGCACTGTTTCAGGGTGGTGTTTAAGAACTCAACCGATGCATGTGGCTCCCTTCAAAGCTAAAAATAGTTCAGTTATTAAGTTGTTAATTGTGCCTCTCTGTTTTGCTGGCATGTGCTTCTAGAACCACATGCCCAATCTGTAATTATTTTCTCTGGTCTCTTTCCCCCAGTGTTTTGTGTGTCTTTTATTGTAATTACTTGAATCTGTTAGTGGTTGAGTCTCTATGTGAAGCCCCACTGTGATATTTCTGGGCTTCCTCTCTGGTGGATTTTCAAAGGGTAAACAATTTTAAAATCAAATAACTCCCCAGTGTTTAATGATGGCTTGATTCTTTTGAAAAACCAAGTTCATCCTTTTAGCGTGATGAAAGCAACACATGTTCATCCAAAAACATAAAAACGACATCCTAAATATTACAGTACCACCCAAATGCAGCAAGCTAATGATGTTTGAATCTATGTAGATAATTGGTTTCTTTATAGTTTTAAAGTCTTGTGAAGTTATCCTATTATATAATATTCATTCTCATTCTTATTAAATAATAATAAATAAGCAATTTTTATTTTATTATAAACTTGAGAAAAATTAGCCTTAATAAGCATTCATTGTTTCATAGGCTTCATCTTTCATAATTTCTGAATCAGGCCATGCCCAGGAAGTTTTACTACGCCTTAGAAGTCTAAGTAGCTCGTTTTTAATCTCGTGATGTGTGGATCTAGAAATATCCTCAAGATTACCTTGAACTGTTCACCTTCTGAGACAGTACTTTTCTTTGTCCTTTCTTTTGTAGCAATACTTGATCATGGAAGCCACCCTGCTTCAGATTTCAACAACAAAAACACCAATTAGATGTCAAATATTGACAGCTAAATCTGATGAATTACTGAAAAGTTTAGCAAATCCACGGCATGGTGCACACAGTTCTCTGATTTATTCCAGATCCTCTCCTTGTCTGAATGTCTTTTCTAAAGCTTTGTGCAGATTTGTACTTTTTCCACTACCAGTGATTCTTTAAAATTACTTCATTTTAAAGGCTATATTTTAATGTCTTCCCTGGTTAGACATGGTCACTGTCAACCAACCTACCTTTCTTGTCCTCCGTCAAGGAAGTTGAATACATTTCTCCATCTTGTAAGGAAAATAATGTTACAAAGATATCCTCAAATATATCTTGAGTGTTATGTTTGCTTATTCCTCTTGGCTTAATTCTAGGTTATCCCTAGATCTGGATGACGGGATATGTAATTAATTATGGAACACGTGTTTATTGAGTATGTCATATACACATTTCAGGTGCTTTCAATCTACAAGCAGTAAAAATTGTAAGCCAGCTTTTATCTACGTGACACTCAGGAAAACAGTTTTATAGATGAGCATTATTCTAACAACTACATCATTTCATCTTCAGAGATCATGTCTACTAAGTCTTAAACACATATATAAAGTAAGGGATGAGGGTTTTAATCACCACGCCGATGGTCTCATTGCCCATAGGGATGAGGCAGGCATTCTCACTGCTTTTTCTTTTCATAGAAAGCCTACAACCACCAATTCCCATAGACTTTGAACTTTACTACAACAAGGCTAGATAGTCTACATTAATTTCTAGCTGGACTGTCCTTCTATTCTGGAGAAAGGATGGCAGTTCAGTCACGCGATCTTTAAGGGTAATACATTTCAAATGCTTATTTTCTTCAGTGTCATTTTTTTTTCACCCAGTTGATTTTGAATTACTCCAATGAAAACAATTCAGCTTTTTGTGATACTATTTTTAATGAGAAATTAAAGCCTCCATTTAGGACATAGACAGTCTACTTGTTTTTTGTCAGTTGAACAGTCTTGACAGACTGGATTGCTACCAAGATGGCAGCTTCCCCACTCCAAGGCTTAGGCATTATGTTAGCATACCATTAGAAGTTGTGGGTAAGTACAGAGGAAGAAAGCTTTTGCTTTTTGTGGCAGGAGCCCATTCTTCTGCTGTGAAGTTGATTTGAAAGATAGCTGTCGATTTGGGAAAGCAGATCTAACAAATTTCTTAATAGTACATAAGAAGAATAGGGCCTGTTTCCGCTGTGGTGCAACTTCCCCTGCCCCATAATAACAAGTGCTGGTGGGTGCCTTTCCCAGGCATGGTGACTCTAGAACAGTTAATGAAATTCATTGCTCATTTGAGAGAAAGAATAAGAGTAAAAAGCACTATAAAAATACAATCCAATTCAGGGTAATCTTGGCACATACCTTATCCTACTTGGTGTATTTCCAGAAGAAACAGGTCCATTAAATTCAGGAGGGACAGCTCGATCCTTGTTAAAGCCATAAATCGATATTGCTCAGTTCCTAGCTCAACTTAGTGTCTCTGTAGAGAGCAAGAGTGGGGAAAGAACTGATCTCACCATCCCTGAGTGTGTCTTTCTCTTTGAACAAGATGCTGAGCAGACAGGGCCCTTAGTTTGGAGACGACTGAAGATGGACACTAAAAAGAAATCCCACACTAGCTCAGAATTGAGTATAATAAAGAGTTATTTATTTAGGGGTAGACTCACAGATCACAGTTGTCTGCTCAAATGGGGAACAGCAACCGAATCCAACAGCTGAAAGAGAGAGAGTGTGTGCGTGCTTTACAACAGCATTTATAGTATAAGAGGCCATGCCTAAGTGGGCAGGTAACTTAAAGGTTACTGGCTGAAGGATTTCCTACAGCACCTCCCCCTTTTGTTTAAATGAGAGAGTTCTAAGCCTAATGTAAAATTATATACAATAAGAACAAATATCAAGTATAAATATTAGAATTACAACCAGCATAAACAATATCAAGCAAGAAACGTGATAAATGTTCCAATAATTATCCTATCCTAAGGAGTCTAAGTCTTGTATTATAAATAACTTGGCCAAGTCATGAGAAGAAAGTAACTACAACTATCTAGTGTTCAACTTCATCGAAGTCCTGAGAAAGGAAATAATATTACTTGAGTAAGCAGGAAGTGCACTCAGGCATCTTCCAAAATGTGCAACAAATGACAGAGACAACTGGTTACCTGGGCAATCGCCCAAAGTCTCATTTGCAATGTTGGAGCAACCAACTTTGGCTAAGGCCTAGAGTAACTTACAGACCATTATCAGAGGCAAGAAACTTTTCAAAACTGTCTTACCCTGTCTTGGCAAGATTTGACAGTCTTTTTATCTTGTATCCTGCTTGTCCTGTCTGGATATCGTGCATTTTGTCAGTGGTTGATGCATGAACAGTTCCTTGCCCAAAGGCCAGTTTTATCCAGAAGAAAACAAGCTCCAAGTGGAGTGTCTTCAGTGCTCAACATTCTCTCGGGAATAGATTAGAACTACCTGTCTACCCTTGGGCTCTCACCACCACAGACACAAAAAGTCTCCAAGCAGGCTTTGTCAAATCTCAGCTTGTAAAGACTGTGAACCCATTAGTGTCATTTTGGGCTATTTGTTTGTAACAGTCTCCTGTTTCCCAGACTGGTTTTGAACTCACCAACCTAGATTAGGATGACTTTGAACTCCTGTTACTTTTACTTCTATCTCCTGAATGCTAAGGTTAGAGGTGCTAAGGGTGGGATTTGTGGCCTCACACATGCTTAGCAAGGACTCTACCAGCTAAACTACATCACTTACCCCTTCAATGCAACTTACTTGCTAAATTCATATGCAAAAAAAAAACCTACAAAAAAAGTGGAGTATCTTGAGTGATACTCATTATGAAGATCCCTGGAAAGACAAAAGTTTACTAATGTATCTTAAGGAGTAGATGTTCTAGATTTGAGAATCCCCCGTGTCAAAATAATTTCATTGAAGTATGTAAAATAGGAAATGCCTGGGGATATCATTCATAAGTTCCCTGATGTGTCCAAGGTTGTCTTATCAAATGTTTGCCATACATACCTTTTATTGATCTATCAAGACGAGTTTAGGTTTTGGTTTGTAATTTGTTGTATCAATAACCTTAGACTCTGAAACTCCCATGTGCCTCTTATAGTAACTTGAATAATACTAACTTTAGCTATGGTTTGCTTTTCAGTGAAAAGTCTTCCTTGAAAGATCCTTTTGACTTCAATTTCTTCCTTTTTCATGGTTATATGGGATGCAGATGTGTGTATAGGTATATATGAATGTGTGTGCAGATGTGCAGGTGTATAGAAACATTTATGTATGTGTGCAGGTGTATATGAACATGTGTGCAGATGTATATGAACATGTGTGCAGGTGCATATGAACATGTGTGCAGGTGTATATGAACATGTATGCATGTACATGTATGTAGATATATATGAACATGTGTGCCTGTGTGCAGGTGTATAGAAACATTTGTGTACATGTGCAGGTATGTATGAACATGTGCACAGATGTATATGAACATGTGTGCAGGTGTATATGAACATGTGTGCAGGTGTACAGGAGCATGTATGTGTTTACATGTATGTAGGTATATGTGAACATGTGGCCTGTGCAAGTGAAAGACAAAGGACAACCTCAGATGTGCTCCTCAGAAATGCTAAGAGAACAGAATAATTGTTTTATGCTTTAAAGATCCAAAAGGTAGTTGTTCACATAAATTTTGGTTGTGGCAGGACCAAGGATAATATAAAATAACTTAGAACTGGGGCTGCCTGGCTTAAAGACAATCAGTCATTTTTAAGATGGACCTGAAGAGATGGCTTAGTGGGCAAAGTCTTTCTGCTCAAGCCTGGGGACCTGAGTTAAATTCCTAACACCCACACCATGTGTTCTGTCCCTGAGGAGACAGAAGCAGGAGGACCCCGGGAGCTCACTAGCCATCCAGTCTAGCCAAGAGAGTGACCTCTAGGATCACTGAACAATTTTGTCTCAAAAACTAAGGTTGATGGTGACGTAGGGAGACATTGATGTCAATCTCCAGCAGCCACTGCATGTGTACAACCATGTTCATCCTCACACATGCATGCACACATATGAATACATTGCACAATCCTTCTCAATTTGTATTCCTTGGAATTAGTTTTTGCCTGGGAAATAAAACATTTTGAACCAGAAATAAGTGGGAATGGAAAAGCATCAAAATGCAGCAGACCAAGGAAGACTTTCCAAACTTCCACAGAGCCTCTGTAAATTCTACCCCAACTGTGTAGTGGTTTACACCACAGAAAAGAGACTATGTTGAACAACTCAACTCTTTTTCTTCAAACGTCCCAGTGAGCATCCAGTTTCCTTGATGGACCCTTTTAAAGAGAGCAGTCACCTTGCCAGTTTATTTAAGCCATTGAGGACTTTGTATGTTTGTTTGTTTTTCTTTTAAACCAGAAAATGGATGGATATCTTTGCTTTGGGGCCACGATGTTCACATTTTGCTGTTTGTTATCTTTTGAAAATCATCAAAACAAATATTTTCTGCTATTTTAAGAAACCCATCAGGAGTTTTTAAAACACAGACGAAAATGTGGGGGGACCATGCTTTACTGAGGTGGCTCATCTAGGGGAGGCCAGGAGGTGAGATAGAACAGTCGATGCTAACCCTAATATTCGCAGGATCTCTTTATTATCTGGGTTTCATGGTGACCCTTCATGCTTCTAAGACTCCAACCCCCCAAATGCACCTAAGTACAGTCCGTTTTTTTTCATTTCTTTTGCATGAATACTTCACCAAAGGATTAGGGGGTCTACTTTCATTGTGTCTTGGGGTTTCTGTTTCTATACTGCTGTTTTCTTTCCTTCATGGAAGAGCCCCATTTTTCTCAGTTTGTGATCCATGTTTGGTGTGGAACAAGCTCATCAACTCTGTAATGACACATTGCTTCTCTCTCTAGCATTTATTATTGTTATTTTTTTGCACTGGGAAAGGCTTCTCAGAGGGTGTGCAGCTTCTCTGGGGTCCAGGATTTTAATACCATGTGATTATCTGTGCTTTTTTTTTCGACCTCACCCATGTTCAGTACAGTTCAGTTGTTCTAGTCTATAAGAAACCGACCCAGCTTCTCTCTGTAGAGGCAAAGAAGCTCAGAGTCAAGCAATTAATCCTGACACCAGATCCGTGCTTCGTTGACAAGGAAGACAGCCTGCAATAGTTTTCTTCCTAGCAGTGTGCCAACATTTGCAAACTGACCTTAGTAGAACCCGCAAAGTATCTGATTCAGCAGAAGCAGTGACGACCCTTGTCATAACACTGTACCGAGTAAGCAGGCCTTTCCAATGTAAGAAAGATCAAGTCTACATGAACATCTATTGCACCCCCATGGGTCCAAGCAGCTTGAACTACTCAGGAAGCAGACAGGTTTTTTAGGGTCCCCTCACTTCATTACAGATCTGGAAATAATCAGTATGTGATTATGTGGCTTTGTCCCAAGTTCCTAGAGTCTGCGTGAGACCGAATTGGAAGGACTGTGTGATGTCAGCGCCTCAGTGACAGCTAAAAAATGAAACCAAAGCAGTCACAGAGGAGACACGAGATGATGTGCGTAAGGTTAACTCGATTGTTTGTTTTGTTTTCTCTTGTTTTTCCCACAGCAGGAAAAACCCAGACTGCTGGAGCCTTTGGATTATGAAACTGTCATTGAAGAACTTGAGAAGACCTACCGGAATGATCCTCTCCAAGATCTCCTGTTCTTCCCCAGCGATGACTTCTCAGTAAGTCCCCTTGAGTTCTTTAAATTAGCAGGGCTCTTTCCACATAGATTCAGAAAGCAAAGCCTTCTGGTAGTTTGGGGAGAGGGATTGTTTTGTTTTTGTTTTTGTTTTTTGTGGTTTTTTTGGAGGGTTGTTTTGGTTTTGGTTCTTTGTTTTTCTCTTTGGGGCCTGCTACCCAGCACCCAAATAAATACACGGAAACATGTTCCTCCTTATGGATGCCCAACCTTAGCTTGGCTTGTTTCTAGCCAGTTTTTCTAACTTAAATTATCCTGTTTCTCTTCTACATTTTGCCTGTGGACTTTTTACCTTTCTGTATCCTGTATATCTTTCTTTCCTTCTTATTCCATGGCTGGCCGACTGGGTGGCTGGCCCCTGGTGTCCTCTTCTCCTTTTCTCACTCCTCTTTTTTTTTTTTTTTTTGAGTCTAGATTTCTCCTCCTTCTCTCTGCCTGGTAGCCCCGCCCACTTCTCTCTCCTGCCCAGCTATTGGCCTTCAGCTTTTTATTAGACCAATCAGGTGTTTTAGGCAGACAAAGTAACACAGCTTCACAGGGCTAAACAAATACAACATAAAAGAATGCAGCACATCTTTCAGCATTAAGCAAATACTCCACAACATAAACGAATGTGACACATCTTAAACTAATATTCCATAACACCTTCCTATGACCACATTGCTTTACATTACATCAGCAGAAGGCTGTTTCCAGCCATACAATAGGCCCAGGGCTTCCCCAGCTCAGAGGAGTGGACATGAGGCTTAACAGTGGACACAAAGACCAAAAACATGGTGCTGCCTAAGTCTCCTCGGTGTTCATGTTCCCACTAATGCCAGAACTTCTTGCTGCTGCCTTCTTTGACTTAGCCTACTTCTCCCCTCAGACTATTTCTAACTAGAAGCTTCTGAGAAACAGAAATCAACCAGGAGGAAAAGGAGAAGTCTATTGGTACAAGAAATCATATTTCATATTTATTTGTTTATTATTCTCTCATATATTAAATCCCGACTGCTTTAAAACAACCATGAGCCTTTGTTGGCCATTATTAAGGAAACAGTGAGGCTTGGGGTCAAAGCAGGAGCATCTTTGTGAAATGATCTATGTGAGGTATGTTCCCTTTAGGACAGTGTACACGCAAGATGCTCTTGAGGTTAGTAGAGAGAATGAACGAAAAGGAGGGAGATAGACCACCCAGGTAGTAAGAGCTTGCCATGTAAACATGCAGACCTGAATCCATTCCCCCAGAACCTGCATTAAAATGTCTAATACAGTGGCATACCCCCGTAATCCTAGTGTTGGGGAAGTAGAAGCAGGAAGATTCTAGCAGCTGGCTGGCCAGCCTAGCATCAGCTCCCGGTCAGTGAGATAGACCGAGAGAGAAGGAAAGGAAGTTAATATTGAGGTTAAAATAGATAAAGTTGTGGATGATGAACACTAGTGTGCCCCAAGTATTAGATTCTGTTACATGTATCGTCTGGAGCATTGACACACTGTTCGTGAACAGCTCTGCAAACAGAGGCTACCCAAGACAGTTAGTAACCATTTCTATTTTCCTCCTCAAATATAATTAGTCTCAGATATCTCAGCCTTAAACACTGAAGATGAAAATCAGCTAGAGGGTATCCCTATAGAGCAGGCTGTGCCCCTGGATTTCTTTCTCGGGCAGTATGGGTCTCGGTTTCTACATTTTGCTAATACAGCTTCAGTATCCTCTCCCACCTCTGGGGACAGATCTGGCTTCTGGCTTCAAAGGGTTTTGTTTTGTTTTGTTTTTTCTTCTTTCATGGATTTAGAAAAAAAGAAGTTACATGGCAGCTCATAGGACTACGGATATAGCTACGTTGAAGGAAGACTTGCCTGAAACGCATGGGGGCCTGTGTGTGGCGGAATACAAAATGTTATAGAAGAGACAGCGTGAATACTTCTCTGTTCCAAGCATGGGTTGGGTAACAGTGGAAGAAAGGAGACAGATACAGGCATAAGAAAAACAATCCTTTCACTTCTCTTTGTCGCTGTTTTAAAATGGCTCCCACCTACTGTTGGCACACTTGAAGAGACACTTATCTCTGTAGATCTCATTTCTGTGGTTGGGCCAGGCTCTGAGGCTTGAACTGCAACTTGAAGTTGAACTACCTTCTTCTTCTTCTTTTTTTCAATTCCATATCCTTATTTTGATTCTTCAGCCTGGAGGTAAACCTACCCAGAAGGCTTTCTGTCAGACAGCACCAAAACTTATGAACTTTGGAGAATCTGCTCTTCCAGCTCTGTCATTTAGAAATGTGTCAAGTGCCACTTCAAGCTTCCTTCCACCTCAGAAAGAGAACAGCGAAGCACGGCTGGACCTCACATTAGCTCTGAATTAGACTCTATTTTTGTCATCTCTTCAGCCTCATTTAAACATTGTCTCTGACTTTTTTTTTTAACCTTTGCCATCCTTAGTAGTATAAACAGAGCCTACAATAGCATATTGCTCTATTTTCCCAATGTGATCATTGGTTCCTTGTTGCCTCCATAATGAAGTTATAAGGCTAACTAGATAGCTTGGTGAGTTAAGGGGTTTGCTGCCAAGCCGAAGGACCGGAGTTTGATCCCCAGAATGCAGTGTAAGGAGAGAATACACTCCCAGAAGGAGCCTACTAACCTCCAACCAGAGCTGGGAGAAAAGCACCCAGTTAGTACACTCAAGAGAGATGCCATGGTCTCTAATCTTAATATCAGAAAATGATGTTTCCTATAAGTGGCTGGATTTTTATTTATATTGATGGTGGGGAGTAGATCAGCATAAAATTGCCAGGTTTTTTAGTAAAATCCTGACCTTTTTCTGTTTCCTGTCCTTTCTCATTCTTGCCCTATGCATTTTGGCCTGGAAATCTAGATCCCATGGGTAATATGCTGCCTATTTTTGTATGTCCCATGAGGTAAGAATTGTCGATTTAAATAGTTGAAGGCAAAAACAATCTAGTTGGTAGCAAGTGAAAAGAATCTTCTGAAATGCGCATTCTGGTATCCATAAACCAATTTTTAATTGAGCACTTGTATCGGCTCATTTGATGGTTGTCAGTGGCTTTCACCGTACAAAGGCGGGGCTCTAAGTGGTTGCAGGAGTTTGAGTTTGGACATATGACGCTGTTCTAGCTTCATTTCTGCTGTTGTTATAAGCTATCCTCCCCGAAGACAACCTAGGAGAGGAAAGGATTGTTTGTCTTATACTTCCAGGTTAGTCCATTACTGTGGAGACGTCTAGGCGAGAGCTCAGAGCATGGCCTCTACAGTCAGGAGTTGAGAATAAATGCATGGATCCTCACTTGCTGCTTGTGTTTATACTCAGCTGGTTTTCCTCGCTCTTGTACAGTTTAGGGTCAAGTTCATGAAATGGTGCTGCCTGCAATAGACGGAGTCTTTCTATATTGGTTAATAACAATCAAGACAGATCCCCATAGACATCCCATGGCCACCTTGATCTAAGTCATTCCCATTAATAATCTTCCCATAGGATTATATGTTGTATCACATTGACAGTTAAAACTAACCAGCACACACCCTAAAAAACTTATCCTCTGACTCTGCACACACACACACACACACACACACACGCACACGCACACGCACACGCGCGCACACACACACACACACATGCATTACCACAATAAAATGCATTTGTTCTAGACAGGTCATTTTTTACATATTTTTATTGCGCTAAATGTATTTCTCCACTCTGCTCCTTTTCTCTCCCTTCCCCTTCTACCCTCTCCTATGATCCCCATGTTCCCAGTTTACTTAGGAGATCTTGCTTTTGTCTACTTCCCATGTAGATTAGATCCATGTATGTCTCTCTTAGGGTCCTCTTTGTGGTCTAGGTTCTCTGTGAATTGTAGGCTTGTTTTTCTTTGCTTTATATCTAAAAGCCACTTAGCAGTGAGTACATACTAAATTTGTGTTTCTGGGTCTGGGTTACCTCACTCAAAGTGATGTTTTCTAGCTCTGTCCAATTGCCTGCAAATTTAAAGATGTTGTTTTTTTCTGTTGTGTAGTACTCCATTGTGTAAATGTACCACATTTTCCTTATCCATTCTTCGGTTGAGGGGCATTTAGGTTGTTTCCAGGTTCTGGCTTTGGCAAACAATGCTGCTATAAACAAAGTTGAGCACATGACCTTGTGGTATGATTGAACATCCTTTGGGTATATACCCAAAAGTGGTATTGCTGGGTCTTGAGGTAGGTTGTTTCCTAATTTTCTGAGAAATCTCCATATTGATTTCAAAAGAGGCTGTACCAGTTTGCACTCCCACAGCAATGCAGGAGTGTTCCCTTTACCCCACAACCTCTCCAGCATAAGTTGTCATCAGTGTTTTTGATCTTGGCCATTCTTACAGATGTCAAATGTAATCTCAGAGTTGTTTTGCTTTGCATTTCTCTGATGGCAAAGGATGTTGAGCATTTTCCTTAAGAGGTTTTCGGTCATTTTAGATTCATATGTTGAGAGTTCTCTCTTTAGGTCTGTACCCCATTTTTATTGAATTATTTGTTCTTATGATGACCAATTTCCTGAGTTCTTTGTTTAATTTGGAGATCAGCACTCTGTCCAAGGTAGCCTGCCATTTTGTCTTGTTGATGATATCCTTTGTGTTACAGAAGCTTCTCAGTTTTAGGAGGTCCCATTTATTGATTGTTTCTCTCAATGTCTATATGGAGAACATATACAATTCTCTAAATCTCTTGCCATTATCAGCCCCATTCACAGCCTATGTCACTTAGGAGTGTTGCTCACCACCAAAAAACCCACCATGATCCTAGAAAATGTGTCATTTCCTTGACTCTGTTGGAACCTTGGGAGTCTCTGTGGTTTGCCTGGACAGTTTTCACACACATCCAAGCAGAAGTGGCAATAAAGTGATCAGACTAATCTCAAAGGGTGGAGTATGGAGGCTCTTAAAGCTCCCACCTGTCCTTCCAAACATTAGGAATCAGCTCTTCCGGTGAGAGGACCCGGTTCACTTCTCTGTTTCTATGGTTTTAAGCACCCACACTTCCTGCCGACATGATTCATTGCTTGCTTTATTTAATCAATATTTATTCAGCACCCACTGGGTGCTACACATAGAACAATACTTCCCAGAGGAGTGAGACTGACAAGGAAAGCAAGATTCTTGGGTTTTACCGACTCGTGCCCTAATATGGAGAGAGCAAGGCTGACGAAAGAGCTTGTGGTTGAATACCAAGAAACAGCAACTGCGTCTGGCATTTGATACCTCCAGAAGAAAATGTGTGTTTCGCCGTACAGCATTCTCGCATTGCAAGCAGGAACTTTTGGCCTCTTTACCCTGATGGCATGAGATGCCGTCATTATTTTTTGCCTAAGCCCCCAGAATGGCCTTTTTAGGGTGTTTTTTTTTTCTGCTTTCTCCATAGACATACTTTGATCCATTCACATTCAGTATTCACTGGATGCTTTCAGAGTTACAAGCCAGACAGCATCATGCCTTCCTCCATCCAACCCCACTCTTCTTTATTACCCTGTCCCCTGGCTCCTGAGGATCTCCTAGCTCTTGTCTCCTACCGTTGCTACGCAGAGCACCTGATATTTATTCTGTCCTCACACTTAGCAAACACGTTGGCTCTCTAGGACCTGTGCCCCTGGCTCCTGTGACTTAGTTGTAAATGTGACCTCTTTAAAGAAGAATCTTTGGGGTCCAGCTTATATTCCTCCTGTGCCGGCTTTACTCCATCACAATAGCCCATGGCTTCACTTTAGAGCCCTGCTTACAACTTGAAAATATCTCCACTGTTGCATATTAGCTTATTTCCTTTCTTGCTTGCTTGCTTTTTCCTTTGTGGTTCTGGGACACAAACCCAGGCCTCCGTGCATGTAAGGCTGATACTCTACTACCAAGCTGGACCCTAACCTTCCAACTTGCTTTTTGTTCACCTTTCTGGCACTCGTTTCTCACCAAATTATTATTCCAGCAGGTCAAAGGCATTTTCTTACTGCATCATTGTAAGATACACAGCAACTAAGGGAGCACTTGACACACAGCAAGCACAGCAATGAATTTAGGGACTGGAAAGATGGCTCAGTGGTTAAAAGGAGCTACCACATAAGCATGAGGACCTGACAAACTAAGTAAATTTTCAGGCAGGCGTGGTGACCTGCTAGCAATTCCAGCCTTAGTGCACTGAGACAAGGTTAGCTATATTGCCGAACTCTGGGTTTGGATACGATAGCATGTTTCAATAAAGTGCTTCAAAAATAGAAAAAGAAAGTATAAATAATAAAAATAAATTTTGTGACTTTTCTTTCAGAAGCCCCTGGGTTGTTATTTTAGGAAATAGCTTTGATTCTTTGAAACCCTTAGGAATCAAAGGCCATTCTGACACAAAACTATTGAGTTAAAAAAAAAGAATAGAGTCATTGCCTCTGCTTGATGATGAGAAAATGAAGGTTAATGAGAAGTTCTCCTCTTGGACACAAATCAACATATTGCTTTAAGTAAAAACACTGAGAAATTTGATACTCTTTCTAGAGGCTCCCTCTGTCTAGTACAGCACCTGGCACACAGCTGACATCAGCAAAGGTAGCCTCCTCCTTCAGACACTTTAATGTACAAATTGGATGATTTCTGTCATTAGGTGAGAGAAAAAATTGTTCATATCCATGTATCAAATACCCAACATACTCTGTGGCTCATGGGTATTCCAAAGAGTCTCTCAAATAGTGAGTTAAAATGTTCTTTCAGAGGCTTTTTCCTTGTCTCTTGTCACACCAGGCAGAAATTACTCTCCTGCTATGTGCAATCAAGACCAGACAACATAAGTTTTTCTTTTTTACTTTCTTTTTGGTTTTTCGAGACAAGCTTTCTCTGTGTAACAATTCTAGCTATTTTGGAACTAGCTCTTGTAGACCAGGCTTGTTTCAAACTCGGAAGGCCTCTGCCTCCCAAGTGCTTGGAATAAAGGCATGCTCCACCACCATGCTCAACATAAGCTTTTATTACTACTTCCATCATAATCTTGTGGTATAAAAAAATGAGTGCACATGAACATATTAACCCATGTATTCAAAAACATAGACAGCTTCATTGTTAAATTCACTACTGTTGATTTTACCTTTATGTTTTGAAGTTGGCAATAACAGAGACAGCCAAAAATACTTTTGGTCACCAATGTGTGACTTAATGAAGTAGTTAAGGAGTGTGCTGGGGGGAGAGGAAGCGAAAGAACAGTTTCAAGGACACAATGAATCATGTTCAATGACTCAGACTAAATAGAAACTAAAGCCAAATCACATAACAGAAGGTGACAGTGCCATAAATGACTTTCTTGCTGGATGAACAGTGCAGAAAGGCTGAGACAGAATCACTGAAACAGTGAAGCTGAGATGTCTGCGAACAGGAACCCTGCTCAGTCTGCATTGCTTTCCAACAGCGTCCACTTAGCCAAAGCTCCTCTGTTGAAGACCAACTTTGAGAACCGCCTTTAGTGAGCTAAGCACACATATCAAGAATACCAAGATGAGCAGGAGACGATGCTATGCTCCATTCATAAAACTTTCTGCTGCGAGCAGGGCCACTTCCAAAATCACACTTCTCTGCTCTCTGTTCAGTGGCGGAAGTAGCCTGCCAAAGAAGTTATACCATCGCCTCAAAGTTCACGTTCTTAGTGATGGCTCAGAGTCCGTGTTCAAGGGCACTCAGGTTGATCCTGCAGTTGCCATTGGCTGGCTGACAAAACTGAATGACACATTTCATCATGTTTCAAGGGCTCACATTTTTTCATAGTTTATTTTTAGCTGTTGAAAGCAACTGGTACTTGGGGACTTCTACGCTTTACCGCAGGGGCCGTTCTATGAGAGGAAGTTCAAAGACCTTGCTACAGTTAAAGTTACAAAGAAGAAAGGCCATGAGATTTCTTTTTATCTGATACATAGCTTAATATTTCATAGGAATCGCAACTCTTTTTAATCTGTGGCTTTCGAGCGTGGAAAAAAAAAGCTTTAAATGGCTCATAATGCTTGTGCAAGGGCACCGCTGTTGTGATCTGAAAGCTAAGTAATAGCTTGTGTTCAATTAGATTATTTCTAAGTGATAGCATCCCTCGCATGGCGAGGCCCTTGGCCAAGGATGTAAGCCACTGAGGACAAAATTCGAACAGAAGTACTTTGATTTTCATTCTTCGTCTCCTTCAAAACAATACTCTATGCACCAGAAGCTTCCTAAAAAAATGAGGTATCCAATCAGGAGTAAACAACTCAGTTCTCACTGTGAGTGGCGCCATCAGAAAGTCAATGTGGCATTATCTAACCATAAGCAGTGAGATTATCTTATTTCCAGGAAAAGGCATTAGAACTGGACGTGGCCATGGGTCTCACAAAGACAAGTATTGTGTATTTTCTCTCTTACGAAACTGAGAGAGGAAAGATGTGAAATCAAAAGGGAGCCTGCCAGGTGTTTGGAAGGGGAAAACAGAATAAGAACGGGTCATAAAGATGATGACTATGATCAAAGTGTACCACACACATAAATGGAATTGTCTTAATAAAACCTCTTTGAATAATTAATACAAACTCATTAAAAATAATAAATGAAAATTAAAAAAATTAGGGTAGCAAGGAATTCTAGTCTTTATTTTAAAAAGAATATACAGCGGCCCCTCTCGGTTTCATTGTACCCAGAATGTATGTCCGCATGATGTTTTAGACATAAATGTTCACAGAGGCATATCCCCCAAATGGAAGCAAGCAAACTGCCTACCAACTAATAACTGAGAGTAATTTGGCATATTTGACAATAATAGGGAAGGACATATGGGTACATATTACAGTATGGGTGAACCTTCAATATATCCTGCTCAGCCCATTGCAAAGAACCACGGTTGTAGGCATGTGTCCCCTGGGGAGATGAAGTAACATGAGCCCTTCCTCAGAAGGCCCAAGGACAAACTAAAGTGCTGTGCCATACGTGTTTTCCCTTGGTACCAATGAGCTTATCAGGCTTGGTTACAGACCACGAGCAAGACGTTTTGATCAGAGCATAGGTGACCACAGAGCAGCCGCACTGGGAAGTCTCCAGGTAGCATGGATAGCAGCTTATCCATGGCCATACAAATGGAACCCCCTCTCACCGTCTCCCCCACCTACATACTGTAGCATGTCTCCAAATCCTTTAGACCACATACAGTTCGGACTTAATTACACTCAAATAGCTGGAAGGAGTGGCTGAACACCTGGGTAAGGGTTCAATGACCCTTCCCACATCATCGTCTTATGAGAGAAGGTCCAATCCTCATTGACTCACTCAGGTAGGCATGGCTGATCTGATGTAGAGAGGAATCTTTGGCTCAGAGGATAGGGTGCTAGGACAGTCACATATAAATGATTCCATTTAAATGGAATGTGTCGGCATAGAAAGCAGATGAGTGGTTGATCGCCAGGTACCAAGGAGAGGAGAGTATGCGTAGACTGCTAAGAGATAAAAGGGTTTCCTGAGGTGTGATGAAGACATACCGAATGTAAATAGGGATTATGGTTTCACAGCTCTGAGTATGCTCAGAATCAACAGAAATTTACCCTTTAAAATGACATGTTCTATGGCATATTAATTATAACTCTCAGTAGTGCTCTCTTTTATTTAAAGAAGGTTGTTCCAGGTTATGAGGTCAGAAGAGGTGTACATAGTCAGAGACAGAATACCAAAGAATCATTAAAACACATCTACATTCAAGTTCTTTAAGAGTAATAAATCAAAGATACCAAAGGAACTATATGGGGCATAAGAAAACTAACTGCATTTTATTTGTTTGTTTTTACTTTGTATATAATGGCATTTCGCCTGCATGTATGCCTGTCCATCATCTTCATGCAGTGTAAACTACTGTGAGCTGTCATGTGGATGCTTGGAACAGAACCTGGGTCCTCTGGAAAAGCAGCATACTTAAGTGGCTTAACCACTGAGTCATCTCTGTATTACCTGACTACGTTAATTTTTATATTTTATTCCTAAAGCAGATTTTATGAAATTGGTTGTGTTACTTACTGATCTCATTGCTCCAACAAAACACCCGACAAAGCAACTTAAGGACGGAAATGTGTTTTGGCTCATAGTGGGAGGTCCTGGTAATGTAAGCTTGAGGCAACAGGTCACATATCATCCAGAGTCAGGAAGCAGACAGAGATGAATGCTAATACTTCGCTTCTTTTGCCTTTCTATTCAGTTCAGAACTCCCAGCTCATCAGAAAGGTATCACGTGTGTGTGTGTGTGTGTGTGTGTGTGTGTGTGTGTGTGTGTGTGTGTGTTTGGTTTTTCAAGACAAGGTTTCTCTGCATAGCCTTGGCTGTCCTGAAACTCACTCTGAAGACCAGGCTGCTTCAAACTTAGAGATCCACTTGCCTGTGCCTCCCAAGTGCTGGGATTAAAAGTGTGTGCCACCACTACCCAGCAGATGTCACACATATTTAAAGTGCTGTTCTGTCCTCATTTAAAGCAGTCTAGATAATCCGTCACAGGTGAGGCTAGCCCAGAAGCTAACTTTATCTAGAAAACCCTCACAGATATGCCCAGAAACTTGTAAATCCTGTGAAGTTGAGAGTCCGCATTAAACACCATACCTGCTTAAATGTGATAGAATACTCATTTAAGATGACCAAATGAATCAATCAAGAGCACAGCTTTGGGATTTAAAATATTCCATGTATTGACTCCCAGTATGATACAGACAGTAAATTAGAGAGTTTAAGAAAGAGATGAGGTTGAAGTGAGTTATGGATTGTTTGTTTGTTTGTTTGTGTTTTAAGGGACTGGTATCTATCTAAAACCTGAGATTTACAGGGAATTAGGTGAGGATTTCTTGAAAGGTGAAAGGTCGAATAAAGAGCCTCTGGTGGACCAGCACCACTATGGGAGAAGGAGCGTAGGTTGTGCTGTAGAAAGGCCATGGGAACTCAGCCAGGGTGGGCAGGTTACTATATCAGCTCAATTCTCTTCTCCTGGAATCATAAAAAAAACCCATGCTTCTTCCTCAGTTTTCCTACATGGTAGGCTTAGCCTGCACCCCTGAGTCTGTCTGACCAATGGGATGAGCTGGTGCCGAACACACCTTTACACTCATGAAGCACTGGTTTCTGCTGCACCTCACGTCTTTCCATGGGAGGCATGTACAGTCGCGTGCTTCTCCAAAAAAGTTTTTCATGTGCAAGAAGACAGAAATATCCACTCCCCAGATCAGATCCCTATATCCGTGTATCGAGCTGTCATGTGTACTCCACCTACATTTGCCAGAGCTCAAGGAACAGCCATCATTAAAGGAAAAGATGTTTCGTCCTTGCCTCCTTGGCGGATGGAAGATACACTTGAGTCTAAAATACTGGTTTTCAATCTGTGGGTCACAACCCCTTTGCATACCACATATTACATATCCTGCATATCAGATATTTACATTACAGTTCCTAACAGGACCAAAACTATAGTTGGGACGTAGCAATGGAATAATTTTCTGGTTGGGAGCCAGCACAGCACAAGGAACTGTAGAGAAGGGTCGCAGCAACGGAAAAGTCGACAACCAAGGGTCCTACAAGATGAACCACAGAAAAAGGGAAGTAACTTTCTCAGTGCTTTGTGGGTCTGAGAGTTCAAGACCATGAACCTCACTGACGCACTTAAATAGCACAATGACCAAGTCGTCACGCTGGACTTTGCGGGATCACGATCAGTACCTACTTATGGATGGTTGCTCGCCGTTTCTGCCACCTATAGCCTATAGTTTTCACCAAAACGAGAAGAGTTTCCCTGTATAGCATAGCAAAGTTATTAAAGTGTCATTCTCACATAGTTTATAGTAAATAAGAAAAAAACACATTGGTGTTACTTCAGAATGTGATTAAAAAACAAACAAAAAAACACACACAAAAAAAAACTGTTTGCAAAGCAAGCACAGTAATGTGTCTTCTTTAACAGAAATCAGCATTGGTGCCCTAACCTCCTAAATGAAGTGGCATTTCCTTTTCAATAAACGATTAACTGTGAGTTACTTGTTCGTTGTGGAGCTGCTTACATCTTAATTAGGACTGATGGAGTTACTTAAGCGCCATCTTTTCTGTCCTTGCCTTTTCCAGCTGGGACCGACTGTAAAAACTGACACAGGTCGCCCTTAGCCCCAAGACAGCAAAAGAGATCCATCCCAGACTTTAATGGTGGCATTTAGCCAACTGGGAAGTGGCCCCTGTGCTCTTAGACTGAAGTCCAACCCAGAGTCATTTTAACCAGCAGAATGGCTGCTGCAACAAAACCACAAAGACTACCCAGCACAGCACTGAGGGAACTAGGAAGTAGCAGAGCCAGAGTCAAAGACAGTGAATATCGTGGGCCTCAGACTGCAAACACAGGCTCAGGGCCATCGGTTCAGAGGTTTTCCTTTCCAAATGCCTGACAATACGCCCCTTATAAAACTCTTGCCACCAGATGAGCTCGGCCGAATGCCAGTGTGGTCTCAGATCTGTTCCATGCTACTGAAATCTACCAATTGTGGAATGGAGCTTTATTAAAGAGAACAGGAAGTCTGTTGTGGCCAAGGCAATTTGTTGTGGTCTGAAAACACCGACTTCTCCGAAAGGAAATTCTTTTTAAATGTATTAATACCCTTAACAAATAGGATTCTTCATACTTCTATTTTGACCAAGTTACTTGTGCTCCGTGCGAGCGCTTTAAACAAATGTAAAACAAGAGGAAAGGCACCAAAGTTTTGAAAGCTCTAACCTCATGAGGCCTTTTGGTTTTTTTAAACACGTGTTTCAGTTTTATACTGAGATGGTTAGCATGTCATGTCACGCACACACATATATGCTCACAGTCCTCTTATGCCATGTTTGTGTTGTACGAGGTATTTGGCATGCGTAGAGCATGCAAAATAAAGTCCTAGGTTTGTCACACGGTTTTATAAGCATGAGTTGGTCACAGTGATCTTATTTAGTGAAGGATCAATGTCATTTTGTGACCACAGGTCATCAGGAATCCTTCCAGCTTCGTGCATTGCTCATGGCTAGTAACTTATGTATTTGTCTATGCTCAACATGCTGGGTCACTGACGGAATACTGTGGGAGTCTTGATTTGTAGTGCTTTCTGAAACCGAAGCAAGGATCCCCGTGTATCTGTGAGCTGTCTTTCCAAAGTCATTCCTGGGCCACTGAAGTCTAAACAATAATCCCCAAGACTCAGTCTAGACTAAGCTGTTAGTATTCACAGAGAGACTAACAATAAAGAAGCAACTTTGAAGGAGGAAATCAGACAAGGAATTATAAATGAAAAAAAAATCAAGATAACTCTAATCTTGCTTCATTGCATTCTGCACAGAAACAACCACTTCCTGGTCTGTCTGGAGACCTCTGCTTTGTCTGCAAGACCTCCACTTGCTCTCTCTGTCTGTTCTTGGTTTAACTTGGCAGTCCCAGTTCTTGCCTGTGGTGATATTTTGCTTGGGCTGTAACAAATAAAGCTTGCCGGAGGACCAGAGTATAGTGTGAGCCACTAGTTAGCCATAGAGGCCCGGCGATGGTGGCACATATTTTCAATCCCAGCACTCAGGAGGCAGAAGCAGGTGGATCTTTAAATTCAAGGCCACCCTGATCTACTGTGAGATTGAATCAGTCTAAAAGAGAAACAGAGCAGCAGTTGGGATCACACACCTTTAATCCCAGCATATAAGGCGAGAGGAGACAGGAGCTCAGAGCATTCAATCTGAGGATTCAGAGGGACAGGATGGCCCCTTTAGTTTAAAGATTCAGTAGAGGTAAGAACTAGTGTGGCTAGCTCCTCACTCTGATCTCTGATCTTTAGGCAAGCTTTATTTGTTATAGCACAAACAAAATATTACCACACTTGCATCCTCTCTTCTATAGATGCCATGAAGTCCTAGAGCCTGGTGAGCTCACCCCTTAGCAGTATTTTAAGTTTTACTGAACAAAATATCTGGAACACCATATTTCTCATCATTTTTATCCTCTGATCTTAGAATCATGTGATGTTCTTCCTCTTTCACAACATCAAAACCCATGCTTCCCACGTAGACATGTATGTGCATACTCCCACAGACATACCCACGTACCCCATGCATTCACACATGCACAGGAATACACAGATCGACACACTACAGGCATGCCCAAGCTAACCCTACATAGCGCACAAATTTACAGCATATATACACTCACTATATTAGCATACCCTTATGCATAACCACAACCACATACCCACACTTCCTGTATAGATGCACTCATGCACTACACGAATGACACACTCACTGAGTCACTTGCCCCACCCATGCACAGCAGAGACACTGATGTGCTTGCCTACAGTCACACACACGCTTACCCTGAACACACACTGCATACGTACACTCAGGAAAAATTCAACAGACAGCCAGTTAAGCACCCTACTGAACACTGAGGTTATGGCAGTGACAATACATGGGACTTGCATCAGGTGTGAAGGGGAAATTTGAAGAAAATGCTAAGTCTGAAATCAGGATGTAAGGGATGATGGACGCAATGCTGCTGTGGCTGACGCATGGCTACAAAACCATGAGTTTAGAAGACAAAAACTCCAAGACCCCCCCCGTACTCACTTCTCCTAAACTAACAGTGGCTTTTGAGATTTTGGGTTGGTTTAAACCCAGCCCAGGAGCATGCCTTTCATCAGGACCAGTTTATACAAACGGTAGTTTGTATCTCAGAAACTATGAGGAATCTACTGAGGGAATGTGTGACCTAAAATCTCCTCCGTGGTTGGTACCATGGTACTGCCAGCCATTTCACCACATCACCATGAAAGTGGACAGACTGAAGGCAGCTGGTGGCCATGATGCAATCGTATTGGAAAAATTATAAGCCAAAACCTGGAGACACATCAAACAAAAACAACCTTTGAAATTCTATTCAAAGGCTTCATGAGGGATTTTACATATCAGCTTATGCGTATCCGTTTAATAGAACACTGTTTGTATAAATAGCTATTTGTTTAAATTTGTGATTTTTTTTACTTATTTCAACAGAAAATAACATTTAAAACATGACCTTTTTTCTTCAATGTGCAAGTTTATTTTTGCTTTCTTCCCCTTACTTAGCTATGTTTGTAAACACACACGCACACACACACACACACACACACTTTCTAAAAGGGGATAGGTTTACATGTTACTATTTACAATAGGATCTTGTAAGTTCTTAAAATTCATTCCAAATTTATTTTAACATGAACAGTAACAAAAGGTTCTAATAGAAGCAAGTTACAAACACAGATGTTCAAATTTTTTTCCTCTCAGTAATAAAACGGATTGTAAAACTCTGAGCTACACAGATGAAGCAGTAACTATGGGAATGCCAGTAGGCGCGCGTTTAGGGCTATTTGGCTCTTTCTTCTTTTAAAGGGATTAAAAACATAAGGGTTGGGGAAGCTTCTCCACCCAGATCGATGACAATCAGCCCTCGTGTTTTGGGGATAGTGGTCCACTCCACGCATTCAAGATGGAAGGCTTAATTTCTTCTCCTGGTTCCCTCCAGACAGCCACGGTTTCTTGGGATATCCGAACACTGTATTCAACAGTACCCGAAGAGGCAGAGAACAAAGCAGAAAGCTTGCTGGTGAAAGAGGTAAGCGTGGTGCTCTCATTTATTTCTCTCTAAAGCGTTTGCTCCCACCCATACCCACCACCTCAACACACGTTTCTGCTCCTGTTCTCCCGCGTGCTCATCTGCAATAGAGAATGTCACAGATTGTCTGTCTCAGACACCAGTCTCAGTGTCCGTTTCAGCCTTTGTCACCTCTGGGCGGCCTTCCATCTTTCTGTAGCCATTTTTGATTATATGACAGCTGCTCTGTTTTAGGTCTTTTGTTTGTTCTTTTCTTTAAGCTTTCACACTGAGAAGTATTTGACTCTTTTTAGTAGAAAGATCTACCTTTGCTTTGCTTATTCATGCTGCAATTGAAAATGAAGCAGGCTGTATTCCATGAAAATCTTGGGTTGTAGAGTATCTGCTTTCAGAAATACAGTTATTTCTGCTGGGAGCTATGAAAAGCGCTGATGATAAATCTCTGGACAGCTCAAGGGACTGATTTAAAAATCTGTTGACAACATATACTTGAATTCAGTTGATGAAACAACGTTTTTATCTTCTAACCAGACATCAGGCCAGCTCACAGCAGCTAAGAAGCAGAACTTTACTGGATGAACCAGCCCCTCCTTTACACACAGCAGAGGGTTAAAGTGCAGTCCAGCTAAGATTATTTGGTAGAGGAAGGGTCTAAATGTCCTCTGTACTCTAAAAAAGTGTTTAGAATTCAGATGAAACTTCTATGATGCTTAATTACAGGTCACTGAGTAAAAACTGCAGGTTCTTTATAAGATCCCGAATTTGATTGCTAGATTTAGTTCCTGATACCTTTTGGGTTTTTTTTTTTAATAGAGGAAGGTAGAATCTTTAAAGCACATTTACTTTTGTTACTGTTAATTGCTGATGTATTTACCATCTTTTAAGCTATTGATTTTAATATGAATGACTCTATGGTAATTTTATGTTCAGGTTTGTAGTTATATCATTTGCAGATTATTAGATTTTTCTTCTTTTCAAATAAGCTTATTATGTCCTTAATTTTTGTCTCATTGTATTACCAATATCCCTAAAATAATGTTGGATAATAATACTAATACTAAATGTGCTGTTTTGCTGTCTGACTTATTTTTGTTTTAGGGGGAAGCCATTATTATCTTTTCTATTTTATAAACTACTGGCTTTTATATTGGTTTCTGGTATTGTATAATTGTTTTTAAAGAAATATCTTCCTTAGACCCTTTGAAGTGTTTTTAAGTGGCTTCACCAGAGAATCTAATCAGTCTATTGTTATTCAGCTTCTCTGATATAATTCAGCACTGAGGTAGAATTCATAAATTTTTTGCATGCTTATTTGCATTTCTGATATGAAAGTTCATATTTTTGTTCATATTGTGTTATTACCCTAATAAGCTTTTGCTCCCTTACCACTGTTTTATTATGAGATTTATTACATCTATAGCCATAAGTAAATTTGTATCTTATGCATGAGCAAATTTGTATCAATAGACACGAATAAAATTTACTTCTGGCTTTCACTTCATTTTACTGGCATTATAGAAAAATCTAGCCTTAAAAAATAAATTGGGGATACAGTTGTAGTGTATATGGTAGTTAAAAGATTGACTAGACACTACTAAAATATCTGGGGAACAAAAGCATAATTTTATAAGGATGTAATGAATGTAGAGTAGAAACCCCACATGACTTCCAAAACCCTGATGCCATGTAACTACATGGATGCCACTGAATGGCCTTGAATTCTTTGTACAAAGAAAACTGTGTCCCAATAGCAGCGACAGGAAAAAGCCGTGTTGAGTGAGCTGGGTCTGCTTGGTGAGGGTAAAACCAGTGAGGTCAGCTTTAGAGAGGGCCTCGCACACGTGCTAGCCGAAGAATGTTACACGTTACCTACAAGTTTCACTATGCCAACAGCTCCCCAAGAATCCCCAGTTCCCACCTGGGCCTGAAATTGCACTCAGTGCGCTGATATCCGCAGAGTTCCTAGAGTACTAAATAAAATACCATATGGTAATCTGCTAGTGTTTTAGCTCAGTGAGCTAGTGATACTTACCTCTACAGCCACTGCTGTGAGGAACGGAACCCGAGCTAACTGCAAAGTTGATCATCTTGCTCTTTGGTGGAGCAATCAGGGTTGAAATTTGTTAGACAAATGAAGCAAGTTTTCATCAACTAGGAAACAAATATTCCAAATTTAAAAAAAAAAATGGATACACCATACTTTTTCCATGTTACTCAGCAAACAAACAAGGGGAACCAAACAGTGCCTGGGGCTGATGATTGATGAGCAAATGCCCCCAGAGGCCCTAGCAACAAAGACTTTATTGTCCATTTTGGGAGATTATTTTGAAAGTTCTCTTTCCCTTATTACATAAGAAAGAAATTCTACATGAAGGTAAATTTAAAATAAAAAAAAAAAAAAACCAAGTCACAAAAGTGTGGGAAAACGTTTCCAAATGGAAATGAAAAGTGACAGATTCCACTCTGTAAAAAGCATACATTTCTGCATGACAAATGGTATCCTAACGTAAAACAAGGCAAAGCCGTCACCTAAACTCTATATAGCTCCTCTGATAGATGCACAATGCATATCCGTTCCTAGCAGTCAAAATTCAACAAAAGCTTTAAAGATTCTTTTTAGTTTATATGTATGCATGTGTGCCCATGTGAGCCGCTGTGTACCATGAACATGCAGGTGCCCGTGGAGACAGAGCCCCAGGAACTGGAGTTATGTACAGTCGCCAAGTGACTGAAATGGGTGCTGGGAAGCAAACGTGGGCCCTCTGCAGAAGCACTTAGTGCGCTTGGCTACTGGGCCATCCAATACTCAGAATTCTACAGATCTTAATATGAAAAAGGCAACTCAGGGGGAAACATGCAAAAGATATAGGTAGGCAAATGCAGTTATCTAAGAGGTATATGCTAGAGGTCATGGAAATACAAATAGAAGCAAAATTTATATGTAATATCTGAAGGACAAAAAAATTAAATAAAATAATTTTATCATGGCGATAGTATAGGGGAAAATGTCATTACAACAGTATTCAAAGTATATCTATAGCTTTTGAAATGTAAACCACAAGTAACTTTAAAGTGTCATGTATAAATATGTATGCATATAAAAACAAGCTTAAATATATGCCTGTATAATTATAAGCATGTATATTGCTGATTGTTAAAATTTAAAATATCAATGGGAACTCTATTTAAAACATTTTCTTAGCACATGTATGTGTGTGTTGTAATAATACACAGCCAATGAAATATATACATTTAAGAGCCAGGCATTGTAGTATATGCCATTAACCCCAGTACCCAAGAAGCTGAGGCTAGCCTAGTCTACAAAGCAGATAGCCAAGGTTACATAGAGAAAGCCCATCTTGAAAACCAAAAAGGAAAATTATAGAAAATTTATATGTATGTGTATGTGTATATACACACATAAGTACATGAATAAATATGCATTCAAAATATTAGGCCTTGTAGGGCAAAGATATGTGTGTGTGTGTGTGTGTGTATATCTCATAATTCTGTGTTCTTATAGTATTAAAAGCAAATTTTCAAAAAGTAAAATTTAAAACTATTTTGTAAGTAATTGGAATTTATTTGTGAATGCTGCCAGAACTGGAACCCAAGTCTGTGGCCAATGAACCCAAATCCCACAACCAATTCAAAACCTCCACCACCAACCTCTCGTATCATCAAGTCTACAAGTGTAACGGTGTTGCCTGGAAGCCAGGTCTGTCCAGCTCAGGAGAACGCCAAGAGTGTGGGGCTCCTCGTGATCAGTGGTTCCTTGTGTTTCCAGAGCCCTTGAACCACCACTTCCAATGTCAGTCGCTCTTATAGTTCTCTAAGGTCACCTTTCTCTGCCAACAGGCTGACCGCAAAATCTGCCTTTCTCTTGTTACTTTTCCTGTAGAGGAATTCCTTACCTTTCCGTTTGTTTCACTTTAATTATTAACCTTTCGGCCGTTTGCAGACGCCTCTCTCTTGTACACCCAGCTTCCCCTTTCTTCAAAGAGAAGAATTCCTTCAAAGAAGGGGAAAACTTGGGAGAAATAATTTTATTTTCATTAACATTTTCTCCATCATCGTCTGCAAGAAGGTCCTGAATTTGGTTTAAAGGATGGAGATGAAGCAGAACTTGGGCTTGACAGTCTGGGAAGCTGGAACATGTTACTTTCAAGTGTCCCCCATTAGCATCGGAACATCAGTAGCCAGGCCTGCCTGTGGGTGGCAGATCAAAATGAAAACTCCGAGAGAGCTGCTTTAAGATGTAGAAATGCCCCCAGAGAAATATGCTGGCAAAAAGGCTTGACTTCAGATCATAATAGCAGCCAATCATTATTGCCTATTTGCTTTGTGTCAGATAGGCATCTAAATCATTCACTTATAATAATTATAAACAAACGCTAGAGCCAAGCAGCATCTTTTAAGGATGAGGAAACCACATCATAGAAAAATGAAGAAACTCGAGCAGGTAGTTTCATGCAGATAGGAATATATTCAGTATCTGGCCCCAGGCCCCAGAGCCCAAGCCCCTGGACTTTTTTTAATATTTATTTTTTTATTATGTATCCAATATTCTGTCTGCGTATATGCCTGCAGGCTAGAAGTGGGCACCAGACCTCATTACAGATGGTTGTGAGCCACCATATGGTTGCTGGGAATTGAACTCAGGACCTTTGGAATAGTAGGCAATGCTCTTAACCACTGAGCCATCTCTCCAGCCCACCCCTGGACTTTTGATTGG